>NC_136527.1:103584029-103674029 GCF_053919585.1 Euprymna scolopes | reverse complement strand
TTGGAATTTACACATTTCAAACGTGTTTTTCTTAAAAATACGTGTGTAATAATAAATTTTAACGCAAAGTGCTTCCTTGTGAAGGGGGGGGGGGCAGTTAGGGTAAGTGTTAGGGTTAAGGGTTAGGGTTAGGGTTTAGGGTAAGGGTTAGGGTTTAGGGTTAGGGTTAGGGTTAAGGTAATGGTTTGAGTTAGGATTTGAATTAGGGTTAGGGTTAGAGTAGGAGTTAGGGTAAGGGTTAGGGTTAGGGTTTGAGTTGGGGTTAGGGTTTGAGTTAGGGTTAGGGTTCGGGTTGAGGTTAGGGTTAGGGTTTAGGGTTATGGTTAGGATTAGGGTTAGGGGTTGAGTTAGGGTATAGGTTTAGGATTAGGGTATAGGTTTAGGGTTAGGATTTAGGGTTAGGGTTAGGGTTAGAGTTAAGGTTAGGGTTTGATTTAGGGTTTGAGTTGGGGTTATGGTTAGAGTAAGATTTAGGGTTAGGGTTAGGGTTTAGGGTTAGGGTTAGGATTAAGGTTACGGTTTGAGTTAAGGTTAGGGTTTTAGTTAGGTTTAGGGTTAGAGTAAGAGTTAGGGTTAGGGTTTAGGGTTAGGGTTAGGGTTTTAGTTAGGGTTAGGGTTAGGGCTTGAGTTAGGGGTCGGGTTAGAGTAAGAGTTAGGTTTAGGGTTAGGGTTGAGGTTAGTTTTAGGGTTAGAGTAAGAGTTAGGGTTAGAGTGAGGGTTTGGGTTAGGGTATAGGTTAGGGTATGGATTAGGGTTCGGGTTAGGGTAAGGGTAAGGAGTGAGTGTTAGAGTTAGGGTTTAGGTTAGGGTTTGGGTTAGGTTTAGGTTAGGGTTAAGGTTAAGATTAGGGTTAGGGGTAGGGTTAGGGTAAGGGTTAGGGTTAAGGTTAGGGTTGGGGTTAGTGTTAGGGTTCAGGTTAGGGTTCGGGTTAGGGTTTAGGGTTAGGGTTCGGGTTAGGGTTAGGGTTAGGGTTTCTGTTAGGGTTCGGGTTAGGGTTAGGGTTAAGGTTAGGGTTAGGGGTAGGGTTAGGGTTAAGGTTATAGTAAGGGTAAGGGTTAGGGTTATGGTTAAGGTTAGGGTTTGGGTTAGGGTTAAGGTTAGAGTAAGGGTAAGGGTTTGGGTTAGAGTTAGAGTTAGGGTTAGGGTTTAGGGTTAGGGTTAGAGTAAGATTTAGGGTTAGGGTTAAGGTTAGGGTTTTGGTTAGGGTTAGGGTTACGGCTAGGATTAGGGTTAGGGTTTAGTGTTAGGGTAAGGGTTAAGGTTGGGGTAACAGTTAGGCTTAGGGTTAGGGTTTAAGTTTAGGGTTAGAGTAGGAGTTAGGGTGAGGGTTAGGGTTAGGGTTAGGGATAGGGTTAGGGTTTAGGGTAAGGTTTGTGTTAGGGTTAGGGTTAGAGTTAAGATTAGGGTTTGGGTCAGTGTTAGTGTTAGTGTTAGGGTGAAGGTTAGGGTTAGGATTAGGGTTAGGGTTTGGGTTAGATTAAGAGGGTTAGAGTTAGGGTTTCGTGTTTAGGTTAGAGTAAGAGTTAGGGTTAGGGTCATGGTTAGGGTTTGGGTTGGAGTAAGAGTTAGGGTTAGGGTTAGGGTGTAGGGTTAGGGTTAGAGTAAGAGTTAAGGTTAGGGTTAGGGTTAAGGTTAGGGTTTGGGTTAGATTAAGAGTTAAGGTTAGGGTTTGGGTTAGATTAAGTGTTAAGGTTAGGGTTTAGGGTTAGGGTTAGAGTAAGAGTTAGGATTAGGGTTAGGGTAAGGGTTAGGGTATGGGTTAGGGTAAGGTTAAGGTTAGGGTTGTCGTTAGGATTAGGGTTTGGGTTAAGGTTAGGATTAGGGTTAGGGTTAGAGTTTGGGTTTGGGTTAGGGTTTAGGTTCGGGTTAGGGTTAAGGTTAGTGTTAGGGTTAGGGTTAGGCTTTAGGGTTAAGGTTAGAGTTAGGGTTAGGGTAAGTTCTTCCTTATGAATGGGGGGTCAGTGAAAGACACCAAAATAAAACTAGCATTTTAGGCAGATATCCTTTTTTTCATCTCCATTATAAAATCTGCTTCAATTTGAGTAAGTCTATTCTCTGGCATCCTGCTATTTTTTTTTGCCTTCTAGTTAGAATGTTTTTTCGTTTTTTTACAAGGTAGTCACAACTTATCAAGGCCCGGAAGCCACTGGGGGATAAGGGTTATTGCGTGTACAGTAATCTATGGGATAGTATCGTAGTAATCGTTAGTACTGGAGATTTGATAGAGTGTCTTACTTAAGGGGGCGGTTCATCAGGAATTTGTTTATGTTGGACTTGAAGACATCCAAGTTGTATTCAGGTGGGAAACAGGCTAGCGGCAGAGAATACCACTGGCGTGCAGTTCTAAGAAAGAAGCTTTGTTCATGGAATCTACGTTTGGGTTTAGGCACAGATAAAGAGTGGGGAAAATTGTTGGCAGTAGTTTCAGCTAGACGGGTGTTTATCATGAAAGATTAGTGAGGGAGGAACAGAGATTGGGGCTCAGACGAGCACTTGCCATGGAAGTAACGATAAAACTAAGACAGGCTCGTAACGTCTCTCCTGTGGGACAGAGGTTGCAGGGAAGAGAAAAGGGCATCACGAACTAAGCCATGAAGTCTATTTTGTAGTCTGTCAAGGCAGGATAGGCTTTTTTTAGTAACTCCTGCCCAGATGTGGCAGCAGTATTCCATCTTTGGACGTACTCGGCTTTTATATAGATAGAGAATTGCATCAGCAGGGAGATATCTTCTGGAGCGGTAGAAGGATCCAACCATTTTAATATTTACTTATGTTTACTAGTACACTAAAATCAACTCTGCTCTTCAGACTCCAGGTCTAATTCCCGCAAAAACGCATATATATATATATATATATATATATATATATATATATATATATATATATAGTTATTTATTTATGTATATATATTCAGGTGTAAGGTGTTCAAAATACGTGATTAATGAAGACAACGAGGTTGTTAGATAGTGCTCAATAAAAAGAGCAAAATCAGTTTTTTTTAATTATTTGAGGGTAAACAGTTACATATGGTCGCTACAAATAGCCATCTGTCTCAGTCAATGAGACTTCCTCAAGCTACCTGGAACCTCTCTACGCCATAAAGAAAAATGGAAAAAATTAGAAAGAAATTGAAAAAGGAAAAAAATGGAACAATTAATATATATATATATATATATATATATATATATATATATATATATATATATATATATCCCTGCTGATGCAATATATATATAAGAAAATATGCACACGCACGAATACACAACTATATATATATATATATATATATATATATATATATATATATATATATATATATATATAACTACTTCATTTACTCACATAAAATTAATATACGAAATTATAAACTTTAAGTATTTACTTCAAAAGTGCTTAATATGCAGGTAGAGCTTGTTAGTAAGTTATAAAATATATATAGCGATTTAGCTACACTAAATATTCCACTTAATCGCCATGTATATTTTGTAAATTACTATATATATATATATATATATATATATATATATATATATATATATATATATATAACTTTGCATAAAGGGAAATTGCCGGCATTCTATTATGCTATTTCATCTATACTTTTACCAAGACTTAGTCCTATCTATGTTTGATTGCTCTATTTAATGTATTTTCAAGTAGCATTAATAAATGTGAGATGAGGGTTGAACGGATTCTTTCCGATTTTTAGTTGTTAAGCAGTTTGCTTGCGTTGTAAGTAGTGTAAGGTTTCCTAATCGTTTTATAATTTTTATGATCTTCCTTCTCCGTAAAAAATGTTTTCTTCGTTGGTCCGTCACGTTTTATTCTTTAAACTGAATAGACACATCTTATTGTAAATACGTCCAAACATATCTATCAGATAACATTTTTCATCGGTCTGTCACGCTTTGTAATTCCACGCTCTGTCGCTTATGCTTAAAAAAACAACAACAAAAAACCTTAAATTTTCAAATCTTATAAAATTCTTTGCGGTTAATGAAAAAAGAAAAATTAAGAAATTTACGTGCGGAGTTGTAACCTTCAGACCACGTCATGCAGAAACCAAAAACCAAAAACCAAAAAAACAACAAAAAAAACCCTCTATCAACTTACCCACAGTAGAATTTTCATGGCCCGTTGTTCTATCATTGTTGCTAAGCAATGACATAGAAAAATAGCTTTATGTAGGTTGATTGTTTTACGTCATATCAACCTTTTTCAGGTTATTTAATGCCAAATCCAGTTATTTTGAAGAATTTTTTTTTTAATAGAATATGTTTTTTTTTCTAAGTGAGTTTCTATTTAACCCATAGTTGGCAACCTAACAGGTACTACCATTCCGGGTCAGAGTGGACCTGGGAGCAATGGCAATTAAAGGGTAACTCCACACTCCCGCAAACTGGGGCCTCACCATCGGATATAGTTTAAGGTCATATCCAGGACCTTAACTTAAAATAATATTTTTGTCGGCGTATAAAGCTTACATTTTGAATTAGATTTTCTGTAAGTTTAAAATGCATATGAATAAATTAGCATTTTCAATTAGTCTGTCGAGCATTAAATTACAGATTTGGTCTGTCATATGTAAGTTTAAAATATCGTTTTTGCTTATCTGCTTGGGACAATTTTTCCTTGGTCAGTCGCGTCTGTGTTAAATCGAATTTTCGTCTGTCACACTTAAAATCAAAATAGAATGCACGCTTAAGTTTGAAATAAAATTATCGTTAGTCTGCCATGTTTAAAGATTAAATAAAATTTCCTAGGTCTGTCATGATTAATGTTTTAATAGAATTTTCTTGGTCTGTCTCACATGAGAACTTAAAAGAATTTTCTTGGCCTGTCCTGCTTAATGTTTAAATAGAATTTTCTCTTGGTCTGTCATGCTTAAGGTTTAAATTTTAAATTAAAAAAATGTTTTTTTGCCTTTCTTGCTTAAGGTATAAATAGAATTTTAATTAGTCTGTCAAGTTTTATTCTAAAATATAAGTTTATTTCGTTTGTTATTTATTTAAGATTTAACTAGAACATTCATTGGTCTGTCACTTCTGGGTTTGGAATGGCATTTTCATTCCCAAACAGTCTGATTAAAATGACACATCCGATCTTATCTTGGAAGCCATTCCATTGGCATTGTTTAGAACGTAATTAGAATGAAGTCGGAATCTGAAAAGGGCCTTACACACACACACACACACACACACACACACACACACACACACACACACACACACACACACACACACACACACACACACACACACATAAGTGAATACTGAAGGCTACAGATTCCAAGAGAAGCTTTCAAGTAGGGCCTCATGATTAGACAGGCTTTATTTTATTGTTCTGATAGTTTTGGAATTATATGAATCCCAACTAATAGCGATTTGACACGAACTCCCGCCCGACGATAAAAAATCTCGTACAACAAGGCGAAAAGAACATCGCGAGCCGATCCGAGTTGAACCGAGCCGATCCGAGTTGAACCGAGCCGAGCAGAGTCGAGCCGAGTTGAGCCAGAAGAAGAAGAAGAAGAAAAAGAAGAAGAAGAAGAAGAAGAAGAAGAGGAAGAAGAAGTATGAGGAGGAGATGAAATAGGAAGGGGAGGATGACGAGAAAGAGGATGAGATAAAGGGGTTTATGTCTGAAAGGGAACATGAGAAATAGTGTGTGTGGAGAAAGAATGAGAGAGGGAGAGAGAGAGAGAGAGAGAGAGAAAGGGAGTGAAAGAGAAAAGAGAGAATGAGAGAAAGAGAGTGATAGAGAGAAAAGAGAAAAAAAGAGAGAGCGAGAGCAAGTTAGTGTATATATATATATATATATATATATATATATATATATATATATAAATTATATAAATTTTTTTCGATTCCTTATATTATGGCCGATATTATATATATATATATATATATATATATATATATATATATATATATACATATATATATATATATATATATATATATATATATATATATATATATATATAGTATCGGCCATAATATAAGAAATGGAAAAAAATTTACAATTATTCATGTATATTTCAAAAATTAGTGCATGGATTTTTCTGAAATACTCAGAATAAACAAATAGAACCAATGTGTATAAACTAGTACCAAAAAAAAAAAAAAAAAAAAAAAAAATTACGATTCAATATTGAGAAATATTTTAGTTTAAAATTATATCTGTGAATTATCCTGGCCAAAAGTTAAGGAACGAAATAAAACTTTATGTTTTTTTTAATGCAAATGTTTTAAAAAATAAATTCATTCAATATTTGGTGAACATCCCTTTATTCTTTATGACCTCACTGCATCTTCGACCACAAGACTGGATTAGTTTCTTGCAAAATTCAGGATTTATCTTTTCCCACTCTTCCTTCAATAAATCCCACAAATGATTTTGATTTTGGGGATTCCTCGTCTGTGCTCTTTCTCCAATCATTTTCCAAACATTTTCTATCGGATTCAGATCCAGACTCTGCGCTGGCCAGTCCATTACTCTTATTTCTTCTTCCTCGAGGTAATTTATAACTTTTTTAGCTTTCTGGCAAGGGGCGTTATCTTGCATAAAAATGCTTGGCTGATTAGGTGAAAGGCGTAAGCTCTCAATGACATGTTGTTGAAGGAGCTGCTTATAAATTTCCGCATTAACCCTACTATAGATTCGAACTAGAGGACCAACTCCTTCCGAGGATATCATACCCCACACCATTACACTTCCCCCCTCCGAATTTAAGTGTCTTTTTAACGCATTTGGAGGATAATCGTTCACCTGCTTTACGCCGTACATGCTTCTTTCCATCAGATCCAAACAAATTGAACTTGGATTCATCGCTGAAGTGAACCTTAGCCCATTGTTCATCAGTTCAGACGACATGCTCATGGGCAAACTTCAAACGGCTATTTTTGTTCTTCTTGGAGATCAAGGGTTTATATACTGCCACCCTAGCATGCAATCCGGCAGCTGCTAACCGTCGAGAAACAGTTTTAGATATATTTTTCCCAGTCTGTTCATTAAAATCACAAGAAATTGATGTTGCAGATTTGAATCGGTCACTAAGAGCCTGCCTTACAATAATCCTATCTTCTCTTTGAGACGTTTCAGGGGGTCTGCCGGTAATAGGGGATGCTTCTAATGTATTTTTATTCTTATATCGAGCTATCACACGATGAACAACACTTTTTGATCTTCGAACGATATTAGAAATTGTTGAAATTGATTTCTTTTCTTTGTAATTGTCTAAAATTAATTTTTTTTTCTTGGAGGGACAGAGTCTTGCGAGTCGGTGATGCCATTTTTCTTTGTTGTGCTTATCAGCAGTTCCAATATTAAAAACTAGCTATTTTTATGTAAAGTTTAGTCTCTTAAAATTAAATTTTCTATTTCGTTCCTTAACTTTTGGCCAGGATAAATCCACAGATATAATTTTAAACTAAAATATTTCTCAATATTGAATCGTGTGTTTTTTTTGTACTAGTTTATACACATTGGTTCTATTTGTTTATTCTGAGTATTTCAGAAAAATCCATGCTCTAATTTTTTAAATATACATGAATAATTGTAAAATTTTTTCCGTTCCTTATATTAGCCGATACTGTATATATATATATACACACACACACACACACACACACACACACACACACACACACACACACACACACACACACACACACACACACACACACACACACACATATATATAGATAGATAGATAGATAGAGAAAAGAATTATAGATAGAGAGATAATTAAATAGATAGAAAGGTAGATACATTAATAGATAGATAGACAGACAGACAGATAGATAGATATAGAAATATAGATAGATAAATAGATATATATGTATATATAGATACATACATAGAGAGACAGACAAAGACAGACAGACAGACAGATAGATAGATAGATAGACAGAGAGATAGATAAGTTTACTAAAAGATATATATATCTACATACTAGCATGTGTGCCCGGTGTTGCCCGGGTGTTTGGAGGTGTGTGTTGAGCAAAAAAAAAAAAATAAATAAAAAATAAGTGGTAGTAGAAGGCAAGCTCGAACCCGTACCGCGAAAGAGGAAAAGAACGGGGAAAAAACCTGACGTCTTTGCTTTGCCAAACCGGAAGCGACGTAGGTTTAAATTAAGGCTAGACAATCAAAAAGAAGGGGATAACTTTCGAAAATATCGGCGAAAAAAGCGACCCCTCCCTGTAGAAAGTGCCGAGTTGAGGGTGAAGAAATTAATGTTTTTAGCCAATTTTTCGGTATTTGTCGTCTGAAAGGTCGAACTTCAAAACAATACTGATCTTTTAAAAATCCGTCGCCACTGTCGAAAGTTTTAGGCAGACACGCAAACATACATACATATATTTATATATTGGTAGCTCAAATTTTCGACCCAAACCGATTAAAAAGCTTGTCCTATCTCTGAATACCCTTTATATAAAATTTCAAATGTTTAGACCAGAAATTGTCTGAGTAATTTGATAGAGACCACAGCGGTCAAATCTTTTTTAATTTTGACCCCTATTATTACCCCTTAACATTTATTGTTTTGGGCTCAAATCAAGTTATTAAGTTAGAGCCATGTCCAAGGAACATATATCTAAAATTTCAATTGTTTATATCCCAAATTGGCGGAGGAGTTTGGTAGAGTTCTCAAAGGTAAAATGGTTGAACTTTGACTCCTTAACAGCCATTTTTCTGGCCAAAAACGGATTACAAGGATTTTCCCGAATCTCACTATCCTGTATATTAAATTTCGAGTCTGTAGACTGAAAATTGACAGTTATTGAGTAGGGAAATGAACACAGACAGACAGACAGACAGACAGACAGACAGACAGACAGAAAGACTGACACGTTTGCTTTTATATATATACTAGCATGGGTGCCCGGCGTGGTCCGGATAGTTGGATGCGTGTGTCGTCATGAGAGGACGGTTTTTGTTGACCCCCCCCTGCAGAAAATTTCGGGGTGAAAAAATTAACGTTTTTGGCCAATTTTTCCATATTTTTCGGGCGAAGGATGAAGCTTCAATATGATACCAAGTTTGTCAATTTTTGTTCTGTCTGTCGAAAGTTTGTAGCAGACACACAAACACACACACACATACATACATACAAACATACATACATTCACACATTTTCGCTTTATATATATATATATATATATATATATATATATATATATATATATATATATAGGGTGGTCCAAAAGTAGGTTTACAGTTATTAAACTACTTTTTAATATGGTTGAAGTTACTTGCTAATTAAAATATACAAGCAATGTAAAATACTCTACAGAGTATATATCTAATTTACATAAACAGCTTGGGCCCGTTTTTTTTAATGGACCTGTAAATAGAAAGAACTACCTGGACATGCTTCGTGAAGTAGTAGTATCACAAGTCAGAACTAAACCTGACTTTGATGAACATTTCTTTCAGCAGGATGCGTCTAGAGTAAGAGACTACCTTAACTAAGTTTTCCACAACGAATGGCCACCACATTCACCTGATCTAACCCCAATGGATTTATTTTTTTTTGGGGGGAGTGTTTTTAAGAACAAGGTTTATGAGAAGAAAGACAAAACAGTAAATGATTTAAAAGATTACGTTCATGTCGTTTTCTTGGTTTTCATGCTTGGAGGTTGAGAAAAAAAAATGGTAGTAGGCAGGATCGAACTTCTACCGCGAAGGAGGACAAAAAAAAAAAAAAAAGACGTGAAAACAAAAAATCTTAATGCTGCAATATTTTAAGTTATAAATTTATTATATTTTTTACTAGAATATCTTGTCTTTTTCTTTTCCAGTTTTAACAACTAGTCCTTTTACTTTTCTAAGTTTAATCTTAACCATATTAATTTTCATGCTCGCATTTTTCTATGTAATCTATGATTTTTCTAGGCTTTGCTAGGAAATAATAATTATTTTTTGTGTTCAACATCATAAGCAATGTCAACAATCCATAAAAAAATTATTACCAAATTCTTAAATTGGCTAAAAAAAAAAGACGTAAAAAAAGAACGTAACAAAGTAAATAAACAGAAAAAAAGGGACGAAAAAGAGAGAAACAGAATTAACGGGCGACGTCGTAAGGGAAAGATTATCAGCCCTAGCACGGCAAAAGGCATACTTTTTGTAAGCTCTCTTTCTCTGTATAATTCAAATAAGATGGCACGCGAGCAACATTCCCGCTAGGATTTAAAGTGTCGACGACGAAAAAGTTGCTATGATAACGAATCAGAAGAAATCATGTCTAAAACGTCAATATATATATATATATATATATATATATATATATATATATATATATATACATATATATATATATATATATATATATATATATATATATATATATGAACCAATCTATATTTACCAACATATAGTTTTTGTGACTTCAGTTTCCGTTCCTATTGTTCTCTCTCTCTCTCTCTCTCTCTCTCTCTCTCTCTCTATATATATATATATATATATATATATATATATATATATATATATATGTATAGAACAATAGGAATGGAAACTGAAGGATGGGAAATGAAGTCACAAAAACTATGTATTGGTAAATATAGATCGGTTCATTTATTCAATAAGGGAATACAAACAAATTAGTTGGGGGATAGAAGGGACTCTTTATGCCAATGCATTTCGAAGCCTAATGCTTCTCATCAGAAGAGTAGAGAAGATGCTAGGTAACATACTTGGGATGCGGCGTCTAGCATTGGATTCAGTAGGAACGAAATAGATCAATTAAAATTATAGATGATGTTGGGGTGGAGTTTTATCGAATTCTAAATTAAGGAGGAGCGTATTATATATAGTGTAATGTAGAAAGGTGTATAGGGTTTTTATCATAGTCTTAAATGTATGTAGTATATGTTTTAAGGCTTAGAGGGAGGTATAGTGTGGATGGGTCGTAACTGTGTCTGTCTTTCTGCATACAGAACGGTCTCTAACATAGTACTCTGTTGTTTTTTGGTCTACAGACTTTAATCTAGGAATATAACGGATTTGGATCCAGGGAAAAAATTTAATTTGCTTTTCAGTCAGAAAAAAAAGAAAGAAAGAAAAACGAAGCTTAGTAGTAATTTGACTAAAAGTTTTATTTCTACGCATGCGCAAATATACATTTATATCTTTAACAACGATAGTCTAAACAGTTTTTATATGCGTATGGATTTAGATTAGACCGTGAACATTCCGTTGGAAGAAAACAAAAACGCCATTGTTAAACCATGAAGGGTCTGTTGCTCATTTACTTATTTGTCTCTAGTTGTGTATTTAACTTATCGTTTTTAACTCTTTTTTACGGTCTTATCGTGATCGTCAAGTTAATGTCTATTTTAACGGCGTGCTCGTCTAGTCTCTGCATGTGTGTGTGTATGTGTGTGTGCATGTGTGTGTATGTGTGTGTATATGTGTGTGTATGTGTGTATGTGTGTGTATGTGTATGTGTGTATATGTGTGTGCGTATGTGTGTGTGTATGTGCGTGTGTGTATGTGTGTGTATGTGTGTGTGTGGGTGTGTATGTGTGTGTGTATGTGTGTGTGTATGCGTCGTGTGTGTGTATGTGTGTGTATGTGTATGTGTGTGTATGCGTGTGTGTAAGTGTGCATGTATGTGTATGTGTGTTTGTGTGTGTGCGTATGTGTGTGTGTATCTGTGTGTATGTGTGTGTATGTGTGTGCATGTATGTGTATGTGTATGTGTGTGTATGTGTTTGTGTATGTGTGCATGTATGTGTATGTGTTTGTATGTGTGTGTATGTGTGTATGTGTATGTGTGCATATATGTGTATGTGTGTATGTATGTGTGTGCGTATGTGTGTGTATGTGTGTGTATGTGTTTGTGTATGTGTGCATGTATGTGTGTGTGCGTGCATGTGTGTGTATGTGTGTGTGTATGTATGTATATATATATATATATATATATATATGTGTGTGTGTGTGTGTGTGTGTGTGTGTGTGTGTGAACATATAATAATACCTGACGACATACCACTCTTCAAAGGTACTTTCTAGAGAATTCGCCGATCATCTTGAAGGAGCTAGTTACAATTAAAGTCGCATGCAAGACATGAACCCAAGACGAATGGTTGCTTTTGTATATATTTTTATTCACTCCCCTTGTAGAAACCGAATATTACCTTCACTTTTAACCGTCACCCGAGTATACGGGTTTCTTGGGTCTTCATTCGTGGTTTCTCATATGAGAAATCTGTCCAATTCTAGCTCTGCGCATTCTGTTAAAATTCGGGCATACGTTATCGTTTGTTAATTGCGCGTATAGTTGCTTTGCATGGTGCACAATTCTTGTTACTCTCAAACTTCTTGGCGTTCTGGCCAAGATGAAAGTGTAGCATCTGTTCTTCAGATTCATTCATTCATCCATAGCCTTGAGTCCTTGGAGGGGCATAGGCCATCCACAACTTTGTAAATGCTTTTGTAGCGAAGAGTTCTTTTTTGGGGTTGAGGGTAGTGGCCAAGCTGAACGTTGCTTAACTCCGGTGATCTGGCGAGAACCGGTAGTTCAACGTGATTGTGCCGTATGCTGTTCTTCAGATGCTGCACTTCAATTTTCTCTGTCAGTAGAGGAGAAATTCTTCACGACCGAGACAATTTTTAATTTTTTTGTCCCTGTTCTCCACGTTAAAAAACGACCCTGGTGTCTAACTCTGCCCTCGTGGGGAGGCATTGTAAATGGGTACTCTCAGCTCTTCAGAGTGATGACGTCACTCACTTTCGGACCTTTTCCCATGAACCTTTATTCCATTCCTCTCTATCTTCCCTCTTCCGGATGCATTCGCTTCTTGCGTTTCATGATCAATTTCAAATCTTTCATACGAGCCTTATAATTTTCTTCTGTCTTTCAACGCTACTAGCTCACAGATTTGGTTCAGAGTTAGTTTATTTTAGGCTCTGTATTTCATCGCCGCAATGTTGCATCTCTGTAGCTGTTTTACAAACATATATTTTTTTTTTATTACATTTTCACCCCAAACAAGGCAAATTGCCACTTTGGTGTAGGGGGCTACTATCAGGGGCAACAACTACTGGGGTACTATGTAGGGATTTGGGCAGCAAGGTGTCGGTTCACGTTACACTTGAACTTCTGCATGTCAGTACTGTTGGGGGAGCAGGGACCTGGAATGGAATTCCAGAGTCTAGCGGTTCTGGGGAAGAAACTATTGGAGTAGAAAGATCTTTTACATCTAGGGATCTCTACAGTGTGGGGGTGGGATTTAGCAGCCTGTCGGGTTTGTCGAGGGTGCTCACGTCGTGAGGGCACAAGTGATTGCAGTTCGTCAGAGCATTCACCACTATAATACTTGTAGAAAAGGCAGAGGGATGCAACATTTCGTCGATGGGACAGAGGCTGAAGCTTAGATGCCAGTTCAGGGCCTATCAGGTTTGCGACTCTCTTTTGAACCTTGTCAAGGAGCGAGAGACTAGTAGCAGATGCACCAGCCCAGATGTGGCAGCAATACTCCATACATGGGCGAATGGTGGCCTTATAGAGGTACAGGATACTTTCGGGTGTTACTAGTTTTCTAGCACGGTAGAGAGAGCCCACCTTTCTTGCAGCGGCCCTGGCAATGCCTTCAATGTAATTGTTCCAACTCATGTTTCCTGTGAACGTTAGGCCAAGGAGGTTGAAAGATGGACTCTCAGATAAAGAGTCGTTGGCCATTGCTATGGAATGTTATCCGACAAGCCCATTTAGCAACATCATCTCACTCCCTCAGTGTTAAGGTCCGTAAATGCCAAAAAGTTTTCTATCCTAATAGTTTATTCCCTCGAACAGCTAGACGCTGGAATTCCCTTACTGCTACCTGCTTCCCTGGCTGTACTGATATGCAGAAGTTTAAATGTAACGTAAACTAACATCTTGTTAGGCATGGTCCCAAATAGTAGCCCCTTATGTCCAAGTGGCAAAATGGCTGGTTAGGTGTGACCTTGAGTTAAAAAAAAAAACGGAATAAAATATTCTCTCAGGATAATACTGGTCGCTCATACAACATGGCCAGCCCAACTCAAACAATTTTGAACGATTATATATCTACTATATATATATATATATATATATATATATATATATACTATATATATATATATATATCTACTATATATATATATATATATATATATATATATATATATATATATTTATATTTATGTCTCGGCAGTAGAGTGAAAAGCATATCTTATTTTTCGTTTATTAATATTATTGGAATTTTTTCCTTTTTTCCTTGTACACATTTTTGTGAATTATTCCATGGATTTCTGCCTTTGGATTATTATGGACCATCTTCTTCCAATTACGGGATTTCCTCGGATTTTACTTGTACAAATGGAAATTCTTTTAACTTTCTTGAAGTTATACATTTGGATTTTACCCTCACTGGATTTTTTATCTTCCACCAGACTATCCATTCATGTGTAATCACCTTTTTCTTCACCATATTCCCTCTGCTTAACTTTTTTTGTTTTCAAGTAAGATCTTTGACTTACTTGTTGTTTCATCAAATACTTTTGAATGCAAAATCCGATCCCGCATTTTGCTAATTCCTACCCTCCGATGAGAAGGAAAGTATTTCTTCGAAACTCCGCGGATTAAGGACTATCCACTGATCTAGTGTTTCCTTTTCAGATTAAATATGTTTTTAAATCATTTCAAAGTGTTTTTTAACATGTTTTATTAAATGTTTGCTCGTATATATATATATATATATATATATATATATATATATATATATATATATATATAACTACTTAATTTACTCATATAGAATTAATATACGAAAGTATAGATTTATGCGTAAACTTTAAGTATTTATTTCAAAAGTGCTCAGTACGTAGGTAGAGCTATTAGTAATTTATAAAATATATATGGCGATTAAGCTACACTGAATATTCGGCGTTTAATCCACTCTAGGACTCATAAGCCTGAGGAGTCATATATATATATATATATATATATATATATATAAATATATATATATATTATAAATTATATATATATATAAATTATATATATATATATATAAATATATATATATATATATTTTATAAATTATATATATTTATAAATTATATATATTTATAAATTATATATATATATAAATATATATATATATATTATAAATTACTATATATATATATATATATATATATATATATATACATACATATATATATATATATACATATATATATATATATACATATATATATATATATATATATATATATATATATATATATATATATATATATATATATATATATATATATATATATTGCAGCCAGCAAGCTTGATCTATGATAGTTAATAAGACTTTCTTGTGTGCGGCGCATTTGCTCAGTTGATAGAGTGCTTGCCTCGCATGCAAGATGCTCGGGTTTCGAATCCTGAGTTCGGATGTGTCTAACTGATGTGCCCAAATGAGGGCGAAACTCAAGGCTTGGACTTCCGGTTTGTTGGCTTTCGTGGCTCTTGCTGGCTGCGATGTTGTCTGGCAGTGGAAATAAGTATATATATATATATATATATATATATATATATACATACAGGGTGACCCAAACAAAAGTTAAATGGAGGCCATCTAGAACATATGCTGTAGGACGGAGAAAAAAAAGGCCAAAGACCCTAGTGTTTTGATGTGATGTTTTGAATATAATAAACTAGTTATGACCAAAGTTTCATTCCATTCGGACAAAGCACTAAGAAACGGGGTCTAATTAGAGTTGGGGCACATTTTTGGGCCACCCTGTATAAACTTTGCCTGTTTGTTCGTTTATTGTAGACTACACAACAGCTGGGCCGATTTTTATAAAAGGTTACGTTTAGATTAAAGGTTCTAAGCTTTCTAACCAACATTAGCCATTTTGCAATTCACATACGAGAGAGAGGATTCATTTCTACACTGATGATGGGTTATTACCCGAAAGGACCTCTGGAATTAAATACCACCCACAGTTAAAATTCAGGTAGATAAATAAATAAATATATATATTTAAAAAAATATATAATAAATAAAAAAGAAAGAAAAATATTATTTATTATTGATATATTTATTTATCTTCACACAACGACTGCACATTCCTGCCTTGTTCTAGCCTGCTAAAAATACCTTTTATTCTCTAACCAACATTCTTTCGAAAACAATTTATTGGCCTCAAGGCTAGGAGCGAAGTGTAGTGTCTGTTCTAATACTTTTCTGTCCTCGATCGGCGTAGGGGAAATTTTTTCTTGACAGAGGCAATTTTTATTCTTGTTCCTATCCAAAGTGCCCCTTTTTGGGGAGCTGGATTTTCTCCACATTAAAAACCGACCTTGTGTTTTACTCTGCCCTCGTGGGGAGGCAAGTAAATAGAAACAATTACGAAAAGTATTTTCCTTGCTCTGGTACAGTTTTGATTGCAATACGACATCTAGATATCTTACCAAATATTGATTCATTATATAAAACAAACGTTGTCTGTATGTGTGTGTGTGTGTGTCTGTGTGTATGTGTGTGTGAGTTCGTTCCCTACGTATTCGAAAACGACTTAGGCCGATTTTTATAGAAATTTCACACGAAGGTACTTTACGTGCCTGGCAGTGTTCTTATCGGAATGCCTTCGCAAAATATCAATTAATCGATAATTTAAAATATCAAATGAAAGCAGGAACAGGCGATTTAAACCAAAGTTAACATCACAAGTGCATTTGAGAAATTTTATTACCACACAAGCAGAAAGGCCCGACATATAAAATCAACAGTAGGTTCTTTAATATGACAGAGACGCATTCAAAAGTTGCTTTTTTTGTTTAAAGTACGATTGCACAATGATACTCGATTTTTTCATTTTAAACTTAAATTCAAGTCATTATTACTCTATAAGCAGAAAAATTCCGGGAGAAAAAAACAAAAAACAACAGTAGGTTCTTTTATAAGACAGGGGCTCGTTGGAAATGAATGTTTCTGTTTAGAGCACAATTGAAGCATGATGCTTGACTTTTGCATTTTAAACTTTAATTCACGTAATTTTATAAAATGAACAGTAGGTTCTCTACAGACTAAGTCGCTGCAAGAGGCGTGTCAAGGTTTCTCCAGGCGCACCGTGGTGGGTCCCCAATTAGAGCAGACAATCAATCGATTCGATTGAAAAATGGTCGATTTTCATCCATTTCGAAATATTGGAGTGTTAAATATTCGTTGATCATTATTCAATCCCGGGCAACGTCGGGTCACCCTGCTAGTACGTAGATTTTTTTTTTAAATATTAATTTAGATAATGAATAAATGTACACAATTTGGTTGAAGTGTTGCACAGTCTCTTTTTTGAATGTTGGTGTTAACGATTAGTGCTCGGGGTTAGGTTTAGGATCCCCAGGATCGGTAACCATGCATTCTTTTCAAAATCAATTAGATGTGTTTTCCTTGCCCTTGTGCCGTGTTAATTGCAACACAAGGTGTAGATCGCAAAACAAAGTGTAGGTTGTTCTCATACTAAAGTATATTCATGACACGGAGATAGTAAGCCAACGTAGCACCTGGTATTTGAACTTGGGATCTTGTTAAACTGTTTGGCACTTGGACGTTCTTAATGACAAAACCAGACAATTATAAATACACCTGTCAGTTGGTGATAAGTGAATTACCTATCGAAAATGAAAAAAACGGTACGAAGAGTATTTATATAAACACTTAGAATTCTCTTAGTTGTAGAACATTGTCAGTGACCCAGTGATTAGAAACGCTGACTGGCAAAAAAAAAAAAAAAATGATTTTTGATCCTGACTTGAAGTGAGTGTCTCTTGAGCAACGCCAAGAAGCTATCATATAGCGAAGCATAGCTCACGATTTTCGGCCGCTCGATCACTATAGAGCGTCTTAATAAAATTATGCCTGTATTTGCCTTTATAAATTTTGAATTCCTCTTAATTCTCGGGGTGGTTGACGGTGGTGCAGGGATGACGTTTTTTGCTTATGGAGCTAAAGGCGGCTTCGGGGTCCACTTCTCTCACTGATTTTTGCGAAAGCTTGAAGCACTTGCGTCTGTAAGTATAAAAGTAATTATTTATAATTTATATATATATATATATATATATATATATATATATATATATAAGAAAGGTCACCAACTATTTTCTTATTTTCTTATATATATATATATATATATATATATATATATATATATATATATATATATATATTATTTTTCAAATGTAATTGTCCACGGACACGTGTTTCCTCGTCTATGACTCATCAGGGTGGCTGAATCTAGTGAGATTAAAAATCGAGACCCCATGATAAGAAGTCTAAGCCTCTATCATTGAGCTATCTTGCAGGACAACTAGTTTATCGCATAGATGTTGTTTGTCTGTTTTTGTTGGTGATACTTATTGAATGAAACTTCTAAACCTATATACTCATCAAATTTTTTATCTGTAGATTTGAAATGTAGTATATTGGGTATTCAGACATGTGGAAAACGTTTTAATCGGGTTTCATCCGAGGGGGGGGGGCAAAAAGGCTACTAAGAGGTCAAAATTGAAAAATTGGCATTTGTGAGGAGGGGGTCGTCGGATTTTTATCTGTTTATCAACTGTTTCACGAATGCGCATACGTGAATCGTTCACATGACAGATTATTCATGTTAAGAATAAGTAGGTTTGAAATCTCTTTTTAAAGATCTTGTCAAGTTGACCTAATGGTTATCGTACTTGGCTTACAGTCTTCAGATTTTGATTTTGATCTCAGCTCGAGTATTTTTTTTTTTTTTACAAAACGTGACCTGTTTAGAAAAAAACATAACATCGAGATGTGTCAGTTTTTTAGGTGTTCTTTACTTCATTTTAAAACGTTGCATTTAATAAGTACGGTATTTCTTTTTTTTTTCACGTAGGCATTACCACTTATCAAGGCCAGAGACCACGCGAGGATAAGGGTTAAGAGTGTACAGTAGTCAATTGAACAATATAATAATTGTCAGTAATAGAAATTCGGTAAATTTGTTAACTTAAGCGAGATCCCATGACAACTCTACAAACGCCTGTCCAACTTTCCAAAGGCATCACTTGCCCGGCTGATCCGTAAAGATACCTCATCATCCAGGGCACCTGACATACTCAGTGTGCTACCCAAGTATACAAACTTAGTGACAACCACTATCCTTGACCCACAGATATAAACTGATGGTTCATAGTATGGCATGCCAGAAGCAGGCTGATACATTTTTTTTTTACACAGGCATCACCACATTATCAAGGCGGAGAGGCCACTCGAGGATAAGGGTCAAAGAGTGTACAGTAGACAATTGGACAATATAGTAATCAATTCGGTAGATTTGTTAACTTATATGGAACGGCTCATCAAAAACTTGTTGACATTAGACTTGAAGACAACCATATTGTAGTCAGCCGGAAAGCAGGAAAACGGAAGACAATTCCACAGGCGTGCAGTTCTAAGAAAGAAGCTTTTTTCATTGAATCTACGTTTAGGTTTAGGCACAGATAAAGAGTGGGGGGGAATTATTGATAGTGTTTTCAGCTAGACGAGTGTTTCTTGTGAAAGTTTGACGAGGGGGGGACCATAGATTGAAGCTCAGTCGAGCACTTGCTATGAAAATAACGATAAAGCAGAGACAAACTCGCAACATCTCTTCTGTGAGATAGAGGTTGCAGAGAAGAGAAAAGGACATCTACGAGGCTGCAAAGTCTATTTTGAACTCTATTAAGACAGGAGAAGTCCTTTCTAGCAGCTTCTGCCCAAATGTAGCAACAGTACTCCATCTTGTTTATAATAAATAAGAATTATGCATTAATTTATACATTAATACGATGGCGTGGGCGTTAGTTTGTGTGTCAGGCTTACATCTTTTTTCTTCCGAGTGATTCTCGTTTAATTGTTATGACCTTTAATTTCTTCTAGTAAATAAGTAAATGATTTCACCAAGATTGGTTTCGGTTTCGATTACAGCTGACGGCACTCAAGTTATCTATTTTTTTATACTTAATTTTACCAAGAATTCTTCATAAGTTTTGGTTTCGGTTTCGATTACAGCTGACGGCACTCAAGTTATCTATTTTTTTTATACTTAATTTTACCAAGAATTCTTCATAAGTTTTGGTTTCGGTTTCGATTACAGCTGACGGCACTCAAGTTATCTATTTTTTTTAGACTTAATTTTACCAAGAATTCTTCATAAGTTTTGGTTTCGGTTTCGATTACAGCTGACGGCACTCAAGTTATCTATTTTTTTTATACTTAATTTTACCAAGAATTCTTCATAAGTTTTGGTTTCGGTTTCGATTACAGCTGACGGCACTCAAGTTATCTATTTTTTTTATACTTAATTTTACCAAGAATTCTTCATAAGTTTTGGTTTCGGTTTCGATTACAGCTGACGGCACTCAAGTTATCTATTTTTTTTAGACTTAATTTTACCAAGAATTCTTCATAAGTTTTGGTTTCGGTTCCAATTATAGCTTAAGAAACTGGATTTTTTCATTTTAAACTTAAATTCAAGTCATTATTACTATTATTATTATTATTATTATTACATTATATCTCTCTATCTATCTATCTTCATCCACATACAGTACTGTTTCTCTGTTTCACAGCTCATCAGTGTGGCTAGACAAGCAACTACCTCAAACCAAACGACAGCCGGAGCTTCTAACCGTTGCGCTATACGGCTGCTGCTATGTGTGTTAAGCTGTGTGCACCAATAAACTCATTTGAGATGAGTAATTTATACATTTATATTTATATACTAGCAGTTTAACCTGGCTTTGCTCGGGCCCTTTGTACCGTGCATATGTATATTTATATATTAAAATTTTTTACTTTAGGCGACCTACATCTGAAATTTCAAGTGTTTGGACCAAAAATTGGCGGAGGAGTTTGATAGAGTCTGAAAAGATCAACTCTTTATACTTTGATCTCTTGGCAGCCACAATTTCGTCCCAAAACTGATTAAAACGCTTGCTGCATATCCGAATACCCTTTATGTAAATTTTCAAAAGTTTAGAGCTAAATTTAACTGATTAGATTGCTAGAGACCGCAAAGGCCAAATCTTTTGAACTTTGACCCCTTAGCAGCAAAATTTTCGCCCCAAACCAATTAAAAAGCTTACCCTAGGTCTGAATACACTTTATGTAAAATTTCAAATGTTTAGACCAAAAATTAGCTGAATAATTTGGTAGAAACCGCAGAGGTAATTTTCTTTTTGATTTTGACCCTTACCATTTATTGTTTGGGGCTCAAATCAAATTAAAAAGTTTGATCCATGTCCAAGTAACCTACATTTAAAATTTCAAGTGTTTAGACGCAAAATTGGTGAAGAAGTTTGGTAGAGATCTCAAAGGACAAATCGTTGAACATTAACCCCTTGACAGCCAAATTTCTGGCCGAAAACCAATTAAAAAGATTTTCCAAAATCTCAATACTCCTTATGTCAAATCTCGAGTCTGTAGACTGAAAATTGACAGAGTAGTTTGGTAGGGAAATGTATACACACAGACACACATACACAATTTCACTTTTATATATAGATTCGCGGACTATTATCCTCATCTTATATAGTTGCTGTTTGAATATAGGGGTTTCAATTCTACCCAAATCCAGCGGGAGGATTAGTTGACTATCAACGTGCTGAGACGACAACAACAATGGAAGGCAGTACTTACTTAAGATGCAGTTATGAGATTTGGCGTTCCTATCCTGTCGCGAAGGCCAGAGGAATAGTTGGCCGAAACGCCGTGAAACAACAACTATATATAATGCTTATCCTCGAGTGGCCTCCGGGCCTTGATAAGTGGTGATTCCTGTGTAATATATATGTATATATATATTTGCGGACTATTATCCTCGTCGCCTGTAATATATATATATATATATATATATATATATATATATATATATATATATATATATATATATATGTATGTATATATATATATTACACAGGAATCACCACTTATCAATGCCCGGAGGCCACTCGAGGATAAAGATTAATGTGTATACATTAGCCACTGTGATTATCGCGTAGTAGACATAAGTCGTGGGAGTTTTGTAAATTGGATTACTTAGGGGGACGGTCCATGAAGAACTTGTTTACGTTAGACTTGAAGACAATTTGAGTGTAGTCAGCTGGAAAGCAGGTAATCGGAAGAGAGCACAAGATGCATTGCCATAAGTTGTTGATGAAAACAAAACACAACTTATCAAACTATAAAATCGTTTCGGTATTTAATTACGCGAAATACTTAAGTCCCAATTATCCGGGTAAGCCTTTCTTGTTTATTATCGGGGTCATAGATCTCTGATGCGCCGTTGCATGACGCTTATCATTTGAGGTCAGGTCGCGGTGGATTTGGAATACATTACCAATATCTGACATGCCAATTTTCCCACTAGCCTCTCAGGTATTTATTTTACGAGCCTTTTTTAGTACGAACCTAATTTCCACCCTTTCCCAACCCCACAGGCATACATATCCTATCCGTCAAGACAACCCACTCATATGCGCGGTTTTTCATTAAGGCTCGACTCTACACAAACAAAAAAAAAAAAAGAAACGTTTGGGGGTTCAGCTAATTACGGCGAGGCCGACGCTTCCCCTTGAGCTAAACGCATATTTTCTTTATCTCAGTAATCATCTTTAAGGAGTTCTTCCGTTAAATGAGTTCAATGAGGTGGATGTTATTAAGGCTGTACGCAAACTTTTAGACGAACAAAAATCCAAAATCTTTGCGCACATATTTTATTGGTTATGATTTACGTATAAGGTAGTGTGTATCCTTGTTTTTAATCTATATTGTATCCTTGTTTTTTTTTTTTTTTTTTTTTTTTTTTTTTTTTTACACAGTGGTCACCACTTATCAAGGCCCGGAAGCCACTCAGGGATAAGGATTATTGCAAGTACATTACGTTAGTGTTGAGATTTGATGAAGTGTTTACTTAAGGGGGCGGTTCATTAGGAATTTGTTAACGTTGGACTTGAAGACATCCAAGTTGTAGTCAGGTGGGAAGTAGGCAGACGGAACAGAGTTCCACAGGCGTGCAGTTCTAAGAAAAAAGCTTTGTTCAGGGAATCCACGTTTTGGTTTAGGCACAGATATAGAGTGGGGGAAATTTTTCACAGTGGATTCAGCTAGACGGGTGTTTTTCGTGAAAGATTGGCGAGGGGGGGACCATAGATTGGAGTTCAGACGAGCACCTGCCATGGAAATAACGATAAAACAAGGATAGGCTCGCAACGTCTCTTCTGTGGGAGAGAGGTTGCAGGGTAGAGAAAAGGGCATCCCCCACTAAGCCACAAAGTCTATTTTGTACTCTGTCAAGGCAGGATAGGCTGTTTTTAGCAGCTCCTGCCCAGATATGGCAACAGTACTCCATCCTTGGACGTTTTTAATCTATGCTCCTATAAATTTTTTTGCGTGTATTGATATTCATATTAAAACCCCTTTTCTATTCATTTAGGTATTTATTTGCTTCCCTACGAAATCAAATGTGACACAAGGTCGTTTTTAATGTGGGGGAAAACACAGCTCCCTTAAAACAAGGGCAAAAAGGGGGCACTCTGGCAGTATCCAAAAAAATAGTAATTATCTCAGTATGAAGGGTTTCCCCAAAATTGCTCAAAGACCAATTAACTTAATTTAAGCAAAGCACCAGAACAGATACTACACTTTGAGAAATTAAATCCTTTATTCAGGCTAAGATTACAAAGTAAGTTACTAATGAACAAAAAACTTAGGCACAAGGCCAACTCAAAAGAGGGGGTAAATGTGGGGTCGTTGGTCATCCTTGTCATTCCAGAACTAAACCAAAGGTTTCTCTTAGCTAGTATCTTCTTTCACCATAATACCGCATTCACCATTTCGTACTGGGGGACGTCCTACTTAGAGCTCAATTGTTTATACATGGAAAAAAAACAAAACCAAAACAGATACTACACTTTGATCTTGTTTATATATTTTATTGCTTTTAAAATTTTGTAAATACAAAAAAAAAAAAAAACCAAAACAAAAGATTATCAGACAACAAAATTAGGCACAAGGCCCTACAAGAAATTGGGGAGGGGAAGGGTTCAGGGTCTTTGTGACTAAAGTGATTAAAAGTAATAAATGTAGACTTTGGAGTCTTACTCTTGACTGGCAACATTTACCAAAATACCTCATTCACTCTATGGATCTTAAACTAACTAATAAATCCCCAGCGTTTAAGAATCAAAACCATATTTACAATTTATAAACAGTTGTCTGTGTGTTTGTGTATGCATTTTTTTTTTTTTTTTTTAATCTATTAATTTTGTGTGTGTGTGTGTGTGTGTGTGTGCATGTGTGAAAAAATAAAGTTCAATTTCATTGGTAAATAAAAAAGTTTTTGAATTAAGAAAAGGATTGCTCGTGGAGAGGGGAAAACTAATTAAAAGTGTTCATATCAAAAACAAAAAATAAATCCTACTGGGTTGTTATGAACCTTCTATAGTCCTGCACATCCAATGATGACCGGGTCCAAGCTGTAGTGCCCCGAACGCCTACCAGGCCAGACCCTCGAAGTTCCAGAGCCCTTATTGCCATTGACGCTTCAGGCTACAGTCAGCCTTCTCGTTATCGAGATACACACTGCAAAGTGTGTATTCCATTGCATATCATTGTTTGTGCTTTTTATAGTGAGGAAAGACTTTGCACTGAGACAATCCCACTCTCTAAACAACTGCCACATTGAACCAAAAAGAAGAGCAAGTCAACATCATTTGATGCAGCAGTCGCCGAAGGTTTTAAATCAGGGTTTTCCTTCTCCTAGAGAGGTTGCCTTCACCACGGCTTACAGGAGCCCTCTCTATCCATCATGCCATTTGATCCATGACTGGGACTTAGGTTGCTGGGCACCAGAGCATACTCCACACGCCTGTGGGTCATGTATGCCGCAACTGACAGGGCCTAAGCTCCTCTGGAGGTTTGTGTCAGGGTTACCTAACCCTTAGCCTTTGGTTAAAAGAACCTTGGCCCAGAAGGCAGTGGAGGTCCAGTTATACGACAGAGGACACTTGTCGTTCATCAGAGCCATGTGATTGGTTTTCAGCCAGAAATTTGGCTGATAAGAGGTTCAACGATTTGACCTTTGAGAACTGTACCAAACTCCTCCGACAATTTTGGGTCTAAACACTTGACATTTTAGATAAAGGTTCCCTGTACATGAATCTAACTTAATAACTTGGTTTGAGGTAAAACAATACATTTTAAGGGGTCATAATAGGGGTCAAAGTGTAAAAAATTGACCTTTTTTGTTTTTTTATTTTTTTTGCTCAGCATATACCTCCAAACACCCGGGCAACGCTGGGCACCCATGCTAGCATATATATATATATATATATATATATATATATATATATATATATATATATAAATGAAGTTGTCTGTGTATCTGTCTGTGTGTTTGTCTGTCTGTACATTTCTCTACGCAATAACTCTGTCAATCTGTAGTCTACAGACTCGAAATTTGATATACAGGGTACTGAGATTTGATAACATCCATGTGATCGGTTTTCGGACAGAAATTTGGCGATTAAGTTGCCAAAGTTCAACGATTTGACCTTTGAGAACTCTACCAAACTCCTCCGACAATTTTGGGTCTAAACACTAGAAATTTTAGTTATAGGTTTTAACTTGATTTGAGCCAAAACAATAAATTTTAAGGGGTCATGATAGGGGTCAAAGTTAAAAAAAATTGACCGCTTTTTTTGTTTTTGCTCAACATACACCTCCAAATACCCGGGCAACGCCGGGCACCCATGCTAGTATATATATCTATATCTATATCTATATACGTCCAAGGATGGACTACTTCTGCCATATCTAAAAACAGCTTATCCTGCCTTGACAGAGTACAAAAATTCGTGGTTTAGTGGGGGATGCCCTTTTCTCTTCCCTACAACCTCTCTCCCACAGAAGAGACGTTGCAAGCCTATCCCTGTTTTATCGTTATTTCCATGGCAGGTGCTCGTCTGAACTCCAATCCATGGCCCTCCCTCGCCAATCTTTTACAAAAAACACCCGTCTAGCTGAATCCACCGTCAAAAACTTTCCCCACTCTTTATCTATGCCTAAATCAAAACGTAGATTCCATGAACAAAGCTTCTTTCTTAGAACTGCACGCAAGTGGAACTCTGTTCCGTCTGCCTGCTTCCCTCCTGACTACAACTTGGATGTCTTCAAGTCCAACCTAAACAAATTCCTGATGAACCGCCCCCTTAAGTAGACACTTTAAATATCCACACTAATGTACTGTACTTACAATAACCCTTATCCCTGAGTGGCTTCCGGGCCTTGATAAGTGGTGATCGCCTTGTAATATATATATATATATATATATATATAAAGAAGTTTGTGTTTACTATACCGTTTTACGCAAATATAACGCAATTATAAAATAATGTAGAATATCTGCATGAATATAATTGCACGTAATAGTTAACTAAAGATGATCATCCCATAATAAAACAAAACAAAAAACTAATAGGGAATTAATTAAAATGAATATTTAAAAGAATATGCAAATTAGCTAGATCTTTTGCTAGTGAATGCATTTCCACAACCCATATATAACGAAGTTGTATTTTATTTTTAAACAAACAGAGAAAAAAAAGGTCGCCTTTTTTCTTCTTGGCCATGGTGATGTGCAGGACTATAGAAGGTTCATAGAGGTGACCGTCCGGGACGTGCTGCTAGTTGTGCTCCTGGTTGCATCATTTGAGCCAGAAATATATTAAGTTATGGCAATACTCGAGAACGATTTGCTGCCATCTTGTATGTATACAGAGACAGAGAGATAGCTAGCTAGCTAGCTAGATAGATAGATAAAGAGAGGAAGAGAGAGAGAGAGAGGAAGCGAGAGAGGAAGAGAGAGAGAGAGAGAGAGAGAGAGAGGGGGATAGATAGAGATAAAAAGCGTGGGAAGAAGGTAGAGAGAGGGATAAATAGATAGAGAGAGAAAGAGAGAGAGGGAGAGGGAGAAAGAGCGGGATAGATAGATAGATAGAGAGAGAGAGAGAGTGAGAGAGAAAGGTAGAGAGAGGGATAAATAGATAAAGAGAGAGAGAGGGATAGATAGATAGATAGATAGATAGAGTGATATATATATATATATATATATATACAGAGAGAGGGAGAGGGAGAGGGAGAGAAGGAGAGATAGATAGATAGACAGATAGACAGAGAGAGAGAGAGAGAGAGAGAGAGAGAGAGAGATTTCTTTTCGTTTCCACATGAGCAAGGAAACATAATAGGTAGAGGGGGGATATAAAAATAAACAATCCGGAAATGCGATCTGCGACGCTTATATCTGTTGACCTCCCAGCAGAGTTCAAAATGATACCACAGCTGGTGCCACTGCCCGGCTAGTGGGGTCTGCCCTCAATCTCCGCGTATAGATTACCTTCGTGAGCGCTCACACCTGGTCGGAGTTGCCTTCTACGGCCGAACACCAGAAGAAAAGCGTACGGCGAGTGTTCCTATGTTCCTCGGTACTAATCTATTTATAAAGTACAATTTGCAACTTGCAATACAACCCGGATAATGTGAAAATGAGCGCGAACCCCGATCGCTATAATCTTGTCAACAAGTTCATTTTTCTGTTTGGAGGAAATTTACGTAGTTTATCTTGCACCTCGTAGATCCACTAAAATCAAAACGTTGGTCATTTCGCGTCAGCTGTAATAATTTTTTATATATATAAGTTGCGAACGCGTCCCTGTTATATCAAAGAACATGCTGTTGATTTTATATTCTGGGCCTTTCTGTTTGTGCGGTAATAAAGCTTCTGAAATGTACTTGTCGTTTGTTTGTTTATTTTATTGCGGACTGTTATCCTCATCTTCATAATTCTTCAGGCCTTGAAAAGTGGTGACTCCTATGTGCAAAAAAAAAAAAAAAATAAAAATAAATAAAAATTGACAGAGGAATTTGGTAGAATCAGTAAGAGTCAACTTTTTCAACTTTTACTAAATTTTCGCCCCACAACTGATTAAAAGCTTGTCGCATATCTGAATACTTGTTATGTATAAATTTTAAATTTTTAGACCCAAAATTGGCTGAATAGTTTGCTAGACACCACAAAGGCCAAATCTTTTGAACTTTGACCCCATGGCAGTATAAATTTTCGACGTAAACAGATTAAAAAGCTTGCCCTATCCCTGAATGCCCTTTATGTAAAATGTCAAATGTTTAAGACGAGGAGTGACTGAGTAATTTGGTAGAGACCTCAGAGGTATTTTTTTTTTAACTTTGGCCCTAATTTTGACTACTTAACATTTATTTTTTGGGCTCAAATTAAATTACGAAGTTTAATCCATGTCCAAGTAACCTACATCTAAAATTTCAATTGTTTAGACCCAAAATTGGCGAAGGACTTTGGTAGAGTTCTCAAAGGTCAAATCGTTGAACTTAACAATGAAATTTCTGGCCAAAAAACCGATCACATGGATTTTCTCAAATCTCAGTACCTATATATCAAATTTCGAGCCTGTAGACTAAAAATTGACAGAGTTATTGCGTAGGGAAATATACACAAACAGACACACAAACACACAGACAGGTTCACTT
Organism: Euprymna scolopes; assembly: GCF_053919585.1. Lineage (NCBI taxonomy): Eukaryota > Metazoa > Mollusca > Cephalopoda > Sepiida > Sepiolidae > Euprymna > Euprymna scolopes. Next base: position 103,645,425 of record NC_136527.1, on the reverse strand, counting down.
TTATAGATATGCTAGCATGGATGCCCGGCGTTGCCCGGGTGTTTGGAGGTGTATGCTGAGCAAAAAACAACAAAAAAAAACAAAACAGTAATTTTTTAAAACTTTGACCCCTATCATGGCCCCTTAACATTTATTGTTTTGGGCTCAAATTAAGTTATAAAGTTAGATCCATGTGCAAGGAACCAATATCTAAAATTTCTAGTGTTTAGACCCCAAATTGTCGGGGGAGTTTGGTAGAGTTCTCAAAGGTCAAATCGTTGAACTTTGACCACTTTGACCACATCATAATTTCTGGCCGAAAACGGATCACAAATATTTTCCCAAATCTCAGTACCATGTATATAAAATTTTGCGTCTGTAGACTTAAAATTGACAGAGTTATTGCGTAGGGAAATGTACACAGACAGACACACAGACACTTTCACTATTATAGATATATAAACATGGGTGCTCTGCGTTGCCCGGGTGTTTGGAGGTGTATGCTGAGCAAAAACAAAAAAACAAAAAACAAAACAAACAAAAAAACGGGTCAATTCTTTTAACTTTGACCCCTATTGGGCTCAAAACAAGTTATTAAGTTAGATCCATGTCCAACGAACCTATATCTAAAATGTCAAGTGTTTAGACTCAAAATTGTCGGAGGAGTTTGGTAGAGTTCTCAAAAGTCAAATCCTTGAACTTTGACCTCTTAATAGCCAAAAACCGATCACATAGATTTTCCCAAATCTCAGTACCCTGTATATCAAATTTCGAGTCTGTAGACTAAAAATTATTGCGTAGGGAAATGTACACAGGCACACAGACACACAGGCATACAGGCACACACACAAACACACAGACACGTTCACTTTTATAGATATATTAGTATAGGTGCTCGGCGTTGCCCGGGTGTTTGGAGGTGTATGCTGAGCAAAAAAAAAAACAACAACAAAAAAAAACGGTCAATTTTTCTTATTTTGACTCCTATTATGACCCCTTAAAATTTATTGTTTTGGGCTCAAGTCCAGTTATTAATTTAGATCCATGTCCAAGGGAACCTATATCTAAAATTTCAAGTGCTTAGACCAAAAATTGTCGGAGGAGTTTGGTAGAGTTCTCAAAAGTCAAATCGCTGAACTTTGACTCGTTATCAGCCAAATGTCTGACCAAAATCCGATCATATGGATGTTATCAAATCTCAGTACCCTGTATATCGAATTTCGAGTCTGTAGACTTAAAATTGACAGAGTTATTGCGCAGGGAAATGTACACAGACAGACAGACACACAGACACGCAGATACACAGACAGACACGTCCAATTTTGATGACATAAAGATAGATAGATTATATCGGACCCAACATATAGTAATGATTTAAAAAGTTAACAAAAAATGACCCGTGCGCCATCTCTGAGAATCGAAACCAAAACGTTTAGCTTACGATTTACTTTTGCTTTTGACGTTAATGCCTGAGCTATGAAGACATGTTTGCTGCATGGCTAAAAATTAAAATATTAACAAATAGCAATAATATTACGCATGCATATTTGTAATGCCGTCGTTTGACCTTCACTTTGAAAATTCCCTTTTTTTTTTAAATTTTCACACTTTTGCTCCGATTTTCTCCGGCTAACACCCAAATATAAATTTTCGCATGAGTTCGAATGCCCTATATATTAAGTTTCATGTCTGTAAAACAAAATCTTACAGAGGAGTTTGGTAGGCAAAATTTTTAAACAAAAATATACACGCATACATAAATCTATATATAGAAAGATGTTTGTATTTACTATAAGCGTTTTACGCAAATATTATGCGCGTATAAATCATGTAGAATATCTGCATGAATATAATTACACGTAATAGTTAACTAAAGATGATCATCCCATAAGAAAACCGAAAAAAAACTAATAGGGAATTAATTAAACTGAATATTTAAAAGAATATGCAAATTAGCTAGATCTTTTGCTAGTGAATGCAATTCCACAACCAAGATATAAGAAATATATATAAGATACTGCAAGCAAAGACCATATGTGAGGGCGACCCCACATATAAGTTATTGGTCAATGTAGGGGCAACACTTCATACCAATTGTCATCATCCAGCTCCCCTACTCCCCAGGGAGCTGGTCCCCATTTCCCCTTCACTCTTCGCATTAAAAACGGGCTTGTGCCTAATTTGCTCAGTGGGGAAGCAAATAAATACCCTGTTGTTGTTGTTGGCCTTCGGGCCAGGATCAAAGTGTAGTATCTGTTCCGGCAGATACTGCACTTAAGATAATTTGTACCAGTCAATGGAGGGGAAACCCTCTATACTGGGACAATTATTATTTTTGGTAACCAGAGTGACCCCTTTTAGGGGAGCTGGTTTTTACCTCACATTAAAAACGGCCTTGTGCCTTATTTGCTCAGTGGGGGAGCAAATAAATACCATCTGTTCCGGCAGATACTGCAAGCAAAGACCAGATGTGGGGGCAACCCCACATACCTGACCTTTAACCAGCTCCCATTTCCCACCTCTCGGGAGCTGGTCCCCTTTTTCCCTTCCCCCTCCCTTCACTCCTCACATTAAAAATTGGCCTTGTGCCTAATTTGCTCGGTGGGGGAGCAAATAAATACCATCTGTTCTGCAGATGCTGCACTTAAGTAAATTGGTCCTTTGGTCAATGTAGGGGAAACCCTTCATACTGAGACAATTACTAGAGTTCCCCTCTTTTTACCCTTGGATCACAGTCACCTTCCTAGGGAAGCAAATAACCTCATAATACTATAAAACAGTACACACATTCTCAAACCAATAAAAGAAAACACACATACCCTACCCTAAAGGAAAAGAAAAAAAAAAAGAAAAAAAAACACAAGTAAAAAGAGAGAGTGAGAGAGAGAAACACAACACAGGAGTGACCACAGCCGAGGTCGGCGGCCTCGCCACAGCCCAATAAAAGAGTAATAAAAATTGAACATTCCTATGAATAGTAGACACTTACACTTTTCCATCCCTTGGAAACACTTCAAATGAACTACGAAAATGCTATTTTTACATCTCCAACACATTTGAAAATAATTTCTGACGAGGACGCTTCACAGGACGTCTGAAACGCGTAAAAATTATTTCAATGATTTAAAAACATTATTACAATGATCTAAACATAATTCTCAATGAAAAACCAAATAACGGAATAATAAAATAATGTTAAAAAATACACATTGTTGGTGACTACTCCCTTATATATATATATATATATATATATATATATATATATATATATATATATATATATATATATAAAAGTGAAAGTTTCTGTGTGTGGGTCTGTGGGTCTGTGAACAATATGTAAGATTAATAAGGAGTGTATTACATAAAGAGTAATGTAAAAAATGGATCACCGAAGTTAAGCAACGTTGAACCTAGTCAGTAACTAAATGGGTGGCCATTTTGAACTTGTACTCTCCGCTTATCTCGGCATTATTTCCTGTCGTCCTGGACGTCTCCTTGCCACTGGACACAAATAAGTGCCGATGCAGGAGAGGTGTGGTTGGAGATTGCGCATCCCTTGCCTCGCAATTACACGCGCAGCTGCCTCTACAGGGGGTGTCCGTTGTCTCTCATATATGAATCTGTTGCCCGTGTCTGTTTGACTGTGTTTATCGATCTGTTTATGTATGTCTATTTATATCGATCTTCGACCAAATCTATTGATACGAATGCGATGATACGAATTTTGGAGAGAGAAAATTGATCTTAGTCTGTTTAGCAACAAACTCCTTTCGTTCAAATCGAACGGTTGCTGAGATATGAAGCTATAATACTACAAGAAAAGTGGCTACACAAAACCAAACATTTTAATTATTATTTGTATTCACTAGGAGTTCTCAACCAGACCATAATAAGTGATTAGTAGGGATAGGACAACAGCATATTCTTTCCATTGTTTTGACTCTCTAGTGTATATCCGTTGACATCTTATATGCTTTTATATAGAGTGATGTGGTTCTCGGTTGATTAACTCTGTCTAACTAGGTCGGATATATATTCGAGAGTCAAAACAATGGAAAGAATATGCTGTTGTCATAGCCCTAGTGATTCTTCACTGACAACAACTGGTGGTATTTCTTCCCCGGAGTCATTGTAACAATTCTTTCCTGATTTCCAATACTCTCCACCTCTTTGCAAATGACGTTGGTTATCGTTTGCCATTTATTTTTCGCTAACAACAACCAACCGTCTTTCGATTTTTTTTTTCGTTTTTTTTTTTTTTTAATAAAAATCGATCTTTTCTCGAATTTTATGGCAACTCCGCATTATTTATTGGCGCGTTTCACTGAACTACCGCCAGGTGACGCTTCCCAGCCCACCAAAACTATAATATGCTAGCAGGAAGACCTGACGTTGCCTGGGATTGAATAATGATCAACAAATATTTCGCATTCCTATATTTTTATTGTCATCGAAATCCGTGAAATCGCCCGGGGGGGGGGGGAAGCTGTAGAGAACCTACTGTTTCTTTTATAAAATTATTTTATATAAACTTCTTTCCAGTTAACGAAAAAAGAAAAAACAATCTTTTGTCGAATTTTACGACACTTCTGCATGACACGGACAGCGGCAGTTTTTTTGCGCGTTTCACTAAACTGTCGCCAGGTGGCGCTACTCAGTCTAAAAACTATATTATATAATATATATAAATAACTTTGTTGACCCTTCAACAAGTGCCACCCCCCACACACAAATTAAACTATATTTTGTTACAGCGACAATATTGCTTTAATTCCAAAAAGGTTTCAAAAAAACAAAACAAAACAAACAAAAAAAAAAACAACAACAACAATAACAACAACAAAAATTCAATGTTGTCTTAATTCGAAAAAATGTTTCATTTAAATTATTTAATTGTTTGGAAAAAAAAATCCGATTTTACTTTAGTTCCAAAAAATGTTCCAGCAAAAAAAAAACAAACAAAAAAAAAAACAAAAAACAACAAAAAAACAAAAAAAACAAAAAAAAAAAACAAAAACAAAAAAAAAACAAACAAAAAAAACAACAAAAAACAAACAAACAAAAAAAATCCAATGTTATTTGATTCAAAAATTGTTTTATTAAAATTATATTTTCTTTCTTTTATGTTTTTTTTTTAACAAAGGAGTCACCACTTATTAGGGCCTGGACACCACTCGAGGATAACGGTTAATGAGTATACAGTAGTCAACGGGACCATATCGTGGTAATTGTTAGTGGTAGAAATTTGGTAAATTGGATTACTTAAAGGGGACAGCTCATCGAAATTTGTTTATGTTGGACTTGAAGACGACCGTAATGCAGTCAGCTGAAAAGAGAAACTGAAGGGAGTTCCAACTGCGAATTACTTAAGACTCATGGCTAACGAAATTCTTTTTTACAGGAATCACCACTTATCAAGGCCCAGGTGCAACTCGAGGATAACGGTTAACGGGTATACATTAGTCAATGGGATTATAGCAAAGTTATCATAAGTAGTGAAGATTTTGTAAATTGGATTACTTAGGGGGACGGTTCATTAAGAACTTGTTTACATTGGACTTGAAGACAACAATTTTGTAGTCAGGTGGAAAGCAGGCAAACGGAAAAGAGTTCCAGAGGCGTGCAGTTCTAAGAAGCTTTGTTCATGGAATCTACGTTTAGGTTTAGGCACAGATAAAGAGTGGGGTAAACTATTGATAGTGGTTTCAGCTAGACGAGTGTTTCTCGTAAATGTTTGGCGAGGGGGAACCATAGATTGGAGCTCAGACGAGCACTTGCCACGAGAATAACGATAATGCAGAGATAGGTTTGCAGGGAAGAGAAAAGAGCACCCCCCACTCGGCTATGAAGACTTTTAAATCCATGTTTTTGCAGTTACATATCAGTAATATATTTCCATTTCGTCACGGCTACGTACATCATACTGATTTTTATTTATTTATGCAGTACACGGACGGCGCCATTTTTTGTGCGTTTCAGTAAACTTTCGCTAGGTCCTGGATATGACCTTAAAGTATATCCGATGGTGAAGGCCCCTGCTTGCAGGCCTTAGGGAATGTGGAGCCACCCTTTAATTGCCATTGCTCCCAGGTCCACTCTGACCCGGAGTGGTAGTACCTGTTAGGGTCCCAACTATGGGTTAAATAGAATACGACTTAAAAAAACAAATATACTATATTAAAAAATCGTTCTTCAAAATCACCAGATTCGGCATTAAATAACCTGAAAAGGGTTGATATGCCGTAAAACAAAACAACCAACCAACCATAAACTGTTGCTAGGGAGCGCTTCTTGTTTAAAAAAACAGTGACAATAAGTCGACCAGGTTCATTCATTCCATTCAAATTCTTTACTCATTTAAAAGTAAAAATTACAATATATATATATATATAAATATATAAATATACACACACACACACACACACACACACATATATATATATATATATATATATATATATATATATATATATATATATATATAAAAGTGAACGTGTCTTTCTGTGTGTCTGTGTGTCTGTGTGTCTGTCTGTCTGTGTACATTTCCCTACGCAATAACTCTGTCAATTTTTAGTCTATAGACTCGAAATTTGAAATACCGGGTACTGAGATTTGGGAAAATCGATGTGACGGGTGTCAGCCAGAAATTTGGCTGTTAAGGGGTCAAATTTCAACGATTTGACCTTTAAGAACTCTACCAAACTCCTCCGACAATTTTGAGTCTAGACACTTGAAATTTTAGATATAGGTTCCTTGAACCCGGATCTAACTTAATAAAGTGATTTGAGCCCGAAACAATAAATTTTAAAGGGGTCATAATAGGGGTCAAAGTTTTAAAAAATTAACCATTTTTTTTGTTTTTTTGCTTTTTTTTTTTTTGCACAGCATACACCTCCAAACACCCGAGCAACGCCGGGCACCCCTGCTTGTATATATATATATATATATATATATAGTCTTTGAAGTTTTCAACATTTGAAACCACACAAAAAATTATTTTTTATCATTCATTAAAAAAAAAACATCTAGTCAGTAATCATTTAATCACCTGCAATCACTGCATCAACTCTCAAATTTACTATAATACCAATTTTTATATTTTTTAAGGGATCATCAGTTGTTTACCATGAAACACTGTTTCGGGGATTTAAAAACAAAACAGTGTATTACATCATGGCTCCGCAGCAGTGTTGATCAAACACCACCACCCTTAATCTTAGGAAGAAGACAAGTTACAAAAATTTTTTTTTTTTTTTTTTTTTCCCCAATTTCCTATTCTTAATTGTAATTACTAACCTTTTCATAGTATAAAAATGAATTTCTTACCTGTGCGATATATATATATATATATATATATATAAATATATATATATATATATATATATATATATATATATATTTGCGCTCTTAACAGAAACAGTAATTTTGAATGCGCCCCTGTCTTATCAAAAAAAAACAAATAATTTTTACATCTATAGTTCTTTTGTGTGTCACGCTTACATCCGGGTCGTTTAATTGTTATGTTATTCTATTTCTTGTCATAAATAATTTTACCAAGACTTCTTCACATGTTTTTGTTTCTGTTTCGATTATCGCTGATGCCACTTAAGTCATCTATTTTTTAAAAAATCTTTTATCAATAATTTTTCATAAGTATTGGTTTCGGTTTCGATTATGCCTGAAGGAACTCGAGTTTATATATATATATATATATATATATATATATATATATATATATATATATATATATATATATATATATATATATATAATTTGAGGTTGCTATTTTTCAAAAGTAGGGTAACCAGTGAAATATAATGACGTTTATACAAGAGTGCTCAATACAGAAGTAGAGCAAGTTACATTTTAAATTTGTCTTTACATAAGCAGTAGTTTGTTGCTACACAGTCATGAGCATGTTTCGGTCTACTAGTATTTACTAACTAGAGACCTCATCAGGCAACAGCCCTTATTTTCGAAATCGGAATTCTTAACGTTTTCGAAAATAAGGGCTGTTGCCTGAAGAGGTTATTAAATAGTTATTAAATACTGGAAGACGGAAACATGCTCATGACTGTGTAGCAACAAGCAATTGCTTATGTAAAGACAAATTTAATATATATATATATATATATATATATATATATATATATATATATATATATGAATAAAATAAAGCAAGACATAAACGATGCTTTAGACGTTATGTGAATAAAAAAGGAAAAACCTAAAAGAGTAAAAACAAAAATAAAATCAACGTTTCGTCCCCATTTCAGGGGACATCATCAGGATTTCTAGGCGAGGATGTACAGGAAGACGGTCATATATCACATGCGAAAGAGGAGAAGTTTAGTTCTTTTTCTGTTCTGGAGAGAAAAAATTTCATGATGAAAAGAGAATTTATATCAAGTGTGTGGAGGGGGGGTCGGATTATATACATATATGCATTTTTTTAAATTTTTTTTTATCATCATCAACCGGGATCTAAATTAATGTTTTGTTCATTTATTATTATATTACCTATGATTGGGGCTACATTATAAAATCCTTTTCTTTGTTTGATGGTGTTAATGTTTGAAATTAAAGCAGATTCAATAAGTCTCTGTTTTTGCTCTATCTGCGATGGATTTTAAGATTTTTGCACGTCCAAAGCCGAAAGAGTGGCCATGTTCGACACAGTGGGAAAAGAGTGCATTTAAGGGATTGCCATTTCTTATGTCCCTTTTATGTTCGCTTAGTCTGATTTCCAAATTTCGCTGTGTCTCACCTATGTATGATTTTTTGCAGTCATTACATGGGATGGAGTAAATACCGGCTTTGGATGTGGAGATTTCAGCGGAATGCTTGCTAGTTTTTAAAGTTCGCTTTATAGTTAAGGAAGTGGTTTTTACTGTTTGTATGCCTAGATTATTAAGAGTATTGCAAATTGTGTCGTTGTTAGTGTGGGTAGGTATAAAAAGATGTCTATTTAGTAGTGGTGTATTTGGTGTGTTCTGTTTTTGTTTGTCTATGTTCGAGTATATTTTGATGGCTTTTTTCTTTAAATCTTAAAATCCATCCCAGATAGAGCAAAACGGAGACTTATTGAATCTGCTTTAATTTCAAACATTAACACCATCAAACAAAGAAAAGGATTTTATAATGTAGCCCCAATCATAGGTAATATAATAATAAATGAACAAAACATTAATTTAGATCCTGGTTGATAAAAAAAAAAATGCATATATGTATATAACCCGACCCCCCTCCACACACTAGATATAAATTCTCTTTTCATCATGAAATATTTTCTCTCCAGAACAGAAAGAGAACTGAACTTCTCTTTCGCATGTGATATATGACCGTCTTCCTGTACATCCTCGCCTAGAAATCCTGATGATGTCCCCTGAAATAGGGACGAAACGTTGATTTTATTTTTGTTTTTACTCTTTTAGGTTTTTCCTTTTCACACACACACACACACACACACACACACACACACACACACACACACACACACACACACACACACATATATATATATATATATATATGCATAAGTTTTTATTTCGATTTCGATTCAAGCTAGTGCACCCAATTCATATGGATATATTTTTTTAAATCGCAACTTTATAATATCTAAAAATCGATAGCACATTAACTCTATAATAATATATACGAAATCTGCAAGAATTAAAATACCATATTTAAGCGTACTTTACGACCGGGCTTTTTGTGCTAGCTGAGATGAATACTTTTGCAGTTTTAACAAAAGAGCTACAATAATATCAGAGTGTCTCTATTTACACTGAACATCTACAGAATGCCAACATCAATATATTACATATGAATGAGTCGTCCTGTGGAATTTCCACAGGTCCTGCTAAACATACAAAAGTGGTTCTAACAAGAACCATTCATTTCGAACGCACCCCTGTCTTATTTGAAAGATTAAAGACGAAAGTTTATTTCCAATAGAAAAAAAATATGTGTACACGTGGAGAAAAAAAAAAAACTTATCAAAAATGTTTTCACGGCGAGCTAACCAATTCAGCTAAATTTTGAAGTTAAATAAAGCTATTATAAAAATCTTTTGAAAGATAAATATTAGTTTTCTGGGTTTATTCCAAAGATAATTAGTGAAGTATTATCGGTAGTTCGAGGAATTAATATTTCTTCTAGGTATATCAAATTCATTAATACAGATTTCACGGGATTTTTCGTAATGTTGTTGTAAAAATAATTTTTTTTTTAATTCTCATAATTTACGATGCTTTCATTTTTCTTTTTAATTAATGAATGGATTTTTTTTTTACAAAAAACAATCATAATTTGAGTGAAGATATTTTTTGTTTACACAAAATAATATATTTTTAATAAAATTTTAATAAAAATAATGGGTTCAATATATTCCGGGATTATTAATTAGTACACAATAATACGTTTTGTTTTTGTTTTAAGAAAATCGAAGAATTTTAACTGTAAAAGTAAGTTCGTTTGGGACCCAACCTCTAAGTTTTTGTGTGAATTCCATGTGGCAGGAATTTGCCGCAAAATCACACTTCATCATTTCTACATGATTGAGATAGCCATCAAATTTATAACTTAAAATATTGTTTACAATTGATTATATAATGTTATAAATTGAATTTTAAAAAAATTCTTAATGTTGCAATATTTTAAATTATAAATTTATTATATTTTTTACTAGAATATCTTGTCCTTTTCTTTTCCAGTTTTAACAACTAGTCCTTTACTTTTCCATGTTTAAGCTTAACCATATTACTTTTCATGCTCGCATTTTTCTATTGTAATAACATTATATAATCAATTCTTAATGCTGCGATATTTTAAGTTATAAATTTATTATATTTTTTACTAGAATATCTTGTCCTTTTCTTTTCCAGTTTTAACAACTAGTCCTTTACTTTTCCATGTTAAAGCTTAACCATATTACTTTTCATGCTCGCATTTTTCTATTGTAATAACATTATATAATCAATTCTTAATGCTGCGATATTTTAAGTTATAAATTTATTATATTTTTTACTAGAATATCTTGTCCTTTTCTTTTCCAGTTTTAACAACTAGTCCTTTACTTTTCCATGTTTAAGCTTAACCATATTACTTTTCATGCTCGCATTTTTCTTTTGTAATCCATGATCTTTCCAATAAATCCATTTGTTCTTTGTTTAATTGCAGTCTTATTTTTGTCCCCGTAAGCATAAGATACACTATGCGCAGCACTCGTTTGATTGCAATAACATCCCCCAATTATCTCCCTTTCATTCTTTCATTGTCTGTTTCACTTGTTTTTTTTTTACACAGTGATCACAACTTATCAAGGCCCGGAAGCCACTTAGGGATAAGGGTTATTGCAAGTACATTACGTTAGTGTGGAGATTTGATGAAGTGTTTACTTAAGGGGGCGGTTCATTAGGAATTTGTTTACATTGGACTTGAAGACATCCAAGTTGTAGTCCGGTGGGAAGCAGGCAGACGGAACAGAGTTCCACAGGCGTGCAGTTCTAAGAAAGAAGCTTTGTTCATGGAATCCGCGTTTTGATTTAGGCACAGATATAGAGTGGGTGAAATTTTTGACAGTGGATTCAGCTAGACGGGTGTTTTTCCTGAAAGATTGGCGAGGGGGGACCAGAGATTGGAGTTCAGACGAGCACTTGCCATGGAAATAACGATAAAATAAGGAAAGGCTCGCAACGTCTCTTCTGTGACTTGTTACTTCTCCTTTCGCGATAGCAGTGAATTGATATCGACAGTAGTCGTTGAAGCGACGTGGTTGCTATGGAAACCAGTAAAAAAAAACGTCGCCCACCTCCTTACGGTTTTTACATCAAAACTTTTGTTTTACTGAGAAGGTGATCTATAAATTGTAACAATTGTTTGAAATTTGGTCGAAAAATCAGTGGGCTTGCGTCACACGCAACAATTATCCTCAACCTTGAATCAACCTTGAATCATAGTATGTCAAAAAGAGATATGAAGTTAACGTCTCTTTGATCTTCTCAAATGCCTTCTGACGATCAGGCTCAAGTCCCAGGCTGTTGCTTTCTTCAGCGGTTAATTTAGCAGAGCTCGGAAATCATGCATATGTTTGCTAAAGATTTGGTAGAAATCGGGTTCAGAAAGCTCTGTAGTGTTTGCAAGTTATTCGTGGCCAGAATCTTCTTTATGGCTTTTGCCCTCTGAGAATCGACGTGTCTACCATCTTCATCATGTGACCTAAGTAACGTATTTCCTTCATCAGGAAGTCACATTTTGCTTCTTTTACTTTCAAACAAAAATTTCGAATTCTTTCAAAAACTTCATATGTTTTCGGTGCTCATCTGTGGATTTATTTATTGGCTATGACAATATTATCCAAGCGAAATCGAGACACCCAGCATGGTGTCCAAAAGCTAATTTTTCAAACTTGAGTCCCCCTGTGTGTATTTATACACAGGTGTTTTGAACATTCCGCCTCATGATGCTGATGGGACGTTTCGTTTCTTCTTGAAGACGGCAGAGTGTTTTATTTTAGATCGAATCTAGCTATATAGAGCAAAAACTTGATTGATTATTATATTGTACCCAATATATAGTGGTGGTTACACGGCGTGGCCCGGTTGTAAAATATGCTAAAAGATATTTTAATTCATGCAGATTTCGTATTTATTATTATAGAGCAAATTCTTGATTGATTATTATATTGTATCCAATATATAGTGGTGGTTACACGGCGTGGCCCGGTTGTAAAATATTCTAAAAGATATTTTTAATTCATGCAGATTTCGTATTTATTATTATAGAGCAAATTCTTTATTGATTATTATATTGTATCCAATATATAGTGGTGGTTACACGGCGTGGCCCGGTTGTAAAATATGCTAAAAATATTTTAATTCATGAAAACTTCATTATTATATTGTACAGTAGGTATTTCAAAAGTTTAAAAAATATATAAACTTTGAAATAGATACGTTTTCAAAATTGTATTTATGAGAATAAAACTGTTGCTACACAGTCATGAGCATGTTTCGGTCTTCTAGTATTTAGTAACTAGAGACCTCATCAGGCAACATTCAATATGAAGAGTGAAATTCTAAATCGTAGAGCCCACTTTGGAAAAATCTGGACTAGACGATCACAAGCACTAAAGACTCACACACACACATAAACACTTATACATTCACAACATAAACACTTATATACATTCACAACAAGCGGTAGCTAAACGCAATGAACATCACTAGACTATCAAAGAGACTTCTGCCACAAAATATATATACACCCTTTATATACACTCGTCAAATACATTTGTCATATAGACGACTATATAACATATTCTTTTCGATGATGTGTGACTCGCCCTTCTTGGTGTGGTCAAACAACTGACCCCTGGTCGTCTTTGGGCTTTGGCTCGTGATGTCTGGTTCTCCGAAAGGCTATCACATGGAATCCAAGTATGCTGAAAACAAATATTGAAAGCTCGCATATGCCAGAGAGAAAACAGACAATTGAATTTCTATTCTACTAATATTAATTTCACAAAAATTTACAGTCTTTTTACATATATCTAAGAACTTCAAGTTCTTAACACATTTGTAAATTCAGTTCTTAGTCCGGTTTTCAATTCACAATCATTCTTCCTCTTCGGAGATGGCACTCAGGTGAATTGGAGAGGGGGGCGGTAACGTCTTCAGGGAGCGATATAATTATCTCGAGATTCTGTGCCAATCATCGAGCGACATTGGCCTTATATACTCTGGGTCAGGTCGGGGTGAAAAATCCCGTAAGCCAATCAAATTAAGATACGTGTCTGGCGATTTCCAATCTTAAATTGCGTGTGTGCAGTTCAGCCATTGTCTAAAGTTTTGAAATCTGAGACCCAAAATGATATCTATTCCCATGACCTTAGAGGTCAATGCCTTGTGATTCAGAATACATGAAGGAGTACACTCTCGTTTCTACATTTTCTGATATCTATCTATCTTCCTATCTATCATATTAACTATCTAACAAAAATAACAATTATATCTCTGAGTTTGACAATAACACAAAATATATATCTGATTTTTCAAACAATAAAACAAAATACATCTATATATTTCAATTCAAGTCTTTTTGATATCCGCCTTTGTCCGGGATAAATTTTTACAATTTTAGCATATTTACCCGGTCTTTCTTAGGTCCCAGGGAAGTCTCAACCTCCCCAATGTTGAGCAAATCGTTCCCTCAAGTTGATTATGTCACAGCCGTTTCCATTCCAATTATGCGATACTGTCGAGAGGGCAATACATTCATCGACTAAAACCCCATGCAGAGACGTAAAACCCATCCCAAAACGAGGCTACTTGATGACCGTGATCTTGGCGGCACTTGTGCAATTTACTCTTTACCTTGGCTTGACGTGCCTATGTTTATCCATAAATGTATTTTCTGATTCTAATAATAATAACGGAGAAAGATATTGAAACACAGAATCGGTCTGGTTTAAGCGGCTTTCCAAAAGCACATCACCATTCTAAAATAAAAAATGGCGCCAATAACTGTTAAAGTAGTTTTATATGACCTTGATTATATCACATGACTAAACAACTAGCCAATCGTATTGAGGGGTTTCAAAATCATGTAATGCATTTCATTACAGGACATCGCCTGATTAAAAAAGCAAAATATCACCCCCCCCCGTCAAAATGCTTCCCTGCTCCCTCTATTTGATAAAATCAAAAGTAAAACCCTTAAACTTTTCGGCCATGTTAAACGTGCAACCAAAGTTATGATTTGAGGGTATGTTAGAATGCAAACGAGGCAGAGGAAAGCCAATAAGAAGATGAAGAGAAAATGGTTTCGATTAGACATCTCTCAACAGTTGGGCGTTCATAAACCCTGGATCGGAGGAAATGATGAAAAATAAGTCACGTGGATTCGCAATCCGTGCCAAGCGGAAGATGCGACTCTTGATGAATAATAATATTATGTTGGTTCAAAAATAATCTCGTTTTTGGACGTATATATATATATATATATATATATATATATATATATATATATATATATATATATATATATATTAAGTAATGTGATTTATAATTTAAAAATTAAAAAAAAAATTTTTAAATTTAAAAATCAAATTTTAATCAAATTAAAAATCAGTTTCATAAGTTTGATTTTTAATTTGATTAAAATTTGATTTTTAAATTAACATTTTTTTTTTTAATTTTTAAATTATAAATCACATTACTTAATATTGAATTAGCTCTAGGACATTTAACTATCGAGCTTATTATATATCTAAATTACAACGAGCACTTTCTATTTCCTGTATTTTAATTAAACTAGTAATTTCACTATTACATTAAAATACACTCAGCTCTTTAGACTATTGTTCTAATCTCCTTTAAATATATATATATATATATATATATATATATATATATATATATATATATATATATATATATGATAAAATCGACATTATTTTTGCGCCAATCAAATATTAATAACTAACTTTTCACTTTTATTTTTAAATAAAATTATATACGCATTACGGACGCTTGAAAGCCAAATCACAGCATAATATTAGGAAAATAAACAAATATTTTACTTGTTTGAAATTTATCACAAATATATTTCAGAGGTATACGCCATCCTCAGTGTGTTGTTTTGTTTCTTTTTTTCCTTTTCTTCTTCCTTGCCATGTTGTAAATTTGGAGAAAGAAGTTTGTTTGTAAAGAGCCGCGCGTTGTATCTCAGCGGTTGTATTTTGAACTGTGCGTAGGCAACGCGAGAATAACGCTATTGTTGGCCACTTCCTATTTCATTGTACATTTGTATGACACTTCATATCTATTCTGTAGGTTTCTATTGTCATTGTCAAATCTAAAATGGCTCGATCTAAAAACACTTGCATTGTTTGCCACTTCCTACCTATTGTTGATTGTAGGATGTTTCCTATTTCTTTGTCTATTCTCCCCCCCCCACCTCTCAACACTTAGTAACTCAAGTCCACCTCCGGTCCACTTTATAGTATCACAGTTTCAATGTAGTAATTTTTCCTGAGAGGAATGCTTTCCTTTCAGTAAAGTTCCTTTCTGCGAAAGGTATTCTAGGGATATAATCAACTAGCAGGCTGCCCAGGATTGCCCGGTCACAAAATACGTTTAAAGATTTCGCATTTATTGTTCTCTATTGATTTTAATTGTACCCAACATATATTAGTGATTTCAAAAGTTTTAAAAAGTAATATGTGGCTGCCTTGCATGGGCCGGTCGCCCCCTAACAATGGCGCCGTCCGTGTAATGAATTTTGTGTTCAAACAAACAAATAAAACGGTCGTAAAATACGCTTTACTATGATATTTTAATTCGTATTTATTATTATAGAGCAAATTCTTGATTGATTATTATATTGTATCCAATATATAGTGGTGGTTACACGGCGTGGCCCGGTTGTAAAAGATATTTTAATTCATGCAAACTTCATTATTATATTGTACACAATATATAGGAGGTATTTCAAAAGTTTAAAAAAATATATAAACTTTGAAATAGATACGTTTTCAAAAGTTGGGTGCCAATATATAGTCGTAAAATAGCTTAGGTGGGAAACAGTCAGTCGGAACTGAGTTTCACAGCCGTGCACTTCTAAGAAAGAGACTTTGTTCATGGAATCTACGTTTTGGTTTTGGCACAGATAAAGAGTGGGGAAAATTCTCTATTGATTTTTATATATAGTAATGGCTGCCATACGTGGCCGGGTCATAAATTACGCTTAAATATGATATTTGAATTTATTCATATATATATATATATATATATATATATATATATATATATATTTGTGTACAAATATATTTTCTTATTATATATCAATCCCTATATAAGAAGCTCAATGTAATTACAGAGCAATATAGAGAATAAATGACAAAAAGTTATATTCCAAAATTCATGATGTTGACCATCTTATAATTTATTCCTTTAATTCAGTTGACTTATACAATTCTTGACAGTATCTGTTTCGTAGCGCAAAATAAATCACTTAATTATTATATCAATTAGTGTTAGTTAAGAGCAAAATAGATTCACTGATTGGTATAATAATTAAGTGATTGATTTTGCGCTACGAAACAGATACTGTCAAGAATTGTATTAATCAACTGAATTAGAGGAATAAATTATGAATTATAAGATGGTCAACATCATGAATTTTGGAATATAAATTTTTGTCATTTATTCTATATATTGCTCTGTAATCACATTGAGCTTCTTATATAAGGATTGATATATAATAAGAAAATATATTTGTACACAAATATATATATATATATATATATATATATATATATATATATATATATATATATATATATATATATAAAATGAAAATTACAATTGAATTTACCAAAATAATCCAAGATGGTAAAATTAAAGTAAATTATAAATATTAAATAATTAATATTTATAAAATTATCTCAGCCAGATATAAAAGCTCGATAAAACCAAATAGGAAATAGAGCTTATAATATGAGCAAACAGTTAATAAAATATGTTAAAAAACACTTTGAAATGAATTAAAAACATATTTACTCTTAAAAGGAAACACGAGATGAATGGATAGTCCTTAATCCATACTGTCAACTGAATTAAAGGAATAAATTATAAGATGGTCAATATCGTGAATTTTGCAATATAACTTTTTGTCATTTATTATATATATATATATATATATATATATATATATATATAAGAGCAAATAGTTAATAAAACATGTTAAAAACCCACTTTGAAAAAGAGTTAAAAACATATTTAATCTGAAAAGGAAACACTTAATACGTGGATAGTCCTTAATCCGCAGAGTTTCGAAGAAATACGTTCCTTCTCATCAGAGGGTAGGAATTAGCAAAATGCGGGATCGGATTTTGCATACAAAAGTATTTTATGAAACTGCAAGTAAGGCAAAGATCTTACTTGATAACAAAACGTGAAGCAGATGGAATATGGTTAAGAAAAAAGTGATTTCACGTGAATGGATAGTCTGGTGAAAGGAATGGCGATTTTATTTTATTTTGTATATATATATATATATATATATATATATATATATATATATATATATGTGTGTGTGTGTGTGTGTGTGTGTATTTAAAATAAATAAATAAATAATAAAAGGGGAAGAATCATATAGAAATTACATTATGTCCTAAGAGATGTTCTTTTTGTTTTCAAAGAGAAGGTCTCAAGGACTTAATAAAAATGGTTTCTAGGATTTTTAAATGGAAAGGCCACTGCAACCTGCTTAGAATCGTTTACACGTCGACACTAAAGTTCGTGGCTATTGATAAGGTGCTCGCAGATCGCATATGTATTATTCAGAATGTCAGAAGGTTAAACATTTGCATAACGAATCTTTGATGGTACGTGTTGTTTTAAACAAAACTCCAAACAAATCATTAAAGCCGCATGGGTCAGAGTTTAAATTAAACTTTTGATTTGTAGGACAAAATGCGTTCCAACGTGCATGGAGACCAATAAATGTTGGTTTACGATAGACGGAAGTAAGAAAACATGAACATCTAAAAAGTGGAATTGGTTTCTTTGTCTACCGTAAACTTGATGAACACTGGCTGGCACTTGTCTTTATTAGTTATTGTTGGAACGAAAATAATACCATTCCCCAAGAAATAATAGTTTCTTAGCCCCTCTCTTTCTCTTTCCCATAAAACGGACACACACCAGAAACTACTATCCAGAGTCCCCCATCATCCGCCTCTTCCTCACTCCCCCTCTCTCTCTCTTTCCATCTCTTTTTCGCCTTAACCAATCCCTAGCCAGCATAACAGGCGAGTAGGCAGTACACTTTTAGCGCCGAAACCAACGAGACGAATGTTGCCGGTGAACATCAAAATGTAAAAAGGCAAATAAAGTTCTTTCGTCTTAAAGGTTAACATTTGTATTACTCCAACAACAACAACTAACGATAAAGACAAACGCAAGCCAGTTTTACAAACGTTAATAAGGGACGTAAAAAAAACAGCGCCTGCTTTTTTCTCGTTGACATCCATTCGCAAATATGTCCCCCCCCTCCACCATAATTATGTAATTTTCTCCCATTCGAAAAAACAGAACCTGTCTTCCCCTACCCTCTTCACTACTAATGCAATTCTCTATCTGTATAAAAGCCAAGTACGTCCAAGGATGGAGTACTGCTGCCACATCTGGGCAGGAGCTGCTAAAAACAGCCTATCCTGCCTTGACAGAGTACAAAATAGACTTCGTGGTTTAGTGGGGGATGCCCTTTTCTCTTCCCTGCAACCTCTCTCCCATAGAAGAGACGTTGCGAGCCTGCCTTTGTTTTATCGTTATTTCCATGGCAGGTGCTCGTCTGAGCTCCAATCTCTCGCCCCCCCCTCGCCAATCTTTCACGAGAAACACCCGTCTGGCTAAGACTACTCTCAATAATTTTCCCCACTCTTTATCTGTGCCTAAATCCAAACGTAGATTCCATGAGCAGAGTTTCTTTCTTAGAAGTGCACGTTTGTGGAACTCTCTTCCGTTCGCCTGTTTCCCACCTGACTACAACTTGGATGTCTTCAATTCCAACATAAACAAACTCCTGACAAACCGCCCCCTTAAGTAAGACACTCGATCAAAACACTCAATACTAATGATTACTACAATACTATCTCATTGATTACTGTACACGCATAACCCTTATCCTTGAGTGGCCTTCGGGCCTTGATAAGTGGTGACCCCATGTAAAAAAATGTTAACATTTGTATTACTTTTATTATTCCAACAGCAACAACTAACGATAAAGACAAGTGCAAGCCAGTGTTACAAACGTTAATAAGGGACGTAAAAAAAAACAGCGCCTGCTTTTTTCTCGTTGACATCCATTCGCAAATATGTCTCCCCTCCACCATAATTATGTAATTTTCTCCCATTCGAAAAATTAATCAGAACCTGTCTCCCCCTACCCTCTTCCCGCCGACATCTTTAAAAAATTGACGGGTTGGGGAGGGTGGATTAAAGGATGCTACGTAACTGTACAACACACGTGGTATTCCGTTTGTTTTTATTTTTATTTTTAATTTTTTTGTAGTCACCGTTTATCAAGGCCCGGAAGCCACTCAAGTACGAGATGATCGATGATGGTGGATTGGAGTTAATTTATTTAAGAGTACTGCTTGTTTACGCTGGATTTGAAAACGGCAATGTTATAGTCAGCTGGAAAGCAGCCCAGCGGTGTTGTGTGTTCACAGACAAGCAGTTCTGGTTAAAAAAAAAACAAAGTCTGTTCATGGAATTTTCATTTAATTTTAGGTACAGATAGAGAGTAACGGTAATTGCCGACAGTGGTTGTAGATAAATGAGTGTTTGCCACGAATACCTTACGGGAAGGAATTATAAACTGAAGCTCAGTCGAGCACTTGTCACGAAAATAATGATAGAGCAGAGAGTTTAAATGCACCTTAAAATATATTCGTCTGATATTTATTTGCGCACGGAATTTTTTTTTTTTTTTTTTTTGCGGAATAGATTTCGTGTGTATGAAACCATTCCTTGTTTTGAGAACTTGGAATTTTCTTATCAAACTAAGGAGTTTTTTTCCTACTCATTTCATAAAATGGTGCGAGATGATCGCCATATTTGAAGGCGCAATCTTCTCGCGCTATCTAGAGTATGCAGAAGGTCACCTTCATGAACTCGTAAATAAATCTCTCCCATCGTCTGCCAACTAAACTCACCCATTTTTATTTTATTTGTCTTATTTAAATTTTATAAATCCTAGTTCCTTCCAAACAAGGCATATTCCTTAATTTATTTATTTATCTCTTTTTTTTTAAACGGTGGTCACCACTTATCAAGGCCCGGAAGCCACTCAGGGATAAGGGTTATTGCAAGTACAGTATGTTTGTGTGCAGATTTGATGAAGTGTTTACTTAAGGGGTTCATTAGGAATTTGTTAACATTGGACTTGAAGACATTCAAGTTGTAGTCCGATGGGAAGCAGGCAGACGGAACAGAGTTCCACAGGCGTGCAGTTCTAAGAAAGAAGCTTTGTTCATGGAATCTGCGTTTTGATTTAGACAGATTTATTTCTTAGATGTTGTTTCACGACGTTTCGGCCGACTATTGCTCTGGCCTTCGTCAGGTGGTAACCGCTACGGGATGGGAACTCCGAATCTCCTAACTGCATTCTCAGCAATTACTGTCATCCATAGTTGTTGTCGCCTCACCACGTTTTCCAAGTGAGAATTTTCTGAAGATAGCGGTTTCAATCCTACCCAAAAGCCGGCCAGAGATTATTTGCCCGAAACGCGGTGAAATAACAACATGAATGTGCAAATCCAACTGTCTTGTATATATATATATATATATATATATATATATATATATATATATATATATATATATATATATATATATATATATATATATGTATATATATATATATGTATATATATATATATGTATATATATATATATATGTATATATATATATATGTATATATATATATATATATGTATATATATATATATATATATATATGTATATATATATATATGTATATATATATATATATATATGTATATATATATATGTATATATATATATATATGTATATATATATATATATGTATATATATATGTATATATATATATATGTATATATATATATATATGTATATATATATATATGTATATATATATATATGTATATATATATGTATATATATATGTATATATATATATATATGTATATATATATATGTATATATATATATATATATATATATATATATACACACACACACACACTAGCAAAAGCATCCTTCGTTGACTGGGTTTAAAAACAGCCTACAGAAAATGGACTCTGATTTATGAAAGTATGATAGGTTATGAAAAGGAAGGGTTGTAAAGAGGTAGCTTCGAATTTGGGGGAATCAAAACCAAAGCAAAATATGATGAAAGTAAAAATAAAATAGATAAACACCATAATTTATTATACCATACCTGTTCACACTGAAACACTTATCATAATATTCTGTGGATCTATATTAAAAAAAAACTTGTTAAACTTTGTAACACATTTCCATTCTATGGAGGTCAGGCGCGAACGAACACCCCATAATTTTATTATACCATATTTCTTCAAACTGAAACATAATTATCAAAGTATACTTACGCAGATAGATATGAAAAGTCTTTATTAAAGTTTGTGTCTATTACCATTTTACGGAGGCCAGGCGCGAATGCAGACCCCACATTTTTATTATACTATTCCTATTTAAGTTAAAACATACTTATCAAAGTATTCTTATGTACATCTATATCAAAAACACTTGTAAACGTTTTTTTTTCTATTTTTAATTTTTTTATTTCCATACTTTGTGGACCAGGCGTGAATGCAGACCCCACAATTTTAATGAACCACTGTTCTGCCAGATCAAACATACACATTCCTGTGTCTCGATACATCTCTATCATTATATGTAATCAGTTTTTTAAAATAGTCAACCATATAGGAGCCTATTCGTGACCACACACACACACATACACACACATTCAGCTTTATATATATATATATATATATATATATATATATATACAGTGATGATCATATTTATTGGCACGGTAAGATAAAAGTTAAATTTTGTCTAATAAATTCTAAAAAAGGGATTAAATTAAAGAAAATAACAAAGTATATTATGTATTTTTAACTGGCCTTTCCGATGCAGCAATCGGATTTTAGAAAAAGTAAATAACAAAGGAACAACAAACATAATTGCAAAAAACCCTTGTTCAAAATTATTGGCACGATTTATTTAATAATCAATTGTATAGCCTTTGGCCTTGATTACCTTCCTCAGTCGCTTTTCATAGTTTACAACCAAGTTGTTGCACTCTTCAGTAGTAATTTTAGCCCACTCTTCCTGACAATAATCCTCCAATTGAATAAGATTCTTAGGCTTCCTTTGCATTACCCTCAATTTTAATGTTCTCCATAAATTTTCAATTGGATTAAGGTCTGGGCTTTGTGATGGCCACTCCAAAACATTAATATGATTGTCCTCAAGCCATTTCTTAGTCAGTTTAGCCGAATGCTTTGGGTCATTATCTTGCATGAACCACCAACGACGACCAAGTGAGAGCTCTTTAGCAGAGTCTTTCAGGTTTTCATCCAATATTTTAACATAATCTTCCTTTTTTATGCTACCTGTGACCTTAACAAGTCGCCCTGGTCCAGAGGCAGCAAAGGATCCCCAAAACATCAAACTGCCTCCACCGTGCTTCACTGTGGGTATGGTGTTCTTAGGCAGGAAAGCTTCGCCAGATTTTCTGTAAATATAAGACACTTTATTATGGCCAAATAACTCTATTTTCGTTTCGTCAGTCCATAGAACACGTTTCCAGAATGCAACATCTTTATCAATATGACGTTTTGCAAAGGCTAGCCTTGCTTTCAGGTGCATAGGCTTCAATAAGGGAGTCTTTCTCGGACGACATGCTTTTAAACCAGCTCTCTTCAAAACTCTACCAACTGTATGTCGAGATACATTCACTCTAGAGGTGCTCTGTTCATCAACAATCTCCCCAACAGAGATCCTTGGGTTTTGTTTTACTTGTCGAACAATTTTCCGTTCATCTCTTGGGGAAAGAATCCTTTTTCTCCCTCTACCCTCTAAACTCATAACGTGGCCTTGCGATTTGAACTTGTTTATTATGGCTCTAACAGTGGATTTAGGAAGGTTTAGCTTCTTTGAAATCTTATCATAGCCCTCCCCATTGGTATGGCATGCTACAACAAGCTTCCTGACGTCTTCGCTGTGTTCCTTAGTTTTAACCATGGCGATTGAAAATTATAATTTAGTCACTTATAATAGTTTAAATAAATCGCTATCTAAAAATTATCTGAAAAAAATTATTCACTGAATTAGCGTTAAACAAACATAATATGGCTATAAAAAAGTTCAGAAAGCACATAAACCGGAAATTGATTGATATTATACTGATACTAAAAGAAAAACAAAGCCGTGCCAATAATTTTGAACAAGGGTTTTTTGCAATTATGTTTGTTGTTCCTTTGTTATTTATTTTTTTCTAAAATCCGATTGCTGCATCGGAAAGGCCAGTTAAAAATACATAATATACTTTGTTATTTTCTTTAATTTAATCCCTTTTTTAGAATTTATTAGACAAAATTTAACTTTTATTTTACCGTGCCAATAAATATGATCATCACTGTATATATATATATATATATATATATATATATATATATATATATATATATATATATATATATATATATATATATACTCATCTCAATAATGAAACACACGTAAACTTTGAAGTCTTATAAAATTCTCTGGTTGGTTGTTTTTGTTTTACGGCATATCAACCCTTTTCGGGTTATTTAATGCCGAATCCAAAGATTTTGAAGAAAAATTTTTTAATAGAATATATTTGTTGTTTTCAAATCAGTTTCTATTTGACCCATAGTTGGGACCCTAACAGGTACTACCACTCCGGGTCAGAGTGGACCTGAGAGCAATGGTAATTAAAGGGTGGCACCACTACACTCCCCAAAGCCCGCAAGCTGGAGCCTCACCATTGGATATAGTTTAAGGTCATATCCAGACCACATCATGCAAAAAACAAGAAATCAAAACAATGCAAAAAACACGCTATCAACTTACCCACAGTAGAATTTTCACGGCCCGTTGTTCTATCACTGTTGCTAAGCGACGACATGGAAAAATAGCTTTACCGATGATAGATTAATAAAAATAACGGTTTCGATTATCGATTATCGGTAGTCAGGTAGGGAGGTATTCTGAGATAAACCGTTCTCAGACGTATACACTAAAATTCTGTAAACTTTAAAGAAAATCTGTTCAGCCATTTCGAAGTCAATAAGGAACGAACTACAAACACAGAGACAAAGTTGCATATATATATATATATATATATATATATATATATATATATATATATATATATATATATATATATATATATATATATATATATATATATAAAGTTTATGAGGAGAAATTTATTAGTCAAGGAAAAGCCAATTCCAAAACCAAATATATATATAGTTATTTATACTTTAATTCCAACCAAATAAAAAAGCTCAATACATTCACTGGAACCAGTAGAGCTTATGATATATATATATATATATATATATATATATATATATATATATATATATATATATATATAAAGTTTATGAGGAGAAATTTATTAGTCAAGGAAAAGCCAATTCCAAAACCAAATATATATATAGTTATTTATACTTTAATTCCAACCAAATAAAAAAGCTCAATACATTCACTGGAACCAGTAGAGCTTATGATATATATATATATATATATATATATATATATATATATATATATATATATATATATATACTATTTTTGTTACTATAATAATTAAATACCTACAGACGCTAGTATTTAATCATTTCGGGAATTTTCAGTGCAGGGTGTCATGATTAACACCAGTCGAATGATTCGAACTCGGCAACACGAGACATCTCTGGCTCGATTAGCAAAGACCGTACCCATTCGGCTACCATTAACCGCGTGAAATAACGTTGAATTTAAATATTTTAACTTTAAATGTGCTTTAAGTCAGTCAGACAGTGATCTAATCGTTATACGATGATCTATGCATAAGAGCTAAATTGGCCGATATTAATTCAACTGAAAGTGCTCAACGATAAGAAACGAATTTCTTTAAGAGGCAGTCATAATTATTTTT
The DNA here is from genome assembly GCF_053919585.1 of Euprymna scolopes. Taxonomy (NCBI): domain Eukaryota; kingdom Metazoa; phylum Mollusca; class Cephalopoda; order Sepiida; family Sepiolidae; genus Euprymna; species Euprymna scolopes. Next base: position 103,619,688 of record NC_136527.1, on the reverse strand, counting down.
TTACTATAATAATTAAATACCTACAGACAATTGTGTTTAATGCTTCCGGGAATTTTCAGTGCAGGGTGTCACGATTAACACCAGTCGAACGATATGGGTGCATATGTGCAAATTCAACTGTCTTGTATATATATATATATATATATATATATATATATATATATATATTTTACACAGTGATCACCACTTATCAAGGCCCGGAAGCCACTCAGGGATAAGGGTTATTGCAAGTACATTACGTTAGTGAGGAGATTTGCTGAAGTGTTTACTTAAGGGGGCGGTTCATTAGGAATTTGTTAACATTGGACTTGAAGACATCCTAGTTGTAGTCCGGAGGGAAGCAGGCAGACAGAACAGAGTTCCACAGGCGTGCAGTTCTAAAAAAGAAGCTTTGTTCATAGAATCCGCGTTTTGATTTAGGCACAGATATAGAGTGGGGAAAATTTTCACAGTGGATTCAGCATGACGGGTGTTTTTCGTGAAAGATTGGCGAGGGGGGACCAGAGATTGGAGTTCAGACGAGCATCTGCCATGGAAATACCGATAAAACAAGGACAGGCTCGCAACGTCTCTTCTGTGGGAGAGAGGTTGCAGGGTAGAGAAAAGGGTCCCCCACTAAGCCACGAAGTCTATTTTGTACTCTGTCAAGGCAGGATAGGCTGTTTTTAGCAGCTCCTGCCCAGATATGGCAACAGTATTCCATTCTTAGACGTACTTGGCTTTTATATAGATAGAGAATTGCATCAGTAGTGAGATATCTTCTGGAGCGGTAGAAGGATCCCACCATCTTTCCAGCGACCTTGGCAACAGACTTGATGTACGTGTTTCATTTCAGATCAGGAGTAAAGGACAAACCCAGAAGCTTGTCAAAACACGGGGCCTCACCCAGACGAGAGCCATCCATCACAATTGATGCCAGATGGGGATCAGAGCGTTGATGATGTAAGGATAAGAGTTTGGTTTTGGATTCATTAAAGGTAACCAACCACGTCTTCCCCCACTGAACCACGCGCTCGAGATCAGAGGAGAGAGAATCAGAGAGAACTTTGTTATTTACAGCCTTTTATGCGTTGCCGTAGATGGTCGTGTCATCAGCATAGATGTCAACGAATGATTTAAGTATGTGTTTAGGGAGGCCATTGATGTAGATCAGGAAGAGAGTTGGGCCCAGGATGCACCCCCTGAGGGACTCCAGCATTTATATTGCAGGCCTCCGATTTTTGTCCATCTACCACTACTCTTATGAGCCTATATATATATATATATATATATATATATATATATATATATATATATTAGGTTGTAAAAAAAATAATGTCGTTTTTGTTACGTTCAACTACACAAATAATACATTATTTTTGCATCAACCTAATATATGTATATCTCTCTATAAGACGCCTGCATGATTTGACTCGTTGGAATAAATACTGTTACTAATCACAGTACTTATCTGATAGCTAAATGTTTTGGTTTTGGTTCTAGCTGATGGCACCTAACTCATACTTCTTCTTAAAACTTTTGAAATCATTACAATTTATTAGGTACAATGTAATAATCAATAGAGAATTGGCTCTATGATAATAAATATGAAATCTGCATGAATTAAAATATATTTAAGCGTATTTTACGACATAAACTGCTGTGAACTTTGCAGAAACTCCGACTCTGGAAGCGATCGCGACAGAGACATTGCCAATAATGCGAGGTGCATGTGGGAACAAGAATGATACGCACAGCCATTCATAATAATAATAAAAAAGAAACTTTGATAATCGCTACATGCGAAATGTTTGTCACTCGTTTTTAGTTACAAATTTAACGAAATAATTGCATATGAGACCGTTAGTTGCAGGGGCATTATGAAAGGAGATGAGTAGGAAGATGTTTGTTCACATTATACTTGAACTTCTGCATGTCAGTACAGTTGGGAAAGCAGAATCCCGGAAGAGAGTTCCAAAGTCTAGCAGTTCTGGGGAAGAAACTATTAGAGTAGAAGGCCTTCCTACATCTAGGGATCTCTGCTGTGTAGGAGTGGAATTTTGCTGCTTGGAGGGTTTGTCGGGGGTATTTACGTCAAACGAGTACAAAGGCTTGTAGTTCCTCGGAGCATCCATCATTAAAATACTTGTAGAACAGGCAGAGGGATGCAGCGTTTCGTCGAGGGGACAGAAGTTGTTTGGAACTAAATAATCACCTATGAGACCGTTAGTCTCTATCTTGAGTCAGTTCTATCTAAAAACAAAACCTTTAAGAACTCTCAGCGAACGTCATCTTGGAAATATACCATCGCAAAATGTTAAAAGACTTCTTTATTGCATTTTTACCCCAACCAAGGCCACTTTGATTTAACTTAGGTGGGGAGTTGGGCAGCAAGATGTCGGTTACCGTTACACTTGAACTTCTGCATGTCAGTACAGTTGAGGAAACAGGAAACCTGAAGGGAATTTCAAAGTCTAGCAGTTCTGAGAAATAAACTATTGGCGAGGGATGCAACGTTTCGTCGAGGGGACAGAATTTGTTTGGAACTAAATAATTACCTATAAGACCGTTAGTCTCTCTCTCTCTTGAGTCAGTTCTATCTAAAAATAAAACCTTTAAGAACTCTCAGCGAACGTTAGTCTCTCTCTTTTTTGATATAATGGAAAAATCATTTCGGATTCAATTTTGGTTTGACTTGAGAAAAGGAAAGAAAAATAAATAAATAAATAAATAAACAAAAATGTTGTGGAGACGCCCACTAATTAGCATATGTGGGTGAACAAGATATAGATAAAGGTATCAAGTCAGCAAGACCGGAGAGCTGTGTTCGAACGCCGGATAGGTAAGACGCATGTGCCGGTTGCTCCATGAAAGACTTTAACACGCCCTCTGCCGGACAATCTTCCAACTGCAGTACAACTGCACCTTTGTAAATATGTATTTTATTTTCGTCTTAATATATTTGTTTTACCTTTATTTTCTGCGTTCGTGTTGTTATTGATACAGACACAACAATAAACAAATAAACGAACAAAGAAAAATAAACCAATAAAATAATTGTTTTTTTTTTTTTTTTTTTTTTTCTTCTGGTTTTGACGATTATGTCTTTATTTTCATTGGTCAAAAAGAATTATTAATATATTGGTACAATGTGTGCAAAAAGAAGACATTTTTTATGACATGTAGTTTTTTTTGATACATATAAAAATAAACACTTTTCAAATATATAAACATACAAATAGAATACTTTTCAAATGCATATAAATATATGCACAAAAATTCACAAATATACATTTTTTTTTATTTAATTTCCACACACAATTTTTATTTTTCATTTTAAATCCCTCTGGAGGGTAAATGTAGATTTCACAATCAATCGGAGCATTTAAATAGGCATTTTTTTTGCATCCATTCGATGTATTTTTAAATGGTATTGAGCGGCAAGTTGTAATAAAATTCTAATTGTCGTTGGTGAAAATGTTGCAAAATATTCCACTCCAGAAATTTGTGCAAAACCTTTTGCAACAAATCTTGCTTTAAAAGTTTCACTGCCAGAAGCTGTGATTTTTTTGGAAAAAAACCCAGCGTGAAAAATTTTTATTTTTATCTGTTGGTTTTGCCACTATTTCTTATGTGTTATTTTCAGATAAAGCTTTCAATTCAGATATCATAGCCTTTTTCCATTCTTGGCGATTTTCTAAATTAATCGCCTCATAACTTTCCGGTGCGCTGTTCAACGAGTAACAGTAATCCACGGCGTAATCTTGTATCTTTTCAATTTGTAAGAAGTCTTGCCTTTTTCGCTCCCTTATTGGGTATCGACAGGTCTGGTTAATATTTTCGTCAGAAGTTCTAGTGTAATTGTCGTCGTTATTAATATTTTCATTGTGACCGATTAAGATGCTAGTTAATATTTCACGTTTTTTATCCACTGGATTGCCATTTTTAAATTTAATGTATATTGAATTTTACACATCTAACCCTTTTTATGGCATTTTGGGTTGGAAAGTAGATTAAATATGCCGGACTATATTTATCGTAACCTACGAAAATACCTTTTTTGCTTTTAGTATTTAGTTTACTGGTGTTTTCTATAAATGCAAAACAATCAGAACCAAATAGATGCATTCTGTTCATTTTAGGTTTTACACCACAAAACGCTTCATACGACGTTTTTCTTGGCCTCTTATTGAACGATCTATTTCTGATATATGCTGCTGCCATTAAAGCGTATGCCCATAAACTATGCGCTAATTTCGATTCGATACGTAGGTATCTTGTCATCTCAAAAAGGGTTCGCCATGCCCTTGCAGCGGTGCCATTTTGGAAGGGGGAATACGGCGCCGATTTCTCGTGTTTAATACGGTGGTTAATTAATAGAAGTTTAAAGTCTTTACTTGTAAATTCAGTCCCATTGTCTGAGCGAATACATTTTACTGAACCGTACGGGGCAGCATCAGCTAAATATTTCTTAGTGGCGAGGATAGTGTCGGATTTGTTTTTTAGAAAATAAACTATAATTAAACCGGAAAATCATCAATAAAGTTCAAAACGCACCTTAGATTATTTCTCCCCATCGGGATTATCGGACCTGCTAAGTCACAATGCACAAGTGAGAGAATTTTCGTAGGTTTTTTGTCTGGCGTTCGGCTTATATCTTTTGTAATTTTCCTCTGTGCACACACATCACAATTTGGGAGATCGTCTGAAGGTATTATTTTCATGCCTTCGACTACATTTGGTAATTTTTTAATATCAGCTGTATTGCAGTGTCCTAGAATTTTATGCCAGGTCTCCAAGTCGTGAGAGGCAGTTTTTGAGGGAACCATACTTTTTAAATAATATAGTCGGCCATTTTCTTTAATGTCAAATAAAGTTCCATTGGGGTATATCAATTTTGACTTATTTTGGCCAAATTTTATATTCGCGCCTTGTTTAATTGCAGCCTGCACGGAAAATATGTCTTGTTTAAATGTAGGTATGAACAGAGCATTTTTTTAGAATACAGTTACAGATTATTTTTTAGGGATATTTTAGCATCACCTCTTTTCAAGACTATATCATTTACTTGACTACCGTCGGCAAGTTCGACAAAATCAATTTGTGGATTAAAGTTTGAATCAAAATTAATAAAATCAGATTCCTTGGTGATAACGTGCGCTGTAGCACCACAGTCTACAAGGAGATTTTTAGCGTTTGTGGTATTGTCAAAGTTACATGTGAATAGAAATGTATGTTCTTCCTCAAAGCTCTCAATGTTTATTACGGAGTCCATTTTAGAGTGTTTATATCGACATTGAAAACTTTTGTGGTTGGATCGTCCGCAATTATAGCAGATAATTTTATTCTTTTTCTTGGGAAAATTACTTTTGGAGAACACGTTACGGTGAGGTGCGTAATTTGGTTGTGTCTGCTTTCGAGAAGCATTTTTGAACTTTATAATATTGCTAGAGTTATTATTGTCCACGAGCATACAATTAGTCTCTTCGTAACTGCGCAATGCCACTTTAAATTTGCTGAAATTTATGGGTTTGTCTTTCTGAGTTATAACAGTTGTAAATGGTTTAAAATCGGCTGGAAGTCCCTTGAGGGACATTGATATTAACAAGCTATCGCTTATTTCACCTGAAAGTTTTAAGGCATTGGCGGTTGTTTCTGCCCTAATAACGTAGTCAGTAATCGTTTCATCCTCGTTACGTTTTAGTTCTGTATATAGGGATATTATTTTCGGTTTCCCTTTTGATAAATAATGTTCTCTTAATATGTTCAATGCTTTCCTCCCATCGTCCAATGCGTCTCTTATAATCAGAGACAGACTTTTATCGTCTAAGCGTTGAATCAGTTCTGCAAAAACAGTCGCGTTCTTTTCGAGAAATTCGGGGTCGTTTGGATTCTCTGTTGGAGATTGTATGACTTTGTGTAGTTTTCGAATGCTTAGATATCCCAGAAATTTTACCTGCCACAATTCGAATTTAGATTCCGATCCGTCAAAGAAAAGACGGTGGCTGGGCGCATAACCTGTTAAGTTTTGAGACATTGTGTTGAACAAAGATGGCGGTGTAGTTCAGACCAGGGGCGGACAAGAATCAAATGCGGTCCGTGGCGTAGTTAACGGCGAACTGATTGAATTCAAAATTCGACAATTTTTATAATAATTTTGAAACGTTTTCATTGGTTGTTAAGCAAGAGTCTATGACAATTTTTAATGCCCGCAGAAAAGCGGGAAATTTGCCAAACAACGCTTTATTTTTACAAAGAATAATTTTTACAATGTTTTTCAAAGACAAATGTTAAATTATACTCATAGATACTCAAAATATCGTCAGCGCACTTCACTGCAGTGTCTTAACCTAGAAATCCAAGCTCGACAACAAAAGAACCAATAAAAAAATAGCGGTCACGCATTTTATTCATAATCTAAGCTGACCTTCAAATTTCCCGCTTTTCTAGCGACCACCCTGTATTTTTGGGATTAGGGTTATTGTATACTGGAGTGAAAACATAAAATTCTTTAAAAAAAAAAAACGAAAACAAAAACATGTCCTCAATTACTAAGAGAAAGGAAACTTGATATAAGATTGGCAAATGATTCTATTAACATACTAGCATTTCAGCCCGGCGTTGCCCGGGTGTTTGGAGGTGTATGTTTGGTAAAAAAAAAAAGGTAAATTTTTTTAACTTTGACCCCTATTATGACCCATTAACATTTATTGTTTTGGGCTCAAATCAAGTTATTAAGTAAGATCCATGTCCAATGAACCTATATCTAAAATTTCAAGTGTTTAGACCGAAAATTGTCAAAGGAGTTTGGTAGAGTTCTCAAAGGTCAAATCGTTAAACTTTGACTCCTTAACAGCCAAATTTCTGGCTGAAAACCGATCACATCGATTTTCCCGAATCTCAGTACCTTGTATATCAAATTTCGAGTCTGTAGACTAAAAATTGACAGAATTACTGCGTAGGAAAATGTACACAGACACACAGACAGACAGACACAGACACACAGACACGTTCACTTTTATAGATATAATAGCATGGGTGCCCAGCGTTGCACGGGTGTTTGGAGGTGTATGCTGTGCAAAAAAAACCCAAAAAACAAAACAAAACAACAAAAAAAGGTCAACTTTTTAAATTTGACCCCTATTATGACCCCTTAAAATTTAATGTTTTGGGCTTACATCAAGTTATTAAGTTAGATCCATGTCCAAGGAACCTATATCTAAAATTTCAAGTGTTTAGGCCTCAAATTGTCGGAGGAGTTTGGTAGAGTTCTCAAAGGTCAAATCGTTAAACTTTGACCCCTTAACAGCCAAATTTCTGACCGAAACATATCAAGTAGATTTTCCCAAATGTACACAGACAGACAAACAGGCAGACAGATACACAGACACGTTCACTTTTATATAGATACATATATATATATATATATATCTATATCTATATATATATATATATATATATATATATATATAGATAGATAGATAGATAGATGGATAAGTTGAGCATGATTGACCCCTTGTCTCAAAAGGATGAATATTTTCTAAAAGAAATTACACAGAGATACAAGGTATTTCATTTGAAATTTTGAGGTTATCTGTTAATCAACTTTTGAAAAAATAAACTTTCTATTACAACATACCATTAAATTAATAACATTGAAGAACTGTTATTTCTTTTATGGATGCAACTAACACTAAAACTTTTTCTACTGTGTCCTCGTAGTCGAACTCCGAACCAGTTCACAGTAGAAGGTGACGAAACCATCTCTATAAATAACCCCTTTTTTTTTCTAGTATATTTTGGTCACTATTTATGGTTCTTTTCGTAGGGAGGCCTGACGGAGGGGGGGGCACATTTATTGTTAATATAGCGTTCAAAAGCACACCTGTGCATATGTTTTGTTGTCAATTGTGTTTTTTTTTTTCGTATCGCAATCGTATTTTGGGGATGCGGTCTTTTTTGTCCCTCGACTTCAAAACTCATACAGGCGTTGCAAATCTTCTGAAGGACGCGAAAATGCCAAAGAAACGCATCGTTTCGTGTTCGGCTTCAACAAACAAGTGAACAACAGATATATATATATATATATATATATATATATATATATGTACGTATATATATGTATATATATATATATGTACGTATATATATGTATATATATATATATGTACGTATATATATGTATATATATATATATGTACGTATATATATGTATATATATATATATGTACGTATATATATGTATATATATATATATGTACGTATATATATGTATATATATATATATGTACGTATATATATGTATATATATATATATGTACGTATATATATGTATATATATATATGTACGTATATATATGTATATATATATATATGTACGTATATATATGTATATATATATATATATATGTACGTATATATATGTATATATTTATATATATATGACATAAAAGAATAAAAGACAATAGCACTTGACGTTTAACGACAGCAGCGCATGCGCCCTTTTCATTCGCAATGTTGCCGCCAGGTGGACATTTACATTCTAATCGAGCGGTGACGAAAGTGTGGCTCCCAGTTAGGACCCGACCAAGTAGCTTAGGTAACAGTTATGTGTGTAGGAGGGGAATAAGCGTGCAGTGAAAAGAGCACACATACGCATATGTGAATATATATATATATATATGATGTTTGCAACGTCTTGTCAGACGAGTGCCGCTCCCTCAGACACTTAAAGTCCATGAGTCCAAAAATGACTTTCATCGCCACAGGACCATTTTTATAGACAAATGCCTGAGGGATTATCTATACACAGAGGATGTTACAGAGTCTTAGCTTTGTACGGCAGCAAAGTCTCTCTCTCTCGGTTCAAAATGTTGAGATCCAGCAACAAGCAAGAGCAGGATAGCCAGCAACAAGTTAAACTGCAGACCAGCTTAATGCGGGTACTGGTCTCCCGCTTTATGGTTTTTAAATAAGAGATTTGTTTCTCCTAGAAAGGTTGCCTTCACCACGGCTTACGCTAGCACACACATACGTACGCACAAACACACACGGTGCTAGTTGGCCGTTGACCCTGAAAAAGGGTTCATTCGCCCTTTGGAAGGTCTTGCTTTTAATCCTTCAGGGAGACTAGCCGCTCTCCTCACCAAACAAGTCTGGTGGGGGAACCAGTTTAGTCACCGGTGACCCGACCATGAGGCAGGTAGTACTGGGTTACAGGGTACCAGTAGCATATGACATGACCTGACTATATATATATATATATATATATATATATATATATATATTCAAGTAAATATTATTAAATGCAACGGAAACACTTTGCTTTATGATTCTTTTTTTTTAATTTTTCGATTTTCCATATAATCTGTTTTGTATTAAAATCAAAAATATTAATAAAAGTTCCATAGTTGTTGCTGTCACGAGCGCTTTCGATTCATCCACAAATCATCATCAGGCGTTGAAGTAAAAGTGCGAAGGAGCGAAAATGAAAATTAAAAGTGAAAACTAAAATATACAGTAAATGGCGATAAGTTAAAATATATAGAGTCGATGAAAAATAAAGGTTGATTAAAAATTCGAGTATTAAAATCAGCTCGTGGACGCCGTTAACGAAGTCTGTCCAATACGAACTACGCAAGACATTTTAGAACGTTACTGCTTTTCTCGGATGCGATATCATTTATAGTGTGTTGAAGAGTTCTAATATATGACGCTTCAAGAATTTTTAATATTATTTTCGTGTTGTATAATTTTATGTTGTCAACATAGACCTTTCTAAGATTGGAGGGGGGGACAGTTATGTTGTTTTATCAAATGTTTATATAACTAGTATTATTTAGATGCGTGATTTTTCGCCAGGACACCGTTGTCGTCGTATGCCCAATGTATGTATTATTTTCGGAGTTACATTCTATCATAGAGTATTTGAATTTATACACTAAATTTGGTTTGTTCCAACGTTCTTATATATACAGTAGCTGCTAGGAAGACCTTATCTTGACAGAGTTCAGAATAGACTTCATAGCCTCGTGGGGGATGCCATTTTCTCTTCCCTGCAACCAGAAGAGACTTTGCGAGCCTCTCTCTGTTTTACTGTTATTTTCATGGCAAGTGCTCGTCTGAGCCCCAATCTATGACACCCCTCGCCAAACATTCCCGAAAAACACTCTTTTGGCTGAAAACACTATAAATAATTTCCCCCACTCTTTATCTGTGCCTAAACCTAAACGTAGATTCACTGAACAATGCTTCTTTCTTAGAACTGCACACCTGTGGAACTCTCTTCCGTTTACCTGCTTTCCAGCTGACTACAGTATAGCCGTCTTAAAGTCCAATGTGAACAAGTTCTTGATGAACCGTTCCCCTTAAGTAATCCAATTTTATCAAATTTATACTCTTAACGATTACTATGATATTGTCCTTTGACCACTGTACACTCTTTAACCCTTATCCTCGAGTGGCCTCTCGGCCTTGATAAGTGGTGATTTCCTTGTAATATATATATATATATATATATATATATATATATATATATATATATATCCCCAAAACCCCCGAAGAGGAGACTAAATCTTGCTGCTATGGTTTCAAATGATCCGAAAAAACAGCAAGGGAGACTTGATTCCAAATATTTCTCATATGCTATCTCTTCCCTCTTTTTGTAAATAGGGTAGGATTATGAATATTTCCAGTATCAAATAATCTTTATACACTGAAATTTACTTTATGTATGAAAACCAAAGAAGGGAGAAATAACCTATGAGAAATATTTGGAATCAAGTCTCCCCTTGCTGTTATTTCAGATCATTTGAAACCATAGCAGCAAGTTTTAGTCTCCCCTCCATCAAGGTCAGAGGTTTTAGGAAAATATCAGATATTTTGCAATTCATATGCAAAACTAGGAAAAGAAATGACTATGATTGAAACATTTTATGGCGGTAAAAACGTACCAAAAATAGGCTTTGGAGGATAGATGACTCCCTTAATATGCGACCTTAAGATCAAATATCACAGAGCCCACTACCCCATTTAGGTCATTAGCTGAATTTTTAAATTTTTATTTTCATATTTATAATATGGCCATAACAGCCTTGCATTAACGTTATGGTTAATTTTTTTTTCGTATTAGTGGCAAGTAATGTTTACAAATTTTCGTTATTTTGGTACTTAGATTTAAGACCATTTTAGGTTTAATGTTTAATTGAATATGGGAATAAAGAAAAGACTGCATTACATATATAAATCCTTATACATCATTTCTATTAGAGGATTCTAATCTATTTATCATTATTTAATGTTGTAAAATTCATTATCTGTCTGAAGAGATGCTGGTTTTTGAAAATTTTCAAATGATATAATGTTTGAAATTGTCGACTGGACATGGAAACAATTGTAACGTAAGATGAAATACACTTTTTGTTGCCATCAACACTTTTTTTGAATGTTTGATTTTGCTTACACATTATATATATATATATATATATATATATATATACTGTATTTAATTATACAAACATTATTGGCTAAATATGTGCAAGGCGACTTTTTTGTGTGAAACTTAAAATTTAAATAGTCCTTCTTTTATACAAAGCTTTTTTATTTGAACAAATTATAGCGTCTCGTGTGTAAAAATGCTTTATGTAAAGTTATAAATAATTAATAAAAAGGTAAATTCAATACTTTTGTAAATTACACCTGTAAAAATATATATATACATTGTTTTACGTATTCAGAAATAAATGTGCAATGGTAAATTTAATTGTTAACACTTTAAAAACGTATATATTTTTTAACACACGAGACGCTTTACTAGTTTAAGAAATTTAAATATAATTTGAAATGGAGCATATAAAACCATCCAGATTTTAAACGAAACAGTAATCAAAAACTACGGGAAGACGACTGATGAAACTCAATTGAAAGTACTTGCAAAAAACAAAAGAAAAAACAGATTGACGAAGACGACTACGAAACTTTCTTGCACGGATTGGACCAAGAAATAGAAACGACGATTCAAAAAAATTTAAAAATTACAAAAAAAAAGAAGCTCATTAAGCAAAAACACTCCGTGGTATTTAACAATACTTGTCTGAATGAAAACATTCTGTCTAAATACACAATATATATATATATATATATATATATATATATATATATATATATATGTGTGTGTGTGTGTGTCATCGGACTACTGTTCTCATCTTGAGGGTGATTTTCATAGTGTTTGTTTATAAAGTACTTGTAGCCTACCTAAAGTTCAGCTGCGATGGGTTATTTTACACTATTTTAAATATAACTATCTGGAAAAAAAATTCAAAGTTAGTGTAAATTAATTATCAATAGCTAATCTACATTAATTACATAGTACCAATATTAACATTTCTGCGTAATATCTGATAAAACTATGTAAACAGTTATACTGCAACTCCGCACCAAATATGCTAATACAATTTCAATCACAAGACAGTTTAAGTTTAGAGAAAGTCCATGTTTAGAAGAAGTCCAAATGAGAGGAAGTCCAACTTTAGAGGAAGTTCAAAGTAAAGGAACATTATATATATATATATATATATATATATATATAAATCATAATTTTTGTTTTATTTTTATATATATATATATATATATATATATATATATAGTCATTCACATACAGTACTGTTTCGCTGTTTCACAGCTAATCAGTGTGGCTAGACAGGCAACTACCTCAAGCCAGGATTGAAACCCGACCGTCTGTACGACAGTCAAGGCCCCTAACCATTACGCTATTGGCGGCTGCTGAGCGAGTAGTGAGTTTTGACATCGTCTGAAATATATATATATATATATATATATATATATATATATATATATACATACATGTATGAAATATATATATATATATGTGAAATATATATATATATATGAAATATATATATATATATATGATATATATATATATGAAATATATATAAATATATATATATATATGAAATATATATATATATATATATATATATATGAAATATATATATATATATATATATATATATATGAAATATATATATATATATATATATATATATATATGAAATATATATAAATATATATATATATATATGAAATATATATATATATGAAATATATATATATATATATGTAATATATATATATATATATATATATATATATATATATATATATATATATATATATATATATATATGAAGGGCGTTCCAAAAGTAAGGTCACCTAGCTTTTCCGCCCGAATAGATCAGTTGCATTGTTATGATAACTAAACTCATGCATTCATATTGTGAAAGTTTCATCTCTCTGTTACAGATATTGACAGAGTAAGGCCCTAAGAAAACAACCGCTGTCATGTCCGTACGTCAAAAGCAGATGCGTCGCTGAAGCACATTGAAGATCTTGGCGGCTATGTAGAAAAATAAATTCTGAGGCACAAAATGCTGCTTGTTTTAATGGTACCACTTCCGTTTTTATTAATCTTCAACTTTTTGAGTTAAAAAAAAATAGGAGGCTTTACTTCTGCAACGGTCATGCACAGCCATCGTTAATCGCTGACTAAAGTGCATTCAGAATGCTCGTGATTATGTGGAAAAAATGAATTCTCGTTTTTAGGGCACCATCCCGTCTTCGTAACTCTTCAACATTTTTGAATCGAAAATAGTAGGAGGCTTTACTTTTGCAACGCCCCCTTACACACACACACACACACACACACACACACACACACACACACACACACACACACACACACACACACACACACATACACACACACACACACATGGAATCTATTACGTAAATTCCAATGAAAATGATGTTAATAATTTTGTTTTATTTTTTACGCATAGGAATTATAAAAATGTTGAGGAATGCTGCCCCTACACATCTTTCACTGATGGTCAATTTGTACGATTCCTGGGTGTCGTCATAGTTACGATAGAAATACAACAGCTGTCGCTGCAGAAGAAAATGTCAAAGACCGGAAAAGCAATCGTCGATTGAGCAAGGGAAAGGTATTTAAGTGAAAGTTTAAATTGATAATAATAATAACAATAATAACAATAATAACAATAATAATAATAATAATAATAATAATAATGATAGTAATAACAACAATATAATTAATAATAATAATAACACTAATATTATTAATAATAATAACACTAACATTATTGACAATAATAACAATAACAATAATAATAATAACAATATTAATAAAAATAAAACCAACAATAATAATAATAACAATAATAATAACAACAACAACAAAACAACAATATTAATCTAATAACAATAATAACAATAACAATCATAATAACAACAAAAACAATGACAATAACAATAATTATAACAACAATCATAACAATAATAATATTAAACCTATAACGATAACAACAACAATAATAATAACAATAACAACAATAACAATCACAATAGTACCAGCAATAATAACAAAAACAACAAACATAATAATAATAATAATAATTAATAATAATAATAATAATAATAAAAATAATAATAATAATAACAATAATACAAATAATAATAAAAATAATAATAATAATGATAATAATAACAATAACAATAATAATAATAATAATAATAATAATAATAATAATAATAACAATAATACAAATAATAATAAACATAATAATAATAATGATAATAATAACAATAACAATAATAATAATAAATAATAATAATAATAATGACAATAATAATAATGACAATAATAATAAAAATAATAATAATAATAAATAATAATAATAATAATAATAATAATAATAATAATAAAAATAATAATAACAATAATTACAATGATAAAAAAAATAATAATAATGATAATAATAATAATAATAATAATAATAATGACAATAATAATAATAATAATAATAATAAAAATAATAATAACAATAATTAAAATGATAATAACAATAATAATAAAAAAAAAAAATAAAAAAAAATAATAATAATAATAATAATAATAATAATAATAATAATAATAATAATAATAATAATAATAATAATAATAACGGAACCTGTGGAAATCCCATAGCGTCATCTTTCACATGTAATATATTGCGGCTGGACCTTCTGTTGGCGTTTACTGTGAATCGAGACCCCACGATATCATTGTAGCCCTTTTGTTAAAACTGCAAACGTATTTATCTAAGAAATCTGTAATGTAATGCCAGAATATATCTGGTTATTACGGTTTATCTCCAATACCCTTATAGGAGTCTGTGACTTATTTCCATTGTATGGACGCCAGGTGAGAACGGACACCCCACGATATCATTATACCATCTTTAAACAAAACTGATATTACCCTTGGATCCTAGCCAGAAAACTAAGAAGGTATATTTTAGTTTCACGTACAGCCCAAAAGTAGCATCATAAAAAAAATGTTACGTTGCGTCTTCGGTGATCGGGAGATCCTATTTATTAAAAAGGGGGGGGTAGAAGGTAATAACATACTACGAACACTATATTAGCGGGTCTATATATTAAGAATTTGATGTTTGTAAAACTATCAATCGAAAATTCGTTTTTTTTTTTATCGAACAGAGAATTTAGGACGTTGAACAGTGTTGAAATAAATGTCGATTTTGTTGCAACCTATACTCCTTTGGAGTGTGTATCGATATTCATATTAAAATATATTTTTCTATTTATTTAAAAAGACAGTACTACTTTGTTACATATGGGTCGTGAAATTGCATTCATCTGCAAAAGATCTAGCTAAGAAGGGTTCATCCTGATGTGCGTACGTGTCACTAAATGTTTATGGTGGTTCTTCAGTATATGAACCGTAAGTTATGTTATTGCTGTCTAGTTATGTTCCGGTGTGTGTGTGTGTGTGTGTGTGTGTGTGTGTGTGTGTGTGTGTGTGTGTGTGTGTGTGTGTGTGTGTGTGATAGATAGATAGATAGATAGATTTTCGACATGATATTGGTCAACCTGGAATTCATCTTGTTCTTATCAAGGCCCGGAAGCCACTCAGGAATAAGGGTTATTGTAAGTACAGTACGTTAGTGTGGAGATTTAATAAAGTGTCTACTTAAGGGGGCGGTTCATCAGGAATTTGTTTATGTTGGACTTGAAGAAGAGGTGGTAGTCAGGTGGGAAGCAGGCAGACGGAACAGAGTTCCACAGGCGTGCAGTTCTAAGAAAGAAGCTTTGTTCATGGATCTACGTTTTGATTTAGGTACAGATATAGAGTGGGGGAAATTTTTCACAGTGGATTCAGCTAGACGGGTGTTTTTCGTAAAAGATTGGCGGGGGGGGACTAGAGATTGGAGTTCAGACGAGCACCTGCCATGGAAATAGCGATAAAACAAGAATAGGCTCGCAACGTCTCTTCTGTGGGAGAGAGCTTGCAGGGTAGAGAAAAGGGCATCCCTCACTAAGCCACGAAGTCTATTTTGTACTCTGTCAAGGCAGGATAGGCTGTTTTTAGCAGCTCCTGCCCAGTTATGGCAGCAGTATTCCATCCTTGGACGTACTTGGCTTTTATATAGATAGAGAATTGCATCAGTAGTGAGATATCTTCTGGAGCGGTAGAAGGAATATTCATTCATTTGCAACAACGCTGATTTTATTTTATATAGTTTTTATCCACTTTCCAGGTGTCGATCGCAGAAGAATGGAAAGTGAATATCATTGCTTGAGTGGTTAATTATAGGTCCCCATTCTAAGACACGCCAGCTTCCTCCTCAGTGAGGGAGGGGTGACAACCTGTAAAACCGTACGCCCGGCTCAACGCCCAAATTCCAACAATTATTCTTCCCAGCTTACTAGAACCACGTAACATACACGTACTTCCGTCAGCTGACCAGATACTTCCGGTAAACTTGTCTATGATATGATTTGATTATATTTTCACAGTTTTTATCAACATTCATCTCTTTTTTAATCTCTCCAGTTAGATAGATAGATAGATAGATCGAGATGGATAGATACAGAAATAGAGAACTAGATCGCGGAAAACAGATAAATAACTTACAAATACTTTCTTGTGTTCGACCTACTACATGAGAATGTTTTGAAAACTTTATTTAGTCGCTCGCATATTCACGACTGAGTATATTAAGAAGTTTGTTTAAATAAATTGTAATTAGAAAATATTTTGCTCTGTGGAACTGTCTACTACAAACCAGTCACCTCTAAAAACTTGTTTAGAACAACGAACCATCGGAAACTGTTCTGTCTACTGCAAACCAGTCACCTACCTCTCAAGACTTGTTTAAAACAACGAACCATCTGAAACTTTTATGAGACTAAACATGGTTACACTTCTAGAAAAATGTAGGCTTTGGATATCAATGTCAGTGCGACAAAAAACCTCCACTTTATATATATATATATATATATATATATATATATATATATATATATATATATATATATTTACTTATTTAAAGTAAGATAATAACTCAACTTTAAATAAGTATATATATATATATATATTTATTTAAAGATAAGCACTCAACTATATATATATATATATATATATATACATATATATTTACTTATTTAAAGTAAGATAATAACTCAACTTTATATATATATATATACTTATTTAAAGATAAGAGCTCAACTTTATATATATATATATATATAAGTAAATATATATATATATTTAAAGTAAGATAAGTTAGAACTCTTTCTACCATATAATAGAACTAATATCACAAATCACTTTACTTCTCCCACCTCAAACATTCTCAATATTTTATCTCTCACAATAATGTATAATAATAATGTATAATAATAATAATAATAATAATAATAATAATAATAATAATAATAATAATAATAATAATGTAACTTCCGTTAGACGTCGCATCCCTATTATGTTACCTAGCATCTTCTCTCCTCTTCTGATGAGAAGAATTAGACTTCGAAATACCGTGTTATAAAGAGTCATTACTTATGCTACACCCCTAATTGATGTTATTGAATAAATAAATAAATAAATCTGTATGCATTATATATTTTTTTCTCTCAGTCAATTGATCTGAAACCTTTATTTAGTCGCCAGTATATTAAGTTCGTTTAAATGAATTTTAATTAGAAAATGTAGGCTTTGAATACCAATGTCAGTGCGACAGAAAATGAGAAAATCCTTTCTTTACATATTAATTGACAATTGAAAAAAAAATACGTATATAAATGGATACCTCGGAAGGCTAAAAACAACGCACTTTTTTCAATAAGCGCATTTACTTGTGTATATCAAATATATTTTGATGCTATACAGCCTTATCAACGAAGAGTCGGTTTTTTTCTTTTCTTTCTCCGCATGGTGGAAATCTGCCAACGAGAGTGTGTCAGTCCGTGAGTCTTGTTATATTTTTAAAAATAAAAAAATAATAAAACAGTCACCAGTAGGAGTATCGCGTTAGCCGCGCTAATTTGAGTATATATATATATATATATATATATATATATATATATATATATATATATATATATATATTAATTGAAAAAAAATATTGATATAGGTAAATATATATATATATATATTGATATAGGTAAAAATGAATAAATTATTTTATTATAATGAAATTTGAAACTTTCCTTCTTCATCCGTCTATACCTTACCCTAATCCTAAACACAACCCTAACCCTTACCCTAACCCTAACTCACTGCCTAGGTTAACATTTTTTTTCAATTTTGACTTTTTAGCAGCTATTGTTACCGTCTAAAATAAAAATCGAAATCGTCTTACAGGTCCAAATCCCATATATATCACTCGAGTCGAATGTAAGGGAAAATTTACTCGCCCCAAAATATTTTTACTCGTCCGACTTTATGTCTTTGTCAATAATAATAAATAATTTTACAACAATTCAATTATATTTTTCTTCTTTATTCTTAATAAAAATATCAACAAACTATTCTTCCGATACCCAAATTATGTCGTAAAATTTCATACAAAAATTAAAATATCTAGCCTAAACCAAGGGTGTTGAAAAAAATGTGTTACGAAATCTCCGGGTATTAACGATTGTGGACTAAAATCTCCTGGTACGAGATCTCCGTGGCCCGAAATCTCCGATATTAAAAAAAAAACAAGAACAAAAAAAAAAACTACCATTTAGCTGAAATGAACTAGATTTCTTAGAAAATCGGCATGGTTTAATATCTTTTTAAAATTGAAACGGTCAAATTTTCTTTGTAATTTATGGAAAAAAACTTTGATATAGAACAGCAATTGGTTTCTGTTTTTTCTATTAAAACAAAGAATTCACCTCGGAACAACATTCTAAAATTCAGAATATTATTTTCAAAATTGCCTATCGATGATTTTTTGAAAGTTGCGCAAAAAAGAGCATGCAAATATATGAATTTATATAATTGAGAAAAATATGATTACTTACTTGTTGTATAATGTAATTTTCGGTGCGTGCTTGACGGAACGAGGCGTTTTTCCGCTTTCAAATGTTCGTCTTTACTTTTGTAAGCATGAAGTGTATGTAGTTGTAGCGTCGAAGAATTTTTTTTCAAAATGAATTTCAAAATCAGAGAGCTAAATAAAGGCGACATTTTGACTACACGCCGAATGCGTAAATTTCACCTCTTCTTGACCTTTAGCGCGACCACTCTTTTTTCAAACGATATTCCAACGGTCTCACAGCTAGAGATGAAAGAATTTACAAATGATGAGACAAAGGTCATTCTAAATCCCCGCATATCTGAGAGTCGTAAAATAAATTAGTTTTTCCCGTTTCTTTATTTAAAGATATTTTATTGACTGGGGGCGATTGATTTACGACTTTTAGTCGTCCCAAGAAATTTTCAATCTATTGTGGCGACCGGTTGTGTAAGGTGTCAAAGGCTGTATACACACACACACACACACACACACACACACACACACACACACACACACACACACACACATATATATATATGTTTCAAGTTTGTAGAGCAAAATTTGGAGAGGACATTGATAGCGAGCCTCCGTACACAGAAAATGTCACTTTTATATATACATATATATATGTATATATATATATGTGCGTTTGATAGAACATTTGTATCCTTAATGCTACGCAATAATGTACAATATAGAAAATACGCATAAATAGAACCAAGCGTAATGAAACTAATTATGTAATAAGAAAATATAAAAATGAATATTTAATTAATAAATATTGGTATTTTCAAGAATATGCAAATCAGACAATCTTAGTGTAGTCACTCGCATATCCATGACTGCTTATATTGCTATTATATTTTAATAATTTTAAAATAGAAAAGTAGAGTTTTAATATGTCAGTGCGTTAAAAACTCAACTTCACACCCATATATATATATATATATATATATATATATATATATATATATATAAAACTACTTCATTTACTCACATAAATTTAATATACGAAAGTATAGATTTATGCGTAAACTTTAAGTATTTACTTCAAAAGTGTTCAATTCGTAGGTAGAGCTAGTTATATATATATATATATATATATATATATATATATATATATAAAGAGACAGAGAGAGATTTGTTGTTGTTTTTTATTTCTCTTAACGATAACTACGATTAAATAGTGGCCTCGCCTCGAAGCTCATTTTTATTTACTTAAAAAGTCGCCCATAATTTATTTGGACGTATATAAATTTTATTTATTTTTATTATTTTTAAAACAATAATCTACTTACACGCGTATTTCATAGTAACTACCTCTCATCAGCGTAGCTTGACTGTTTCTAGGAATCGAACTCCAGACGATGTTGACCACAGTCCGGCGTGTTAACCGTTCCGTCACGAACTCCTAGATGACTTTACTGTTTATTTTTATCACTTATAGATATATAAAGCTGAACGTCTGTGTGTGTGTCTGGTCACGAATAGGTTCCTATATGGTTGACTGTTATAGAAAACTGATCACATATAATGATAGAAGATATATCAAGCCACAAGAATGGGTATGTTTGATCTGGCATAATGACGATTCATTAAAATTGTGGGGTCGTCGTACTCGCCTGGTCCACAAAGTATGAAAATAAAAATTTAAAAATTAAAAAAAAAAAACATTTACAAGTGTTTTTGATATAGATGTACAAAATAATACTTTGATAAGTATGTTTTAACTTAAATAGGGATGGCATGATAAAATTGTGGGGTCTGCGTTCGCGCCTGGCCTCCATAGAATGGAAATAGGCACAAACTTTAATAAAGACTTTTCATATCTATCTGCGTAAGTATACTTTGATAATTATGTTTCAGTTTGAAGAAATATGGTATAATAAAATTATGGGGTGTTCGTTCGCACATGACGTCCATAGAATGTAAATATGTCACAAAGTTTAACAAGGTTTTTTAATATAGATCCACAGAATATTGTGACAAGTGTTTCAGTGTGAACAGTTATGGTATAATAAATTATGGGGTTTATCTATTTTATTTTTACTTTCATCATATTTTACTTTGGTTTTGAAACCCCGGAATTCGAAGCTATCTCTTTACAAGCCTTCCTTTTCATAACCTATCATATTTTCATAAATCAGAGTCCACTTTCTGTAGGCTGTTTTTGGACCCAGTCAACGACGGGTACTTTTGCTAGTATATATATATATATATATATATATATATATATATATATATATATATATATATATATATAAAACTATTATAAATTTATAACTTAAAATATTGCACCCTTACTAATTGATTATAGAATGTTGTAAATTGAATAAAAAAAATAATGCTGCAATATTTTAAGATATAAATTTATTTTTTACTAGAATTCCATGTCAAATCGACAATTTGGGGGGAGGGGCACATACCCTGTCCGACACGGATTTTTTTGCTCTTAGATATTCATGGAAGGAACTTAATTCCACTTGTTAATAATATTATTATTAATTTGACCTTGAAAACAAATATTCCCAGATAAAATTACTTCATCCTGTTTTAATTTTTAACCACGCGGTTAATTAAAATTAAATTATATTCACATCCTTACATTTGAAATAATAGTGCGATTAAATTCTACCTATTGTTCCTTGCAAAATGTAAACAAACTTGTTAGATTAATTGATACCGGTGTTGAATGTAAAGAGTCCCTTTTAAAGGATAATATTGTTCGGCTATTATTTACAAGTTAAATTCAAGTTTTACGATATATTTTTGTTCATTATGTTAGATGGAAGTGTAGAATATTTATTTACAAACATTCGGGCACACAAGCAGCTTTGATTAAAACGAAACGGCGGCATCAATAGTTCTAACAAGCGATCAGTTAATACGCGTAATTCCAGACAGTAGCTATTGTGTAATCGTAGCATTAATAGTCGCTTAGCATGTGTTGACAGAAAGGTTAATATAAATAGTTACAGTTGAAAACCCGTAACAAGCAAACCTGTAAAGAATATTTTTTTTAAATCGATATTATATCAAAATATATAAAATATATCAAATAAATCAGAATACGAGCATTATCTAGAACAGTTGAGAAAGCAGGTCTAGTTCAGAGAGGAAGGCCAAGGAAACAGGAGAGGAAGTGATGAAAATGGACTGGAGAGAAAGAGAAAGAGAAAGAGATATAAAGACCAAAGATAGGTGTGGAAGTCAATTTCTTAAAGCCAGCCAAGACATGCCAACATTAAACTGATGGTGATGGTGTTGAGGATGGTGACTAAACTGTATCATTTTCGAGTGAAAGTGAACACATTTCTTGCATAATAAGAATGTGAAAGTTTGACACACAAACATATGCCTTCAATGAACAATTACTTTAGCTTGTTTTCGTTTTTTTTTTTAAATTTACATGGTTTTACCCCCTATAATTATAACAAATTTTTAACTTAAAATATTGCAGCATTAAGAAGTTTTTTACTTTTCCATGTTTAAGCTTAACCAGTTGGTTACATTTCCGACACGTTTCTAGATTTCCCACTTCTCAAAACAACGAGGTATTACAAAAAGGCTGATTGGGAAGCCATCAGGGAGCTCATCAGAGATGCCCCATGGCAAAATATCTTTACTCTTCCAGCGGAACAGTGTGCAAATGAGACAATTGAATGGTTCAAAACTGCTATTGAAGCACATGTTCCCGCACGGAAATACTATAGCAAGCCCCACTCTCCCCAATGGTTTACTTCTGCTTGTGCAGCTGCCATTTGTCAAAGGCAGCATGCGTTCCGCAGATTCAACCGACATAAGTCCAGCTCAAATAAACAGAAGTTTATAGAAGCTAGAAATAATTGTAAGAGAGTGATAGACACAGCTAAGACAGATTACTCTGAAACCACCAGAAAGCGCATCGAAGCACAGAAATTAGGAACCCGGGAGTTTTGGAAAATCTACAACAGCATAGTTAATAATGGACAGTCAATTATTCCCCCACTAACAAACAATCATGAGGTTGCTTGCACGGCAACTGACAAGGCTAATCTGCTTGCCAGTCGGTTTGCCTCAAACTCCACACTGAACTCGGTACACCACTCACTCCCTGATTTTCCTCTGCGAACAGACGCCACACTTGACGATTTGAAAATCACCCCTTCTCAGGTACATGCTATTATAAAAAACCTAGACACCTCAAAAGCATGTGGACCAGATCTCATCCCGGCTGTGCTATTAAAAAAATGCTCTGCCGAGGTTGCTCCAGTTCTGTCCAAACTTTACAATAAATGCCTTAACGAATCTTGTTTTCCCGACTGCTGGAAAACCGCCTCTGTGGTACCAGTCTTCAAGAATTCTGGTGAAAGAACTGACCCACTAAATTATCGCCCCATTAGCCTCCTCCCGCTTTTCGCCAAAATATTTGAATCCTTAGTTAATCAAGCCCTAGTCCAGCACCTAACAGCTGCTAAACTCCTGACTGACAAACAATATGGATTCAGGCAAGCCCGTTCAACAGCAGATATCTTAACTGTAGTTTCTGAACGTATATACTGTTCATTGGATAAAACAGGGGAGGATAGAGCGGTGGCCCTTGATATATCTAAGGCTTTTGACAGGGTATGGCACGATGGTCTTCTAAGGAAAATTAGATCATATGGAATCACTGGAAGAATTCATAATGTAATTAAATCCTTCTTAAGTAATAGAAAAATCAAAGTTGTCCTCGACGGACATACATCCAAACAATATGACATAAATGCGGGAGTACCTCAGGGGTCTATCCTTAGACCTCTATTATTCCTGATATTCATAAACGACCTCCCTGATAATATTGTTTCGGAGAAGGGTATATTTGCCGATGACACCACTCTCTATAACAGATATGAGGGGAAAACAAATGAACACATATCCAAGAAAATGGCAGAAACACTAGAGGATGACCTCCAATCCGTAGTGGAATGGGGACAAAAATGGTTGGTCTCATTCAATGCTGCTAAGATTAAGCTTGTTTCCTTCAACAACTACAAGAAACCTTCTCTACCACCAATAGCAATGGCCAAGAACACATTGTCTGAAAGTACTTCTTTTAAACTCCTCGGCCTAACGTTTACAGGGAATATGAACTGGAATAGATACATTGAGAGCATTGCCAAGGCTGCTGCAAGGAAGGTTGGCTCCCTCTACCGTGCTAGAAAACTACTTACGCCTGCCAGTATCCTATACCTCTATAAGGCAACCATTCGCCCATGTATGGTGTACTGTTGTCACATCTGGGCTGGTGCATCTGCTGCTTGTCTCTCGCTCCTGGACAGGGTTCAAAAAAGAGTCGCCAACCTGATAGGTACTGAACTGTCATCTAGGCTTCAACCTCTGTCCCATCGACGAGATGTTGCATCCCTCTGCCTGTTCTACAAATACTTTAATGGTGAATGCTCTGATGAACTGCAAACACTTGTACCTCCCCGACGTAACTACCCCCGACAAACCCGACAAGCTACTAAGTCTCATCCCTTTACAGTAGAGATCCCTAGGTGCAAGAAAGCCTTTTACTCCAATAGTTTCTTCCACAGAACTGCGGGTCTTTGGAACTCCCTTCCGGGATTCTGCTTTCCCAACTGCAATGATATGCAGAAGTTCAAGTGTAATGTTAACAAACATCTTTCTACTCTTCTCCCCTCATAATGACCCCGCTAATTAAGTCCCTAATAGTAGCCCCCTGCTTCAAAGTGGCACTGTGCCTTGTTTGGGGTGAAAATTGAATAAAAAAAAAAAAAGAGAAAACCATATTACTTTCCATGCTCGCATATTTCTATTGTAATAACATTATATAATCAATTCTTAATGCTACAATATTTTAAGTTATAAATTTATTATATTTTTTACTAGAATATCTTGTCCTTTTCTTTTCCAGTTTTAACAACTAGTCCTTTACTTTTCCATGTTTAAGCTTAACCATATTACTTTTCATGCTCGCATTTTTCTATTGTAATAACATTATATAATAAATTTTTAATGCTGCAATATTTTAAGTTATAAATTTATTATATTTTTGACAAGAATATCTTGACCTTTACTTTTCCATGTTTAAGCTTAACCATATTACTTTTCATGCTCGCATTTTTCTATTGTAATAACATTATATAATCAATTCTTAATGCTACAATATTTTAAGTTATAAATTTATTATATTTTTTACTAGAATATCTTGTCCTTTTCTTTTCCAGTTTTAACAACTAGTCTTTTACTTTTCCATGTTTAAGCTTAACCATATTACTTTCCATGCTCGCATTTTTCTATTGTAATAACATTATATAATCAATTCTTAATGCTACAATATTTTAAGTCATAAATTTATTATATTTTTTACTAGAATATCTTGTCCTTTTCTTTTCCAGTTTTAACAACTAGTCCTTTACTTTTCCATGTTTAAGCTTAACCATATTACTTTTCATGCTCGCATTTTTCTATTGTAATAACATTATATAATCAATTCTTAATGTTGCAATATTTTAAGTTATAAATTTATTATATTTTTTACTAGAATATCTTGTCCTTTTCTTTTCCTGTTTTAACAACTAGTCCTTTACTTTTCCATGTTTAAGCTTAACCATATTACTTTTCATGCTCGCATTTTTCTATTGTAATAACATTATATAATCAATTCTTAATGCTGCGATATTTTAAGTTATAAATTCATTATATTTTTTACTAGAATATCTTGTCCTTTTCTTTTCCTGTTTTAACAACTAGTCCTTTACTTTTCCATGTTTAAGCTTAACCATATTACTTTTCATGCTCGCATTTTTCTATTGTAATAACATTATATAATCAATTCTTACTGCTACAATATTTTAAGTTATAAATTTATTATATTTTTTACTTGAATATTTTGTCCTTTTCTTTTCCAGTTTCAACAACTAGTCCTATACTTTTCCATGTTTAAGCTTAACCATATTACTTTTCATGCTCGCATTTTTCTATTGTAATAACATTATATAATAAATTCTTACTGCTGCAATATTTTAAGTTATAAATTTATTATATCTTTTACTTGAATATCTTGTCCTTTTCTTTTCCAGTTTCAACAACTAGTCCTATACTTTTCCATGTTTAAGCTTAACCATATTACTTTTCATGCTCGCATTTTTCTATTGTAATAACATTATATAATCAATTCTTAATGTTGCAATATTTTAAGTTATAAATTTATTATATTTTTTACTAGAATATCTTGTCCTTTTCTTTTCCTGTTTTAACAACTAGTCCTTTACTTTTCCATGTTTAAGCTTAACCATATTACTTTTCATGCTCGAACTTTTTTCTATTGTAATAACATTATATAATCAATTCTTACTGCTACAATATTTTAAGTTATAAATTTATTATATTTTTTACTTGAATATTTTGTCCTTTTCTTTTCCAGTTTCAACAACTTGTCCTATACTTTTCAATGTTTAAGCTTAACCATATTACTTTTCATGCTCGCATTTTTCTATTGTAATAACATTATATAATAAATTCTTAATGCTGCAATATTTTAAGTTATAAATTTATTATATTTTTTACTTGAATATCTTGTCCTTTTCTTTTCCAGTTTCAACAACTTGTCCTTTACTTTTCCATGTTTAAGCTTAACCATATTACTTTTCATGCTCGCATTTTTCTATTGTAATAACATTATATAATCAATTCTTAATGCTGCGATATTTTAAGTTATAAATTCATTATATTTTTTACTAGAATATCTTGTCCTTTTCTTTTCCTGTTTTAACAACTAGTCCTTTACTTTTCCATGTTTAAGCTTAACCATATTACTTTTCATGCTCGCATTTTTCTATTGTAATAACATTATATAATCAATTCTTAATGTTGCAATATTTTAAGTTATAAATTTATTATATTTTTTCACTAGAATATCTTGTCCTTTTCTTTTTCAGTTTTAACAACTAGTCCTTTACTTTTCCATGTTTAAGCTTAACCATATTACTTTTCATGCTCGCATTTTTCTATTGTAATAACATTATATAATCAATTCTTAATGCTGCAATATTTTAAGTTATAAATTTATTATATTTTTTACTAGAATATCTTGTCCTTTTCTTTTCCTGTTTTAACAACTAGTCTTTTACTTTTCCATGTTAAAGCTTAACCATATTACTTTTCATGCTCGCATTTTTCTATTGTAATAACATTATATAATCAATTCTTAATGCTGCGATATTTTAAGTTATAAATTCATTATATTTTTTACTAGAATATCTTGTCCTTTTGTTTTCCCGTTTTAACAACTAGTCCTTTACTTTTCCATGTTTAAGCTTAACCATATTACTTTTCATGCTCGCATTTTTCTATTGTAATAACATTATATAATCAATTCTTAATGTTGCAATATTTTAAGTTATAAATTTATTATATTTTTCACTAGAATATCTTGTCCTTTTCTTTTTCAGTTTTAACAACTAGTCCTATACTTTTCCATGTTTAAGCTTAACCATATTACTTTTCATGCTCGCATTTTTCTATTGTAATAACATTATATAATAAATTCTTAATGTTGCAATATTTTAAGTTATAAATTTATTATATTTTTTACTTGAATATCTTGTCCTTTTCTTTTCCAGTTTTAACAACTAGTCCTTTACTTTTCCATGTTAAAGCTTAACCATATTACTTTTCATGCTAACATTTTTCTTTTGTAATCCATGATGTTTCCAGGCTTCCAGTAAATTCACTTGTTCTTTGTTTAATTTCAGTTTCCTTTTTTGTCCCCCCCCCCTAAACATAACATACACACATGTAATAACAATGTACGGCACTCATCTGCTTTCTATAAAATCCCGCAGCTATCTCTCTTTCATGCTTTCATTCTGTCTGTTTCACTTGTTACTTCTCGTTTCGCGAAAGTGGTGAATTGGTAGCAACAGTAGTCGTTGAAACGACTTTGTTGCTATAGAAACCAGTCATAAAAACGTCGCTCACCTCCTTACGTTCTTTGACGATTTTGAACACAACTAAATTCATCATAACGCTCAAGGATAAATTAATTCCGTTACATACTCAGGGGAAAATAATTCTATTTTTTGTTTTTCTATAGATTTTCGGATCAAGGGGAAGTAATTAAAAATTCTGTTTAATATGCTTATAACTGACTGTTGTTTTTTAATGAGCGTTTGGAGTTAAAATCTAAACAAAACAGCCATTTTACAATTGACAGAGGATTTGTTTCTCCACTGATGATGGCTTATTACCCGAAAGGACCCATGGAATAAGTACTATCTACAGTTGGCAAAAATAATCAAGTATATAAATAAATAAATAAATAAATAAAATATTTAGAAAAATTATTGAATTACTTATCATTTATTTATTTATTTATTTATTTATTTATTTATATACTCATAACGATTGTGCACTCCTGCATTGTAAGCCTTCAAAAATAACTTTTATTCTTTAACAATGCTTCAAGCGAACGACGCCATACTTAATTACGAGTTACTTTTTTCTTTCAAAAACACAACGTTTCATATCAAGCCTTTTGTATATATATCTGATTCTCTCTCCTGTAATCTTAATCACGTGGTGCTATGGAAAAAGAAGTGGCTGGTTAATTTTCATGCATCTAAAACCAAGCTTCTATCTTTACATCATCAACGCTATGGTCCCCTTCTGGCGTCAATAGAAATGAATGGCTCCCGTCTTGAGGAGGCTCCATGTTTTGACAAGTTTCAGGCTCTGATCTTTACTCTTGCTCTGAGATGGAATATGTACATCAAATCCGTTGCCAAGGCTGCTGGAGAAATGGTGGGATCTTTCTATCACTCCAGTAGATATCTCATTGCTGATGCAATCCAATGTGTTTTCAGCTATTTTTTAAATTTGTATTTTTCTAGTATATAAACAGTTGTGTAGTTTTTCTGGTATTTTTATGTTTGTGTGATTGTATTTGTTGAAATTTGTATTTTTCTAGTATATAAACAGTTGTGTAGTTTTTCTGGTATTTTTATGTTTGTGTGATTGTATTTGTTGAAATTTGTATTTTTCTAGTATATTAACAGTTGTGTAGTTTTTCTGGTATTTTTATGTTTGTGTGATGGTATTTGTTAAAATTTGTATTTTTCTAGTATATAAACAGTTGTGTAGTTTTTCTGGTATTTTTATGTTTGTGTGATGGTATTTGTTGAAATTTGTATTTTTTTAGTATATAAACAGTTGTGTAGTTTTTCTGGTATTTTTATGTTTGTGTGATGGTATTTGTTGAAATTTGTATTTTTCTAGTATATTAACAGTTGTGTAGTTTTTCTGGTATTTTTCTGTTTGTGTGATGGTATTTGTTGAAATTTGTATTTTTCTAGTATATAAACAGTTGTGTAGTTTTTCTGGTATTTTTATGTTTGTGTGATTGTATTTGTTGAAATTTGTATTTTTCTAGTATATTAACAGTTGTGTAGTTTTTCTGGTATTTTTCTGTTTGTGTGATGGTATTTGTTGAAATTTGTATTTTTCTAGTATATAAACAGTTGTGTAGTTTTTCTGGTATTTTTATGTTTGTGTGATGGTATTTGTTGAAATTTGTATTTTTCTAGTATATAAACAGTTGTGTAGTTTTTCTGGTATTTTTATGTTTGTGTGATGGTATTTGTTGAAATTTGTATTTTTCTAGTATATAAACAGTTGTGTAGTTTTTCTGGTATTTTTCTGTTTGTGTGATGGTATTTGTTGAAATTTGTATTTTTCTAGTATATAAACAGTTGTGTACTTTTTCTGGTATTTTTCTGTTTGTGTGATGGTATTTGTTGAAATTTGTATTTTTCTAGTATATAAACAGTTGTGTACTTTTTCTGGTATTTTTATGTTTGTGTGATGGTATTTGTTGAAATTTGTATTTTTTTATTATATAAACAGTCGTGTAGTTTTTCTGGTATTTTTATGTTTGTGTGATTGTATTTGTTAAAATTTGTATTTTTCTAGTATATAAACAGTTGTGTAGTTTTTCTGGTATTTTTATGTTTGTGTGATTGTATTTGTTGAAATTTGTATTTTTCTAGTATATTAACAGTTGTGTAGCTTTTCTGGTATTTTTATGTTTGTGTGATGGTATTTGTTGAAATTTGTATCTTTCTAGTATATAAACAGTTGTGTAGTTTTTCTGGTATTTTTCTGTTTGTGTGATGGTATTTGTTGAAATTTGTATTTTTCTAGTATATAAACAGTTGTGTAGTTTTTCTGGTATTTTTCTGTTTGTGTGATGGTATTTGTTGAAATTTGTATTTTTCTAGTATATTAACAGTTGTGTAGTTTTTCTGGTATTTTTATGTTTGTGTGATGGTATTTGTTGAAATTTGTATCTTTCTAGTATATAAACAGTTGTGTAGTTTTTCTGGTATTTTTATGTTTGTGTGATGGTATTTGTTGAAATTTGTATTTTTTTATTATATAAACAGTTGTGTAGTTTTTCTGGTATTTTTATGTTTGTGTGATGGTATTTGTTGAAATTTGTATTTTTCTAGTATATTAACAGTTGTGTAGTTTTTCTGGTATTTTTCTGTTTGTGTGATGGTATTTGTTGAAATTTGTATCTTTCTAGTATATAAACAGTTGTGTAGTTTTTCTGGTATTTTTATGTTTGTGTGATGGTATTTGTTGAAATTTGTATTTTTCTAGTATATAAACAGTTGTGTAGTTTTTCTGGTATTTTTATGTTTGTGTGATGGTATTTGTTGAAATTTGTATTTTTCTAGTATATAAACAGTTGTGTAGTTTTTCTGGTATTTTTATGTTTGTGTGATGGTATTTGTTGAAATTTGTATCTTTCTAGTATATAAACAGTTGTGTAGTTTTTCTGGTATTTTTCTGTTTGTGTGATGGTATTTGTTGAAATTTGTATTTTTCTAGTATATAAACAGTTGTGTACTTTTTCTGGTATTTTTCTGTTTGTGTGATGGTATTTGTTGAAATTTGTATTTTTCTAGTATATAAACAGTTGTGTACTTTTTCTGGTATTTTTATGTTTGTGTGATGGTATTTGTTGAAATTTGTATTTTTTTATTATATAAACAGTCGTGTAGTTTTTCTGGTATTTTTATGTTTGTGTGATTGTATTTGTTAAAATTTGTATTTTTCTAGTATATAAACAGTTGTGTAGTTTTTCTGGTATTTTTATGTTTGTGTGATTGTATTTGTTGAAATTTGTATTTTTCTAGTATATTAACAGTTGTGTAGCTTTTCTGGTATTTTTATGTTTGTGTGATGGTATTTGTTGAAATTTGTATCTTTCTAGTATATAAACAGTTGTGTAGTTTTTCTGGTATTTTTCTGTTTGTGTGATGGTATTTGTTGAAATTTGTATTTTTCTAGTATATAAACAGTTGTGTAGTTTTTCTGGTATTTTTCTGTTTGTGTGATGGTATTTGTTGAAATTTGTATTTTTCTAGTATATTAACAGTTGTGTAGTTTTTCTGGTATTTTTATGTTTGTGTGATGGTATTTGTTGAAATTTGTATCTTTCTAGTATATAAACAGTTGTGTAGTTTTTCTGGTATTTTTATGTTTGTGTGATGGTATTTGTTGAAATTTGTATTTTTTTATTATATAAACAGTTGTGTAGTTTTTCTGGTATTTTTATGTTTGTGTGATGGTATTTGTTGAAATTTGTATTTTTCTAGTATATTAACAGTTGTGTAGTTTTTCTGGTATTTTTCTGTTTGTGTGATGGTATTTGTTGAAATTTGTATCTTTCTAGTATATAAACAGTTGTGTAGTTTTTCTGGTATTTTTCTGTTTGTGTGATGGTATTTGTTGAAATTTGTATTTTTCTAGTATATAAACAGTTGTGTAGTTTTTCTGGTATTTTTATGTTTGTGTGATGGTATTTGTTGAAATTTGTATTTTTCTAGTATATAAACAGTTTTGTAGTTTTTCTGGTATTTTTATGTTTGTGTGATGGTATTTGTTGAAATTTGTATTTTTCTAGTATATAAACAGTTGTGTAGTTTTTCTGGTATTTTTCTGTTTGTGTGATGGTATTTGTTGAAATTTGTATCTTTCTAGTATATAAACAGTTGTGTAGTTTTTCTGGTATTTTTTATGTTTGTGTGATGGTATTTGTTGAAATTTGTATCTTTCTAGTATATAAACAGTTGTGTAGTTTTTCTGGTATTTTTATGTTTGTGTGATGGTATTTGTTGAAATTTGTATTTTTGTAGTATATGAACAGTTGTGTAGTTTTTCTGGTATTTTTCTGTTTGTGTGATGGTATTTGTTGAAATTTGTATCTTTCTAGTATATAAACAGTTGTGTAGTTTTTCTGGTATTTTTATGTTTGTGTGATGGTATTTGTTGAAATTTGTATCTTTCTAGTATATAAACAGTTGTGTAGTTTTTCTGGTATTTTTATGTTTGTGTGATGGTATTTGTTGAAATTTGTATTTTTCTAGTATATAAACAGTTGTGTAGTTTTTCTGGTATTTTTATGTTTGTGTGATGGTATTTGTTGAAATTTGTATTTTTCTAGTATATTAACAGTTGTGTAGTTTTTCTGGTATTTTTATGTTTGTGTGATGGTATTTGTTGAAATTTGTATTTTTCTAGTATATAAATATTTGTTTGGTTGCAGTAGTTTGAATTTGTATTTTTTTCGTATTTAAACGGTTGTGTGGTTTCACTTGTTTTATTATTTTTTTTCTCCGGTACATAAACGGTTGTGTGTTTTTAGTTGTTTGAATTAGTATTTTTAGGTATACAAACGTTTTCGTTGTTTCACTTGTGTGTATTTGAATATTCTGGTATATAAACGTTTGTACTTTGAATTTGTATTTTTTAGGTATATAAAAGTTTTCGTGGTTTTACTTGTGTGTATTTGAATATTCTGGTATATAAACGTTTGTCTTTTGAATTTATATTTTTTAGGTATATAAAAGTTTCGTGTTTTCACTTGTGTCTATTTAAATATTATGGTATATAAACATTTGCGTTTTCAATTTGTAGTTTTTAGGTATATAAACGCTATTCTGGTTTCACTTGCGTCTATTTGAATATTCTGGTGTATAAACGTTTGTATTTTGAATTTTTATTTTTAGGTATATAAAAGTTTTCGTTGTTTCACTTGTGTCTATTGGAATATTCTGGTAAATAGACGTTTGTGTTTATAATTTATATAAACGTTTTATAATTTATATAAACGTGTTTATAATTTATATAAACGTTTTCGTGGTTTCACTTGTGTGTATTTGAATATTCTAGTATATAAACGTTTGTGTTTTAAATTTGTATTTTTCAGGTGTATAAACGCTATTCTGGTTTCACTTGTGTCTATTTAAATATTCTGTATTCTGGTATATAAACGTTTTCGTGGTTTCACTTGTGTGTATTTGAATATTCTGGTATATAAACGCTTGTGTTTTGAATTTGTTTTATGCATACACTTTTATGTGGTTTTACTTGTTTGAAGTAGTATTTTTCTTGCATATAAACTTTTTTGTGGTTTTGGTTTTGTTTCTATGTATTTCTTGTATATAAATGGTTGTCTGGTTTCAGTTGTTTGTATATGCATTTTTCTTGTATATAAACGGTTGTATAGTTAGAGTCGTTGGTATTCGTATTTTACTGGTAATTAAATGTTTGCTTTGTTGCAGTTGCTTCAATTTGTATATTTTTGGTACATATACGTTTTTTTTACAATAGTAATATTTTACTATTTAAATCATTTCATAGACTACAAACTATACTCAGTGTCGGTCATGTAGCTGTTCCTCTGTTTGAGTATATAATCTAAAACAATTTTTTGTTCGTCTGTGTTTTCACAATAGTAACATTTTACTATTTAAATCGTTTTCATAGAGTATAAACTATACTCAGTGTCGCTCATGTAGCTGTTCCTCTGTTTGAGTATATAATCTAAAACAATTTTTTGTTCGTCTGTATTTTTACAATAATAATATTTTACTATTTAAATCGTTTTCATCGACTACATACAATACCCAGTGCCCCTGATGAATCTGTTCCCTTTTCTAGGTATATAATATAAAACCAAGGTTTTGTTCGTCTGTCTTGTTATTCATATTACGTACTATATCCAGTGTTTCCGATACACCTGTCGCCCTGTCAGGAGATTCAATGCAAAACTTATTTATTAGCTTTCATGATCTTGTGAACGTGGGATTTGTGGTAATTTAGCTATATTAGATTTGAAAGTTATAGCAAAACAAAATCTCCTTCGGGTTTTTTTTCCTTTTTCTTTGCAGTGGTATATAACGATTTAGTTTTTAAACATCTGTTTCATTTAAAGCATTTTTATCTTTCTTTAAAAAGGCATTTACTACCGTCACTTTCCGCACCACTTAAAAAGTCTCCAAACACCGTTCATCTCGCCTGGTGTACACTTTTCTTCTCCGACCTTACACCAGCCGTCGTCAGCCATTTCTTGCCTTCGTATTACACATGCATTTTTTTTGACATCGGCTTTTGTTTTGCACCGAGCACATGGTGTATACTTCTCTCTTTGTTTTCTTTCTTCTCACGCACACTTCCTAATTTGCTTGTCCGCTTTTTTCGACTACTGCTGCTACTTTTACTTGTTTTATGTTTAGCCATTTGGAATATTCCATTTTCTTTTCAAGGTATGAGCAGGGTGATAACAGTCGAAGCAAATTAATGTACTTATATATATATATAATTGAAATTATAGAAGTAATAATATTAATAATAATAAAAATAATAACAATATTGTTAATAATAATACTGTTTAGCGTGTGTGTTATTTAATTGTTACTGGCTTCCATTTCGTTGTAAAAAATAATTTACCAAAAATTCGTCATAAGTTTTGGTTTCGGTTTTGATTATAGCTGATGGCACTTAAGTCATCTATTTTTTATAAATAATTTTATCAAGAATTTGTCATAAGTTTGGGTTTCGATTTCTATCATATCTTGGTTTGATTTCTATTATAGCTGAAGAAACTCAAGTTTATATATATATATATATATATATATATATATTTCATAAGTTTTGGTTTCGGTTTCGTTACAAGGTTATGCACCCAAGTCATATGGATATTGTTTTTAAAGTTTTGAAATCGCAACTTTATAATCGCTAGAACATTAACTCTATAATAATATATACGAAATCTGCAAGAATTAAAATATCATATTTAAACGTACTTTACAACCTGGCTTAGATAAATAATTTTACAGTTTTTAGCTACAATGATATAATAGCGTCTCCATTTACGCTGAACATCTACAGAATGCCAACATCAATATATTACATATGAATCAGTCCCTTGTGGAATTTCAACAGGTCCC
>NC_136527.1:103476529-103579029 GCF_053919585.1 Euprymna scolopes | reverse complement strand
TCCTCACGAAGGATCGAGAGCCGTTCATTTCAGTAATGGCCAAATCTTGGTCAGATGATGGAAAGAGAAAAGCTTGGTTCCTATTTACAAAGCCTCCCCACGGGACAGAGTTAGACACCAGGGTCGTTTTTTAATGTGGAGAAAAGGTACAAAAATAAAAATTGTCTCAGTCGTGAAGGATTGCTCTTCAACTGACAAAGAACAAGAAATTGAAGTGTAGATCTGAAGAACAGATACTACACTTTGATCTTGACCCGAAGGCCAAGAGTGATAACTGTCCAGTGTATGGCCAATTTTTCGATATTTGTCGTCCGAAGGCTCAAGTTTCAAAACGATACCAATCTCGTTAAAATCCGTCGCCGCTGTTGAAAGTTTTAGGCAGACATACAAACATACATACATACATTTAAACAGACAGGTGAGATTGATATTACATTCAACCCAATATATAGTAATAATTTACAAGTAAAAAAAAGAGACTCGTACGCCACCACCGAGTATCGAAACCAAAACGTTTAGCTTACGATTTACTTTTTCCTTTGACGTTAATGACATAGCTATGAAGACATGTTTGCTGCGAGGCAATTAAAACATGCATCAATAGCTATTACGTTACGCATGCACATTCGTAATGCCGTCGTTTGACCTCCACCTGGCAAATTCCATTTCTTTAATTTTCACACTTTTGCACTTATTTTCCCTGGCTAAAAACCAAATATAAAGTTTCATATGTTTTCGAATACCCTATATATTAAGTTTCATGTATGTAGATAAAAAACTGACAGAAGAGCTTGATAAACAAATTTTTTTAAACAAATATATATATATACGCATACATAAATATATATGGAAACAATTTTGTGTTTCCTGTAAACATTTTACACATATTATGCAAGTATAAATCATGTAGAATATCTGCATGAATATAATTACACGTAATAATTAACTAAAGATGATCATCCCATAAGAAAACCGAAATAAACTGATAGAGAATTAATTAAAATAAATGTTTAAAAGAATATGCAAATTAGCTTCATCTTTTGCTAGTGAATGCAATTCCACGATCGTATATAACAAAGTTGTATTTTCTTTTTGAATAAATAGAAAAACAGGGGTTTAATATGAATATCAATAAACACAAAAACCTAGAATTTATATATATATATATATATATATATATATATATATATATATATTATTTTTTAAAACAGTAATCTACGTACACGCGTGTTTCAAGGTAACTACCTCTCATCAGCGTAGCGTGACTGTTTCTAGGAATCGAACTCCAGACGATGTTTACCACAGCCCGGCGTGTTAACCGTTCCGAAACGAACTCCTAGATGACTTTACTGTTTATTTTTTATCGCTTATGAATTTAGATTTGTCGTTGTTGTTTTTTTTAAACGATAAATACGGTTACACAGTGGCCTCGCCTCGAAGCTCACTTTTATTTATTTAAAAAGTCGCCCATAATTTATTTTGACGTATATACCATTTTATTTATTTATTTATTTATTTATTTATTTTAAACAATAATCTACGTACACGCGTGTTACAAAGTAACTACCTCTCATCAGCGTATTTAAATATTTTTTTAAATATATTTAAACAAGGTTTTTACATTCGCTTATTTTTATTTTCCATTTTGTTTTGATTTACCCCTCCCCCCCAAAAAAAAACAAAAACACACCTCCAAACACCTGAGCAACGCCGGGTACACCCGCTAGTTGTTTTATAATGCGAAAAACACAGCACAACCAGGAATTTGTTTCTGATTTACCCAAAAGAAATGGTAATAGTTCGAATGACGTGACAAAAACAAACAAACAAACAAACAAACAAACATTCTGTTTAAATGTATGTATCTATGTATGATTGCATGTCCACCTAAAACTTTCGACAGAAGCGACGGATTTTCACGCGATCGGTATCATTTTGAAGCTCGACCCTTCAGACGACAAATATCGAAAAAAATGGCCAAAAACATTAATACCTTCACCCTTAACGATGCACTTTTCTACAGGGAGGGGTAGTAAAAAAATCGTTCCTTTATGACAATTTAGTTAAACACGCATGCGCAAAAACGTTCTTTCTTGAATTAGTTTAAATATAAAAAAACACAGCACAAGCAGGACTTTTTTCTGATTTACCCAACAAACAAACAAGCAAACAAACAAACAAACATCCAGGTGGTACTCGTAGAAAAATGGACATACGGAGTCTTTTTTCTTGCTTCTCTTAATTTGGTTTTTTAATCCTCACATTCTATGAGCTATTTTTCTGACAAAGGGGGAATAATTACTGTTTTCTGGGCCGTAATCTATTCATCTAAGATAGTTACTTTTTAACTTTGAAGCAGTACTTTTTTAGGTTCTTGCATCAAGTAGCTTCATGCCTTGTCTTATTCATCACGTTGACACACCTGCCCTCGTTAGATCACAAAAGTTAGGCAACGTTGAACCTGATGGTTGGCAATTCGGGAATACCAGGCATTGTATGTACGAGGACATCAACACCTCCCTACAAAAAATGCAAAAACCTAACGCCATCTTTCCTTAACTGTAAAATACATACAACTGGGGACTGCTTGTGAATGTAATATTACCTTGAAAATTCCTTCTCCGGAAGAAGCCAGTTCAACACACTTAGGGCGAATGTCACTGGCATATGTGTCTTGTCTGTGACGATTTCTTTTTTTTTTTAACGAAACTCATTTTTATTTACTTAGAAAGTCGCCTATAATTTATTTTGACGTGTATAACATTTTATTTATTTTTATTATTATATTATAGGCGTGTTTTAAGGTAATTACCTCTCATCAGCGTATTTATCGTTAAAAAAACAACAACAAATCTAAATTTATAAGCGATAAAAATAAACAGTAAAGTCATCTAGGAGTTCCTAACGGTTAACACGCCGGACTGTGGTCAATATCGTCTGGAGTTCGATTCCTAGAAACAGTCAAGCTACGCTGATGAGAGGTAGTTACCTTGAAACACGCGTGTACGTAGATTATTGTTTTAAAAAATAAAAAAAAAATAAATAAAATGTTATATACGTCCAAATAAATTATGGGCGACTTTTTAAATAAATAAAAAATGAGCTTCGAGGCGGAGCCAATATTAACCGTATTTATCGTTAAAAGAAATAAAAAAAAACAAATCAAATCTAACTCTATCTCTTTATATATATATATATATATATATATATATATATATATATATATATATATATATATATATATATATATATATATATATCTGTGTATATATATACACACGCAACAGTCCTATTACATGATTATTATTTGCTTAACTGTGTCCGCCATAGCGTCTTCTGCTTGTCGGCCTCTCAATGCGCGGTCTCTTTATCGTCTGTGGATTGTCTGCATCCGTTTGGTGTGTTAGGGGAGGGGTCGAATGCTTCCACCCGGAGACCGAATCGATACGAAGCAATGATGCAAAAATCGATCGGGTAGGTCTAAATAACCAACCATAGCCGTTCCAATATTGTGTTCAGGACGGCCCGGCCTGTCGTTCTTCACGCGCAGAGGTCATCGTCGGCTGTTGAAATGGCCGCGAGATGTTTGCAAAACGATCTGCGTTCGCTAATAATCCGATTGACAAGATATGATAGCACACATACACACACAAACAAACACACACACATACACACACATACACACACGCATACACACACACGTACACACACATACACACACGCACACACACATACACACACATACACACACACGCACACACACATACACACACGCACACACACATACACACACACGCACACACACACACACCAACATACACACATACACACACATACACACACATACACACACACACATACACACACATACACACACACACACACACACACATATATATATACACACATACGCCCACAACGCTGACCAAATTTCTAGACGCAGAGTCTGGTAAAAATTATATGTAATCTAATCTGGTTTTATCATTCAGAGTAACAGAGAGCAGACGCGCGTATGCAAATAATGAGCAGTGTGCGAAATTAAGTCACGGTAAGGAAAAAATACTATATAAAGGAGAGAGAGAGAGAGAGAGAGAGAGAGAGAGAGAGAGAGAGAGAGAGAGAGAGAGAGGGAAAGCATGTTAAAGAGAACGACTACGTTATACATGTCACAGCCGTAACGAGAAGTCAGGCGTATTCGGAGAATAACGAAATAAACGTCATTGTTACAAAAAATGTCGTTATTACTTGTCCTATGTTTCTTGCGACTAAAACATGTTGGGTCCCGGTTGTCTACATTTTAACGCATGCGTAAAGGTGTACAACGAAAGAAACTACTGGAATAGGAAGCTGTATTTAAATGAGGTATTAAAACAACGAATCGATGAAAACCACTGGACCAATGAGCCAAACGAGCTGGGAAATAGAAGCAGGAAATATACCAGACTATTCTGAGGAACACACGCCATAACAGTGTTTGTGGAAAAGACTGAGACTAGCACAATCACGTCTGTAAGACAGAGGTTTCAGTAAAGAAGAAAGTGTGGGGCCAATCAAGTTTTTGCCATTTATCAAGAACCTTCGATTATTTGTATATTTTTTATTTATTTTATAAAAATACATAGCCATATACACTTAATTTTCAATTTATTTTATAAAAATACACAACATACACTTACCCTTCAATTTATTTTATAAAAATACATAACCACATGCACTTATTTTTCAATTTACTTCATAAAAATACATAACCATATACACATATTTTTCAATTTATTTTATAAAAATACATAACCACATACACTTATTTTTCAATAAAATACATAACAACATACACTTATTTTTCAATTCATACATAACCACACAATTTCAATACATACATAACCACATACACTTATTTTTCAATTTATTTTATAAAAATACATAACCACATACACTTATTTTTCAATATATTTTATAAAAATACATAACCACATACACTTATTTTTCAATATATTTTATAAAAATACATAACCATATACACTTATTTTTCAATTTATTTTATAAAATACATAACCATATACACTTATTTTTCAATTTATTTTATAAAAATACATAACCACATACACTTATTTTTCAATTTATTTTATAAAAATACATAACCATATACACTTATTTTTCAATTTATTTTATAAAATACATAACCATATACATTTATTTTTCAATTTACTTCATAAAAATACATAACCATATACACTAACCTTTCAATTTATTTCATAAAATACATAACCATATACACTTATTTTTCAATTTATTTTATAAAAATACATAACCATATACACTAACCTTTCAATTTATTTCATAAAATACATAACCATATACACTTATTTTTCAATTTATTTTATAAAAATACATAACCATATACACTAACCTTTCAATTTATTTCATAAAATACATAACCACATACACTTATTTTTCAATTTATTTTATAAAAATACATAACCACATACACTTATTTTTCAATTTACTTCATAAAAATACACAATATACACTTAATTTTCAATTTATTTTATAAAAATACATAACCACATACACTTATTTTTCAATTTACTTCATAAAAATACATAACTATATACACTAACCTTTCAATTTATTTTATAAAAATACATAACCATATACACTTACCTTTCAATTTATTTTATAAAATACATAACCACATATACTTATTTATTAATTTACTTCATAAAAATACATAACCATATACACTTAATTTTCAATTTATTTTATAAAAATACATAACCATATACACTTACCTTTCAATTTATTTTATAAAAATACATAGCCATATACACTTACCTTTCAATTTATTTTATAAAAATACATAGCCATATACACTTACCTTTCAATTTATTTTATAAAAATACATAACCATATACACTTATTTTTCAATTTACTTCATAAAAATACACAATATACACTTAATTTTCAATTTATTTTATAAAAATACATAACCACATACACTTATTTTTCAATTTACTTCATAAAAATACATAACTATATACACTAACCTTTCAATTTATTTTATAAAAATACATAACCATATAAACTTACCTTTCAATTTATTTTATAAAAATACATAACCACATCTTATTTATTAATTTACTTCATAAAAATACATAACCATATACACTTAATTTTCAATTTATTTTATAAAAATACATAACCATATACACTTACCTTTCAATTTATTTTATAAAAATACATAGCCATATACACTTACCTTTCAATTTATTTTATAAAAATACATAGCCATATACACTTACCTTTCAATTTATTTTATAAAAATACATAGCCATATACACTTACCTTTCAATTTATTTTATAAAAATACATAACCATATACACTTAATTTTCAATTTATTTTATAAAAATACATAACCATATACACTTACCTTTCAATTTATTTTATAAAAATACATTGCCATATACACTTACCTTTCAATTTATTTTATAAAAATACATAACCATATATACTTACCTTTCAATTTATTTTATAAAAATACATAGCCATATACACTTATTTTTCAATTTATTTTATAAAAATACATAACCATATACACTTATTTTTCAATTTACTTCATAAAAATACACAATATACACTTAATTTTCAATTTATTTTATAAAAATACATAACCACATACACTTATTTTTCAATTTACTTCATAAAAATACATAACTATATACACTAACCTTTCAATTTATTTTATAAAAATACATAACCATATACACTTACCTTTCAATTTATTTTATAAAAATACATAACCACATATACTTATTTATTAATTTACTTCATAAAAATACATAACCATATACACTTAATTTTCAATTTATTTTATAAAAATACATAACCATATACACTTACCTTTCAATTTATTTTATAAAAATACATAGCCATATACACTTACCTTTCAATTTATTTTATAAAAATACATAGCCATATACACTTACCTTTCAATTTATTTTATAAAAATACATAACCATATACACTTACCTTTCAATTTATTTTATAAAAATACATAACCACATATACTTATTTATTAATTTACTTCATAAAAATACATAACCATATACACTTAATTTTCAATTTATTTTATAAAAATACATAACCATATACACTTACCTTTCAATTTATTTTATAAAAATACATAGCCATATACACTTACCTTTCAATTTATTTTATAAAAATACATAGCCATATACACTTACCTTTCAATTTATTTTATAAAAATACATAACCATATACACTTACCTTTCAATTTATTTTATAAAAATACATAGCCATATACACTTACCTTTCAATTTATTTTATAAAAATACATAACCACATACACTTATTTATTAATTTACTTCATAAAAATACATAACCATATACACTTAATTTTCAATTTATTTTATAAAAATACATAACCACATACACTTATTTTTCAATTTACTTCATAAAAATACATAACTATATACACTAACCTTTCAATTTATTTTATAAAAATACATAGCCATATACACTTACCTTTCAATTTATTTTATAAAAATACATAACCATATACACTTACCTTTCAATTTATTTTATAAAAATACATAACCATATACACTTACCTTTCAATTTATTTTATAAAAATACATAACCATATACACTTTCC
Source organism: Euprymna scolopes (assembly GCF_053919585.1). Lineage (NCBI taxonomy): Eukaryota > Metazoa > Mollusca > Cephalopoda > Sepiida > Sepiolidae > Euprymna > Euprymna scolopes. The sequence goes on along the minus strand of NC_136527.1, from coordinate 103,571,356 downwards.
TTTCAATTTATTTTATAAAAATACATAGCCATATACACTTAATTTTCAATTTACTTCATAGAAATACACAACATACACTTACCTTTCAATTTATTTCATAGAAATGCACAACATACACTTACCTTTTAATTTATTTCATAGAAATGCACAACATACACTTACCTTTCAATTTACTTCATAGAAATACACAACATACACTTACCTTTCAATTTATTTCATAGAAATGCACAACATACACTTACCTTTTAATTTACGTCATAAAAAATACTCCTGAAATATATGATTTTTTTCATTCATTTAAAAAATGTCCAACCACAAAAATAGCATCTGTTCTCGCTCCTTAGCCTTTTGACTAAGATAAAAGTGTAGTATCTGTTCTAGTATTTTTAAATTAAAGCCTTTTTACTTTGTAACAGCCGCAAAAGTTCAGATATGCCCCCCCTTTTATGATGTAAAAAATATGTAAAGATGTTTTCGTATTCAATTTTAATTAGCTTTTCTTAGCCTCCCCTGCTCCAGTCTCTCTCTCCCTCTCCCCCCTCCCCCCCTCTCTCTCTCTCTCTCTCTCTCTTTGGCGCACTTCCTAACACGAGCTGAGATTCTAAACGTCAACTTCTATAAATATAAAAGCGAAAATGTATGTATGTTTGTATGTGTGTTCGTTTTTTCTGTACGTCTACAAAAGGCTTTTTTCAGAGAAGCGGTCGGTCGCCTAACAACTTTTTAAAACTTTTTATATCACATATAAATCGTAATATCTCAGAGTTAACACCGAAGCTCGCCTGTCTATTTAATTTGCTCGACTTTGGGAAGATAAATATTCAACATTTGTCGCTCGCCGCATGTTGGTTAGTCTTTTTCCTATAACATCTTGGGAAGCGTTCCCACAGTAAATGAAATACTATCCCGCAGTAAAACTTGACGTCATTAACTCATTAAAACGGGCACCTGCCAAATCCAAGTAATTAAATAAATTCAAACGTGCTTCCGTTACCATCTCGCGGTGGGGCAATGGTTAACGTCGCGCGTTTTTTTCACACCTTAATTTACAACTTTGCCTCAAGGGTTCGGGTTCGATCCTCATTCTTACCTACCAAAACATTTTTTTAACCCCCACGGAGTTTCCACACACACCTCCAAACACCCGGGCAACGCCGGGTACCCCTCGCTAGTCTATAGTATAAATTTCACCTTTCTGTTTAAATATATGTATGTATGATTGCATGTCCACCTAAAACTTTCGACAGAAGCGACGGATTTTCACGCGATCATCATTTTGAAGCTCGACCCTTCAGACGACAAATATCGAAAAAATGGCCGAAAACATTAATTCCTTCACCCTTAATGGGGAACTTTTCTACAGGGAGGGATAGCAAAAAATCGTTCCTTCATGACAATTTAGCCAAACACGCATGCGCAAAAACGTTCTTTCTTGAATTAGTTTAAATATAAAAAAAGACCTAATTTTGCTCGTGCGGTCGTAGACCAATCGTCGTTACTTGCACGCTTGAGCTGACAGATATATGCTTTTTTTTTAAAGTTTTATTATTTAAGCAATTTTTTCGTTCATATTTTTTTAAAATATTATTCTATCACGTTCGCTGTTTTTTTGTTTTTGTTTTTCCGATTTTTTAAAGAAATTTTAAAATCGTTCACTTATTCTTTATTTTGCATCACGTTCGCTGTTTTTTATTTGATTCAAACAGGGTTATTACGTTCGCTTATTTTTTATTTTCCATTTTGCTTTGATTTATACCCACCAAACAAACACACACCACTAAACTTCCGGACAACGCCGGATACCCCCGCTAGTTATTTTATAATGCGAAAAACACAGCACAACCAGGAATTTGTTTCTGATTTACCCAAAAGAAATGGTAATAGTTCGAACACATGTTCAAAGGACATAACAAACAAACAAACAAACAAACATCCAGGTGGCACTCATAGAAAAGTGGACATACAGAGTCTTTTTTCTTGCTTCCCTTAATTTGTTTTTTAATCCTCACATTCTATGAGCTATTTTTATGACAATTTAGTTAAACACGCATGCGCAAAAACGTTCTTTCTTGAATTAGTTTAAATATAAAAAAAACACAGCACAAGCAGGACTTTTTTCTGATTTACCCAACAAACAAACAAGCAAACAAACAAACAAACATCCAGGTGGCACTCGTAGAAAAATGGACATACGGAGTCTTTTTTCTTGCTTCTCTTAATTTGGTTTTTTAATCCTCACATTCTATGAGCTATTTTTCTGACAAAGGGGGAATAATTACTGTTTTCTGGGCCGTAATCTATTCATCTAAGATAGTTACTTTTTAACTTTGAAGCAATACTTTTTTAGGTTCTTGCATCAAGTGGATTCATGCCTTGTCTTATTCATCACGTTGACACACCTGTCCTCGTTAGACCGCAAAAGTTAGGCAACGTTGAACCTGATGGTTGGCAATTCGGGAATACCAGGCATTGTATGTATGAGGACGTCCACACCTCCCTACAAAAAATGCCAAAACCTTTTTTGAATTTAATATTACCTTGAAACCTCCTTCTCTGGAAGAAGCCAGTTCAACACACTTACGGCGAATGTCACTGGCATATATGCCTTGTCTGGGACAATTTCCATTAAAAAAATTGCATTAAAAGACACCCATGGGTAAAATAATTAAATACTAATGAATTTGTCATCCTAAATAAGACAAGACTACAGCTTTATTTTAAAACTTTTATTGAAAAAAAAAATAAATTCATATAATTTGATGCTGTAGTAGAGCTGACGTCGATACAATGTAACCGCCTTCAGCCTTAATCACCGCCTCGATATGGATAAGGAACTGGGAGCATTCCTTTTCCGCAAGTGCTGGCGGGAGCTCGGCGAATACTCGACAGATGGCAATGATGTCTTTGATGTTGTGGGAGGTCATGTTGGTGATGTTCTCGACGTACAACCTAACGAAAGAGTTCAGCAGGTTCAGGTCGGGAAGGAGGGGAGCCAGTGAAAGAAGGGTACAAAGTCGTAGCACTCTTTCTGACGCTAAACCTGAGTCTATCAACTTGTGGGCCGGGGTCGAGTCCTGCTGCCACACCCAGCGTCTGCCAGCGGCCACTTGATTGCGCCAGGAGATGACCACACTCCAGGTGTGGTTACTTTCCAGCCGACTTCGAAGATGTGAGGTGGCGTTATAAGGCCCTCACTTGAAACCACACCACAAAGACCATAACCGTGGATCGTCCGATACGTTGAGCTGTGCCCTCACGTCCGGATTTACATGTTTATGGTACTGGCAATGGTCCTGTTGTCATAACTTTGATCGGTAGAGAGCAGGAGTTGTAGAGGGGCGCATCTCCGATCTCGCTCGTTGAACACTGTGTCACTTTGAGACATGATAGGAGGCTCCTATAGCTCTTGGGATTTGTACAATAAATACATAAATAAATGAAAAGAAAACCGGTTTTCCTAAAACGGAAATGGAATCATGTCGTCTTTTCTAGGGCGACAATTTTATCATTCCAACCTGTAATATTAATGGAACAGCATTGATGGTCGCGACAATAGCCGTTTTTAAATTATTAATAACTGAGCAATAAGCTCCAATGTTCCTGACAATAAGTGCGATAACATCTTGTGAGCGGTTTTATGTTACCCACGTGATTGTGTCTGGATCGGGATGGTGTCCCTACACGAATAACGTAGTTGTACCTTTGCCATAGCATCGACCCATCACCCAGCGACGTTATCGAGCCATTCAGGCATGTCTATTCCTGTACTGATAAAAGGGTCATATCGTGAAACCCGAGACTCAGCGATCAATGGTCTTCGAATCTTGATCGCAGAAATCATAAATATAGGCCGCGCCAAAAATAACTTCTACGTTTGAAAGGCCGACAAGATTTATGAACAACTAATGTCACTGTTGTCTGAGCGAAGGGTTAGGGTTAATTTAAGTTTAAAAAATTACATCTTCGATTTTTTAAAGCTTCTTTTCATACACTCGTTCACACCAAAACAAACCACTAAGGCGTAAGGCGCTACTATTTGGCACCATGTCAGTAGAGTCATTAAAGAAGGAAACAGTCTAAAGAAAGACACTATTCTCTCTCTCTCTCTCTCTCTCTCTCTCTCTCTCTCTATATATATATATATATATATATATATATATATATATATATATATATATAAAAGTGAACGTGTCTGTCTGTCTGTGTACATTTCCCTACGCAATAACTTTGTCAATTTTTAGTCTATAGACTCGAAATTTGAAATACCGGGTACTGAGATTTGGGAAAATCGATCTGACAGGTGTCAGCCAGAAATTTGGCTGTTAAGGGGTCAAATTTCAACGATTTGACCTTTAAGAACTATACCAAACTCCTCCAACAATTTTGGGTCTAGACACTTGAAATTTTAGATATAGGTTCCTTGAACCTGGATCTAACTTAATAAAGTAATTTGAGCCCGAAACTATAAATTTTAAGGGGTCATAATAGGGGTCAAAGTTTTAAAAAAATTGACGTTTTTTTTTTCGCTCAACATACACCTCCAAACACCCGGGCAACGCCGGGCTGAAATGCTAGTATATATATATATATATATATATATATATATATATATATATATATATATATATATATATACACTAGCATTATGGCCCGGCGTTGCCCGGGTGTTTTGAGGTGTATGCTGAGCGAAAAAAAAAACAAAAAAAAAAACAGACAAAACAAAAAAGCGGTCAATTGTTTAAACTTTGACCCCTATTATGACCCCTCAAAATTTATTGTTTAGAACTCAAATCAAGTTATTAAGTTAGCTCCATGTCCAACGACCCTATATCTAAAATTTCAAGTCTTTAGTCCCAAAATTGTAGGAGGAGTTTGGTAGAGTTCTCAAAGGTCAAATCGTTGAACTTTGACCCCTTAACAACTAAATATCTGGCCGGAAACCGATCACATCGATTTTCCTAAATCTCAGTACCCTGTATATCTAATTTCGAGTCTGTAGACTAAAAATTGACAGAGTTATTGCGTAGGGAAATGTACACAGACACACACACAGAGACACGTTCACTTTTATAGATATAATAGCATGGGTGCCCGGCGTTGTCCGGGTATTTGGAGATGGACGTTGAGCAAAAAAAAAGTTATTGTTTTGGGCTCAACTCAAGTTATTAAGTTAGCTCCATATCCAATGAACCTTTATCTAAAATTTCAAGTGTTTAGACCCAAAATTGTCGGAGGAGTTTGGCAGAGTTCTCAAAGGTCAAATTGTTGAACTTTGACCCCTTAAAAGCCAAATATCTTGCCGGAAACCGATCACATAGATTTTCCCAAATCTCAGTACCATGTATATCAAATTTCGAGTCTGTAGACTTAAAATTGGCAGAGTTATTGCGTAGGGAAATGTACACAGACACACACACACAGACACGTTCACTTTATATATATATATATATATATATATATATATATATATATATATATATATATATATTGAGTAAAATGATTGATAATTTATAATTAAAATAAAAAATAAAAAATCGGTTTCAAAAGGGAGAACAAAAAAAAATCAATAAATTGTACGATCGTTTCGGAAACGATGTTTTTATTGAGGCAGACAATACATCTTGCACAAAAATTTTATAAAACAAATCTCCTCATCAGCAAAAAGAATGGACACCAAAAATAAAACCAGCATTTTTTAAGTAAGGCAGATATATCTTTTAATCGTCCGCCTTTAAAGTCAGTAAGTATCATCGTCAATCCATTCATTGGGATGTTGTTATATATATATATATATATATATATATATATATATATATATATATATATATATATATCAACCAGAGGTCAAATAGGCCTTTGTCCGATAAATGCATTCTCATTGGCTGATAGGAAGGGCGCGGTGGATAATAGAAAGCTGATTGGTTAACTAAAATTTCAATAGTAGATGCGCATATAAAAACGACAAACAACCACAGAATTTGCGCATAAGCCTGAAGAATCCTAGAGTGGATGAAACGCAGAATATTCAGTGTAGCTTAATCGCCATACACATTTTATAACTTACTAACTAGCTCTATCTACGTATTGAGCACTTTTGAAGTTAATACTTAAAGTTTACGCATAAATCTACACTTTCGTATATTAATTTTATGTGAGTAAATGAAGTAGTTATATATATATATATATATATATATATTCGTATTCCTCTCTGTTTGTTTGTTTGTTCACCATTTGATTAATACATACAAAACTATCCTTACTTTGGTTGTTTGGTTGTTTTACGGCATATCAAACTTTTCAGTTTATTTAATGTCGAATCCAAAGATTTTGAAGAAAAATTTTTAATAGAATATATTTGTTGTTTTCAAGTCGGTTTCTATTCAACCCATAGTTGGGACCCTAACAGGTACTACCACTCCGGGCCAGAGTGGGCCTGGGAGCAATGGCAATTAAAGGGTGGCTCCACACTCCTCAAAGCCTGCAAGCTGGGGCCTCTCCACTAGATATAGTTTAAGGTCATATCCAGGACCTATCCTTACTTTACTCTTTCGTTTATTCTATATATACTGTGATTCTTGCAGACTACTTACAATTAAGAGATCATCTCATTTGCATATTACATTAAGAAAAATCGATTTTATTAAATAACGGTATCTTAGTTAATGTTTCTAGCGAGAGAATTGTTATAAGTGGTCTATTTAAAATTGCTATTGAATAAATTTTAAACATCAACGAAATGTTGCATCCCTCTGCCTGTTCTACAAGTATTTTAATGGTGGGTTAATACTCCCGACATACCCGACAAGCAGCTAAGTCCCACCCCTACACAGTAGAGATCCCGAGATGTAGTTTCTTTCCCAGAACTGCGAGACTTTGGCATTCCCTTCCAGGTCCCTGCTTCCCCAACTGTACTGACATACAGAAGTTCAAGTGTAACGTAACGTGAACCAACATCTTGCTGCCCAACTCCCTACATAGTAACCCTGTAGCTTAGGTTCCTGATAGTAGCCCCCTACGCCAAAGTTGCCATGCGTCTTGTTTAGGGTGAAAATGTAATAAATAAAAAAATGTAATATGTTTTAAAACCTACTTATTAGTAACGGAAGTAATCATGTGAACGGTTTACGCATGCGCATTCATGAAACAGTTGACAAACAGATAAAAATCCGATGACCCCCCCACCCCCACATAATTAAAAAAGACAAATTTTACCTTTAAGCATTTGATCAGTGTTTTGCGAGCAATAACCCTTCGATTCAGTTAAGTCCATGGTGCGTTTCACCCAGTAGAAAGCATAGAACGAAAAGGAACGTTAAAATTCCATTCCAATTTTTTTAAGCAACTACAAAACGCAATAAAGCGAAAAAATGGCATAAATAACCTTTCGATTCGGTTAAGTCCATGGTGCGTTTCATCCAATAGAAAGCATAGAACGAAAAGGAACGTTAAAATTCCATTCCAATTTTTTTAAGCAACTACAAAACGCAATAAAGCAAAAAAAATGGCATAAATAACCCTTCGATTCGGTTAAGTTCATGGTGCGTTTCACCCAGTAGAAAGCATAGAACGAAAAGGAACGTTAAAATTCCATTCCAATTTTTTTAAGCAACTACAAAACGCAATAAAACGAATAAAAAATGGCATAAATAACCCTTCGATTCGGTTAAGTTCATGGTGCGTTTCACCCAATAGAAAGCATAGAACGAAAAGGAACGTTAAAACTCCATTCCAATTTTTTTAAGCAACTACAAAACGCAATAAAACGAATAAAAAATGGCATAAATAACCCTTCGATTCGGTTAAGTTCATGGAGCGTTTCACCCAGTAGAAAGCATAGAACGGTAAAATTTCATTTCAGTTTTTTTAAGCAACTACGAAGTAAAAAAAAAAACAAGCAAACCGGTATTCCCTTGTGAACGATCCTGAAACGGTATAAGTGGTGGCGGGGGAAGGAGAAATTAACTACTTCTATTAATTTTAACCGATTTATAGGTTCTTGGCGATCTCGAACTGATTCTCAACCTAGGTTTAGTCGAATAGACTAGCTGAGACCCGTAAAAATCTTTTTTCCACTCTCGAAATTCGCTTGTGCAGCCCGTTTTATAGTAGCTTGTGGTTGGGTCTGGGGGAACTCGATTCCCACTCGATATCCGATCAAAACTTGCTACGTGACTTCCTCAATTTGAGCGATTAGTCGATATCAAAAATTCATTTACGCATATTAATTGAGTTCCAAGGATTGCTCTCGCATTCCTACGGCCGGTCCGTATCTCGAGGGCACTAAAGGTCATTTTAATTTCCAATAAACAACTCGACAACATTTACTGTTTGAAGTTTCTATCTGATGTCAAACGAATGATTACTTTCATCGCTGTATGTAACTCAACCAGCAACACATAATCGATATATATATATATATATCGATTATGTATACATATATATATATATATATATATATCGATTATGTATATATATATGTATGTATATATATAGATTATGTATATATATATATGTATATATATCGATTATGTATATATATGTACATATATCGATTATGTATATATATGTATATATATCGATTATGTATATATATATATGTATATATATCGATTATGTATATATATATATATCGATTAAGTATACATGTATATATGTATATATCGATTATGTATATATATTTATATATCGATTATGTATACATATATATATATATATCGATTATGCATGCATATATATGTATGCACATATATATCGATTATGTATACATATATATCGATTATGTATACATATATATCGATTATGTATACATATATATATAGACAGAGAGAATATAAGACAAAAAGTTATATTCTAAAATTCATGATGTTGACCATCTTATAATTTATTCCTTTAATTCAGTTGACTTATATAATTCTTTATATATATATATAACTACTTCATTTACTCACATAAAATTAATATACGAAAGTATAGATTTATGCGTAAACTTTAAGTATTTACTTCAAAAGTGCTCAATACGTAGGTAGAGCTAGTTAGTAATTTATAAAATATATATGGCGATTAAGCTACACTGAATATTCTGCGTTTCATCCACTATAGGATTCGTCAGGCTTATACGCGAATTCTGTGGTTGTTTCTTGTTTTTATATGCGCATCTACTATTGAAATTTTAGTTAACCAATCAGCTTTCTATTTTTATATATGTTGAGGATTTTTAGTTAGCCAATCAGCTTTCTAGTATCCACTGCGCCCCTTCCTATCAGCCAATGTGCATGCATTTTATCGAACAAAGGATCTGTTTTAGAACTATGTTAGTGGTTTAAGGTAGACGTTTTCCTTTATATATATATATAAATATACATGTGTACACACATACATGCACATATACATACACACACATATATATATATACACATATATGTGTGATCGTTTATGTATATTCATGTTTATTTAATTTATTTATTTGTTTGTTTTCTATTGTTATTGTTAGTTTTAAAGCTATTTTGTATCGCTATCCTAGAGTAAGTTTTATTTTATGAACACAGTTGTTTGCTATTTCTCGTCTACAGTTTAATAGATTTTGGGGTTCTTTAAAGTACAAGATAGCAAATTTTTCATGGAGGCATAATTTACATGGGTCGTCTAAATGTCTGCACATGGTAGCTTGTCTTATTATTTTCCATTCGACTACCGGCGAATGTCCGCTTTCTTTGAGTTTCCAGTATTTATTCGCTAGTGTTGTTTTAAAAAAAATAAAAATAAATAAATAAATAAAATAAAAAAAAATAAATAAATAACACCGTATAAAAACAACATAGTAAATAAACGTTCATCGATATTATTCATTCCAAGACAGAACAAGAATTATTTTTACATCTATAATAATTTTATATATATATATATATATATATATATATATATATATATATATATATATATATGTATATATATATATATATATATATATATATATTTGGAGATACAAAATTTAATGATAGCTATATCCAAAGAATCAAAAACCAACGATTAATTAACGATTAAGTAAGAAAAAATGTATATGAAATGGAAACAATCAGATAGAAACTGCTTTTAGGACTTAATGTAGTTTCTATCTGATCGCTTCCCTGTTTTCTTTTTTTTCTCCACGTGTTCCCCGTCATATTTCAATCACATATATTTTTTTCTTGATCATAATTAAACTCGATTTTAGCTTTTCACTTCTTAATCTATTATGAATAATAAATTTGGTCTCTATATAACACACACACACACACACACACACACACACACACACACACACACACACACACACACACATATATATATATATGAAAATGTATAAAACAAGAAACGAAAAGTATAAAATCCTTATAACTTTTCTTTATTCGTTTTCAATTGGTGACATGCAGGAATACAAAATAATATTATGATAAAAAATTTGAAAGCATTTTTTTACAAGTACATATTTTCGACCGATCCTTCAGTCTTCATCAGTGCAGTGTCAGTGAATGTGATGAGCATACACGGGGAAAAGGGGAACGGAAAAGGAAGGAGCAGGAGGAGGAGGAGGAGGAGGAGGAGGAGAAGAAGAATGAGGATGAGGAGGTATAGCCAATGATAAGGTGCCACGTCAGTCTTAAATATATATGCATGTAAGTACACACATACGCACATACACACAGTACATATACGCATATAAAAGAAAAATTCAAAAGTGAATAAACATGAAACGCGCCTTTAATTGTCTAATATTTTGAATTATTTATTCCAAGAGAGAACAAGAATTCAAAAGACATCATTTTTTTAAAAAAGAAAATCCAAGAATTTTAACAGCAAACGTAAGTTCGTGTGGGACCCAATCTTCGAGTTTTAGTGTGAATCCCATCGACCGAGGGTGGCGTGAAATTGTCACAAGATCACTCTACATGCCTGATAGCCAGCTTCCCTCAAAAGAACCCCGAGTTGGTCTTCGTGTATCTTGATTGGTCTAGGAACGGAACTAGGAGCGTCACTGAGGTCAAAATTATCGTGGTTGAATCTGATAAATCAATCTCGAACAGTTCTCGCAGCTATAGCGTTTTCGCCATATACGGCAAAACTGTTCCTGCTCACTTCACTTGCTTTTTGACCTCGATTAAAGGCGAAAATGAAAGTGTGATATTTTTTTATCTACTTGGCAATCCATTTGACGGTTCGTAAAAAAAGAGAAAAATTATATGAGCAAAAAACGATGAATATTATCTTGTAGAACAGAATACGTGCTTTCTAACCCTAACCCTAACCCTAACCTGACACTTTGCCAAATATCAAAGCATGTTTTAAAATAAATAAAAAATTATGAAACGGTGGGAACTGACGCAACAACCTGATATATATGTGCACTAGTTGATGAATTGATGGCTTCTGCTTATCATTATCATCCAGCTGAAAACAAATAAACATTTCCATCAAAATACGATAGCTTATATGCTGAGACACGCATCCATAAACAAATTTCCGATCATGCAGCACTGCCCTGTATTTAAAAATTCTGACGATCGGTCATCATCTATGTGTCATGAGGAAGTTGCTGGAATCTGTGGTAAACAGAGAAGTGGTTAACCACCCTAGAAAAAATAACTAGCTCAGTGATATGCAATACGGGTTTCGTCCTGCTTGATCTACAATTGATGTAACTGTTATATCGCACAGGATCAGTGAATCTTTTGACGGGAGCTTCGTTTCTATGGTAATTGCTCTCGACACATCAAAAGCCTTGGATAAGAATTTGTCATTGACCTAAATAATACAAGGGACGTTCCAATAGTAATGCCTCCTATTTTTTATTCCGATCGAACGGATTAGTGAGGATTACAAATTGCATTAACTGAACTTATGCATTCATGAACTGAACGTTTCTTCTCTCTGTTGCAAATATTGACAATGTGAGACTCTAAGAAAGCAACTACTATCATGGACATACGTCAGAAGCCGAGCTGCGTCAGTAAATTTCTCCATGCAAAAAATCGAACTGATCAACATTCACCAGCGCCTGTTGAACGTTTACAAAGTCGATGCAGTTGATGTCAGCACAGTTTGTAAATTTTAGAGTGGTAACAGAGTGACAAAGCACGCTCCGGACGCCCATGCACAGCCACCATCCCATCGCTGGCAAACGTGCATTGAGAATGGTGGTGACTATGTAGCAAAATAAATTTTGAAGCACAAAAGATCGCTCGTTTTAATGGTACAACTTCAGCTGAAAATGTCTTCTCTGATAAGAGTAGCGGTTGACGGACAGAAATCAGAAACGCATAGTATTAACGTTGGCATCCCTCAAGATTCAACCAACTCTCTTTCTGATCTTCATCAATGATTACCCAAAACACATTTTTATATATTCGCAGACATTTATTCACACCCCAATCTATGGCAACACTTCTGTGCCTAAGTCAAAGCGTAGATTCCACGAACGATTCTTCTTTCTTAGAACAGCACGCCTGTGGAACTCCCTTCCTTTTGCCCGTTTCCCAGCTGACTACAACTTGGTTGTCTTCAAGTCCAACATAAACAAATTCTTGATAAGTAATTGAATCTACAAAATCTCCATTACTAACGATTACTACGATATTATCCCATTGATTACTGTACACTTAATTTCCCTTATCCTCGAGTGGCCTCCTGGCCTTGATAAGTGGTGACTCCTATGTAAAAAAAAATGACCAAGATCTCTCTGACTCTCTTTCTCCTGACCTTGAAAGCGTGGTACAACGGAGAAAAGGGTGGCTGGTTAATTTTAATGTATCTAACATCAATCTTTTCATTTTTATCACTAACGCTCTGATCCCCACCTGGATTCGATGACTCTCATCTTCGGGAAGCACCATGTCTTAACAAACTTCTCGGATTGACCTTCACTGACTTCACCATAAGATGAAATACTGTTGCTACATATGGGGGTGGGGGAAGCTGCCTAGAGCTGTTACAAGAAACTGGCCTAAAATGAAACATATTGTATTAAATCTGTTTTTAAGGTCGCCGGAAAAACGGTTGGATCACTCTACTGCTCCAGTAGATATCTCACTGCGGATGCAGTCCTCTACCTGTATAAGAGCCAAATACCCCATAAGATGAAATACTGTTGCTATATCTGGGGGTGGGGGGAGCTGCCTAGAGCTGTTACAAGAAAAGGTTCCCCTTTTTTTGTAAGAAAAAAAATTTGATGAATATAAAATAGAGTGGTTCAAGGTGTTACACAGAGCAGACTCCAAAAACCATTTAAAGATTTTGGAGTCTGTCTCTATTGCGGTTCGAAAACCTTCTTTATGCCGGCAAAAAGAGACAACAAAAGCATTATTTCTCTTTGGGTAAATTTGACCCCTTTTCTCCCTCTCTTTTTTTTTCTCGTTGTGCCAAGTTTTAGTCGCTTTTAAACGCCGTACTTACGGATTAATTTTTTTTTAAATCGCTTTTTTTTCTTCTTAATTCTGGCACATCCAAATTCTCCCGTAGTGCTCTTTAATTTCGCCAATAATATTATTTTGTATGCTACGATTTTTTTCCTCCCGAGAAATTTCCGCACATATTATTTAAATCTACCTATCTATGTATGTATGTATGTATGTATGTATGTATGTATGTATGTATGTATGTATGTATGTATGTATGTATCTATCTATCTATCTATCTATATATATATCTATATCTATCTATATCTATCTATATATATATATATATATATATATATATATATATATATATATATAACAAAAATAGTAATTAGTGAAAACCCGAAGAAAATGCAGAGCAAATATATACTTTTTTGTCACCCTTTTATCTGCTAACTAACCAGATAAAACAGTAATATATATATATATATATATATATATATATATATATATATATATATATATATATAGAGAGAGAGAGAGAGAGAGAGAGAGAGAGAGAGAAATAAAAAGCAACAAACTGTATTATGTGTTCATCAACGTTTCCTCTTTATTTCGAGACTTTCTCTGGATGAATGAGATTAAGAAACAAAAAATACCAGTACAAAATATTTGAAAATGTTTGATGTGCACAGTGTGATGCAGTTCTATTTCAGAAAACCCTCCCCCTCCTTTTTTAATTTCCAACGTCTTTTTCCGTTTTTCTGAAATAGAACTTCATCACACTGTGCACATGAAACATTTTCAAATATTTTGTACTGGTATTTTTTGTTTCTTAATCTCATTCATCCAGAGGAAGTCTCGAAATAAAGACGAAACGTTGATGAACACATAATACGATTTGTTCCTTTTTATTTCTCTATTTTGTCGGAATAGTATTTCCATTATTTTCATCATAAATATATATATATATATATATATATATATATATATATATATATATATATATACTAGCAAAAGTACCCGTCGTTGACTGGGTTCAAAAATAGCCTACAGAAAATGGACTCTGATTTATGAAAGTATGATAGGTTATGAAGAGGAAGGGTTGTAAAGAGATAGCTTCGAATTTGAGGGTATCAAAACCAAAGCAAAATATGATGAAAGTAAAAATAAAATAGATAAACCTCATAATTTATTATACAATAGCTGTTCACACTGAAACACTTATCACAATATTCTGTGGATCTATATTAAATAACCTTGTTAAACTTTGTGACATATTTCCATTCTATAGCGGTCAGATGCGAACGAACACCCCATAATTTTATTATACCATATTTCTTCAAACTGAAACATAATTATCAAAGTATACTTACGCAGATAGATATGAAAAGTCTTTATTAAAGTTTGTGCCTATTTCCATTTCATGGAGGCCAGGCGCGAACGCAGACCCCATAATTTTATTATACCATCCCTATTTAAGTTAAAACATACTTATCAAAGTATTCTTATGCACATCTATATAAAAAAAAACACTTGTAAACGTTTTTTTTTAATTTTTTTAATTTTTTATTTCCATACTTTGTGGACCAGGCGCGAACGTAGACCCCACAATTTTATTGAACCACCATTCTGCCAGATCAAACATAGCCATTCCTGTGTTTCGATACATCTTCTATCATTATATGTTATCAGTTTTTTAAAATAGTCAACCATATAGGAGCTTATTTGTGATCAGACACACACACAGACGTTCAGCTTTATATTATAGAAGATATATATATATATATATATATATATATATATATATATATATATATATATATATATTAGTCTTCACGCGAAAGAGCAGAACACAAAATATTTTCAATAATAATCATAATAATAATAATAATAATAATAATAATAATAATAGAATAACAACAAAGACTTTCGCTGGCGAGGACTACTATTGACCATAACAATTTATACAGTCCTTTTGAAATTTTCATCTCTATTTTTCTCCTTATGTACTGAATATTCGTTAATGAAACCTGTATGAAATATGTTCCTTATCAAATTTTAAAGATTTTCTATTCTGAAAGAAGTTTTAAAAATTTAATCTAAAAATGTTATTTTAAAGTTTTTGTTAAAAAAAAATCAGATTTTCTCATTATTCAGACCAGTATTACAAAGAGGGGGTTAAAAAAAATGAGTTCCGGTGTGAGGAGAAATACAAACTGAAATAGAGAGAAGGAGAGTTTTAAAATATAATCTTAAAAAGATAAGATACACGTTAGAAAAGTATTTCATCCAACGCATGAAAATTGTTAAACAAAATGTTTTTACTATAGGCTTTAAAAATAAAGGTACAAGATTCAATTTGAAATTTATTTATCTTCAAAGTGCACTTTTATAAATTTGACAAAGTAAGGTATAAAAATTTAATTAAAATTGAATCAAAAAATTACCTTGGATTTATTTCATGTAATATACATTTTGTTGCAATTTAAAAACATCATCTTTCATCTAGCAATTAATGATATAGATATAAAATTTTCAATGATTCTTTTTAAAGTGCAACAGAACATAAGACGAAACGTTGATGAACACATAATACGGTTTGTTCCTTTTTGTTTCTCTCTCTCTCTCTCTCTCTCTCTATATATATATATATATATATATATATATATATATATATATATATATATATAAGTAGGTTGTAGTTTGCTTGAAGCATTGTTGAAGAAAATTATAAGGTAAAATTAAAAGCCAAGAACAATGCGAGATTTTTTTTTTTAGAGTAAAATTAAATGCAAACAAAAGAAATAAATTTCTTTTTTTTTGTTGTTTGTTTTTTCTTTTTCACACAAATTTTAACTCTAAACAACAGTAATTTTTTTTTCTGTTGTATTCAATGGTGTTATAAATCTCAATATATTTCAGACTTATTACCTCACCCTTAAATCCCTTAAAGACAAAGATTTAGTTTACTTACCCTCTGATAAGGGCAGAGAATTTTGCGTTATATCACAGGAATCTTATAACAACCTTGCTATAGAGCATCTTTCCAATACCGACCTTTACACCCCAGCACATAATATCACTGCTGCTCGTATTGAGAACAAAATTAACAAGACATGGTCTCAAATTTGTTTTAAAAGAAATCTCCCAAAACAACACAGACTAAATTTTATTACTAAATACAGCAAATTACCTACCTTTTATCACCTTATTAAAACCCACAAAAATAGCACACACACACAGATCAGACCCATTGTTTCAAGCGTTAACGGTCCCCTTTATAAAATCTCTTGGTTAATATCCCGCCTACTTAAACCTCTACTCTCTACCTTCCCAGCCCATGTTAGTAGTTCCAACCAAGTAATTAACAGACTCAACGATCTACCACACCATCTACTCAAACTATACAGATACCCATTTAGCCTAGACGTCGTTTCTTTATACACCTCCATTCCTGCACATCCAGCCATCAATCTCATGGCAGACATTATAGCATCTAAAAAACCCACAATGCTTCGGAATTACTCCAGGAGATCTCTTACAACTCCTCCGTATTATAGTAGACAACACTTACTTTACTTTCCTACAAAACACGTTCAAACAAGTATCTGGACTACCCATGGGCTCCAGTCTATCCGGTATTCTTGCCATTGCTTATATGGACAAACTCGAAAGACACACCCTTAGTACCTGCTACTCATATCTCCTTTTTACTAGATATATCGATGACATTTTAATTATCACATACTCCCGCGAAGAAGCTATTAACATTTTCCACAAATTCAATAACGCCGACCCAAACTTAAAATTTACTATAGAACACCCAGACTCTTCTGAATCTCTTTCCCTACTTGATTTTAAAATACAAATAAAAAAAATGGTGCCATATGCACTGAATTCTACAGAAAACCCGCCAGCAAACGCCTCTTCGTACATTTCAAATCTGCACTACCTCTCAAGGACAAACTAAACTACGCACATGCCGAAATCTCACGCATACAAAACAAATGCACTAACATCTCCGACAAACATACACACACTAACAATTTCCTACAGACCCTCTCACTAAACGGCTACCCTAATACGATCCTATCCTCACTTAAAAAGAAAAAACGCAACACCCGACCCTTCTCTAACAATTGTTTTCTAAAACTACCCTTCCTCAGTGACAAAATATCATCTTCAATCCGAAAAGCCATCCGCAGCGAGGGACTCAACATTCAATTCATCCACACTGGATCTACTTTAAGACAACAGCTCAACCGAAAACATCCATCGCATACACCTTCCCCTTGTTCACTCTCTAATTGCCCAATATCACACACAGGTTTATGCTTTAAGAACCACGTTGTTTACGACCTACAATGCGCTAAATGCAGTGCATCTTACATCGGAAGCACTACCAGATTGCTTCATCACCGCATTAAAGAGCACTTAAACACTACTGCTTCGTCGTTCTATAAACATATTCGCACTTGCATTAATTCAGAACCAGATTTTCACATCAACATCCTTGCTTCTTCAAGAAACGTAGGTCAACTTCGTATCCTCGAATCTTTAATTATTTCAAAAAATACTCCCACACTAAACAATAGACTGGAATTGAGCTCCGCTTTTATAATATAAGTTTAAAACATAAGAAAAACAATAATTAAAAAAAAACAACAAAAAAAAACCTTGCTTGAATAGTCATCTCCCTTGATTCACAAACGCAACAAGTATTTCAAACATCAACTGATTTATTTTAACGTTCTCCTAACGTCATTTTTTGTTCTATATTTCGCGGTATCACGTGGCAAACTCTCTGCGGCTACTTTTCCAATTTTGAACACTCTTCCGCTGTCTTTCTTGAAAAAGGACTAATAAGTCTGAAATATATTGAGATTTATAACACCATTGAATACAACAGAAAAAAAAATTACTGTTGTTTAGAGTTAAAATTTGTGTGAAAAAGAAAAAACAAACAACAAAAAAAAAAAGAAATTTATTTCTTTTGTTTGCATTTAATTTTACTCTAAAAAAAAAGAATCTCGCATTGTTCTTGGCTTTTAATTTTACCTTATATATATATATATATATATATATATATATATATATATATATATATATTAGTATATATATATATATATATATATATATATATATATATTTATATGTAGTCTTCCACAGACAGACTGTTTAGCTGTATCAAAACTCTCCATTACTAATAGTCAACCATATAGGAGTCTATTTGTGACGAGACACACACACATACGTTCAGCTTTATATTATAGATATACGAAATCGGCATGAAATAAAATATAATATTTAAGCGTACTTACGGGCGAAATCATAGGCGTTCATAAAAATCAATTATGTTTCGTCTTGCTGAAACCACTACCAATCATCCCCCCTCACCTTTTATCTTTAAACTTTAACGTAGATTCCATGAACAAAGTTTCTTTCTTAGAACTGCACGTCCGTGGAACTATGTTCTGTTTCCCTGCTTTCTAACTGTCTTCAAGTCCAACGTAAACAAGTTCTTGATGAGCCGTCCTCTTAAGTAATCTAATTTACAAAATTTTTCCATACATGCTTTAACGGTTGCTGCTGCTGCTAATATTTTCACTAGCCAGCTATTCTTCGGTTTCTGCTGATTTTCTCACAAGTGCCCATAGACGCTCTTGGTACTCCTAGAAGCAGCTTATCCTACCTTGAAAGAGTTCAAAATAGACTTCATAACCTTGTGGGAAATGCCCTTTTCTCTTCCCTGAAAATATTTTTCCCACAAAAGAGACGATGCAAGTGTATGCTTTATCGTTATTTTCATGGCAAGTGTTGTTAGCCTGAGCTCCAATCTATGCCCCCCCCGTCTGACTTTCACAAAAAATACTCGTCCATCTGAAACCACTATCAATGTCTCCCCAATTTATCTGTGCTTAAAACTAAATGTATATTCCATGAACAAGGCTTTTTTCTCAGAACTGCATGCCTGTGAAACTGTTCTGTTTTCCTGTTTTCCATCTGACTACAACGTGGTCGTCTTCAAGTCCAATGTAAACAAGTTCTTGATGAGCCATCCCCCTTAAGTAATCCAATTTACCAAATTTCCCCATCTAACGATTTCTGCATTCACCTGTTAACTACTGTACACTCATTAATCCTTATCCTCGAGTGGCCCCGGGGCTTTGATAATTGGTGACTCCTTTGTTAAAAAGAACATAAAAAACTTTAAGGTAATGTGTATTACCATTGGAGATTTAACACATTCTTAAAGATGGCGTCTTGCTCATTTTCTATTGGTCTATCTCTTGAGAGCAATGGTGTGCTGAAGCGGCCATATCCACTAGGATATTATTATCTTACGTGTATTTTCGTCTTAATTACCGGCCATTCTTTTTGATGCCACCGTGGATGAAAAATTGCCATACTTCAAATTATAGTTTCTTAAGTGCCACTTATGAAGCGGGTTTTAAGTTTTGGTAGCTTTTCTTCTCCTAACGAGATGTTCTTTCAATGTTTTATATTTTTCGTCTTATGTTTACGGATATTATTATAAATATTATTATTATTACAAACGGTGTACCATTGCTACTGATCGTTAAGTAATTGTTGACAGATAAGCACTTATATATATATATATATATATATATATATATATATATATATATATATATATATATATGCGTATCGCATATATATATACAGATACGCATATATATATATATATATATATGCGTATCTGTACATATATATATATATATATATGCGTATCTGTATATATATATATATATATATATATATATATATATATATATATATATATATATATACCGTACTGATATGATGATTGCAACGTCTTGTCAGACGAGTGCCACTCCCTCAGACATTTAAAATCCATGAGCCCACATGCCTGAGGGAGTATCTATACAAATATGTTGTTACAGAGTCTTAGCTTTGTACGACAGCTAAGTCTCTCTTTCGGTTCAAAATGTTGAGGTCCAGCAACAAGCAAGAGCAAGATAGCCAGCAACAAATTAAACTGCAGACCAGCTTAATGCGGGTAATGGTCTTCCGCCTTATGCTTTTTTAAATCAGAGATTTGCTTCTCCTAGAAAGGTTGCCTTCACCACGGCTTACAGGAGCCCTCTCCACCCCAATACACATACACACACACACACACACACACACACACACACACACACACACACACACACACAAATATACACGGTGCTAGTTGGCCGTTGACACCGAAAAAGGTTCATTCGCCCTTTGGAAGGTCTTGTTTTTAATCCTTCAAGGAGACTAGCCGCCCTCCTCACCAAACAAGTCTGGTGGGGGAACCAGTTTAGTCGCCGGTGACCCGACCATGAGGCAGGTAGTACTGGGTTACGTGGTACCAGTAGCACATGACATGACCTGACATATATACATGCATACATACATACATACATACATACATACATATATGAAGTTTTACATTTAGATTTTACCGTCACTTGATTATTTATCTTCCACCAGACTATCCATTCATGTGTAATCACCTTTTTCTTCACCATATTCCCTCTGCTTCACTTTTTTGTTATCAAGTAAGATCTTTGACTTACTTGTTGTTTCATCAAATACTTTTGAATGCAAAATCCGATCCCGCATTTTGCTAATTCCTACCCTCTGATGAGAAGGAAAGTATTTCTCCGAAACTCCGCGGATTAAGGACTATCCACTTATTTAGTGTTTCTTTTACAGATTAAATATGTTTTTAACTTTTTTGAAAGTGTTTTTAACATATTATTAAATTAAAATAACCCCTTCTATATATTCCTTTGTCAAGCAATAAATTCTTAAATCGATTATATGTCTCTATATGTTGTTTTTTTCAGAATTTAAAATTGAACCACGAAATTTGTATATTGCTCTATTCTTAAATATTGAGCTTTTCCTTTTTGGCTAGGATCTCCTTGAAAGTATTACTTTAAGTTTTTATACACAGTGATCACCACTTATCAAGGCCCGGAAGCCACTCAGGGATAAGGGTTATTGCAAGTACATTACGTAAGTGTGGAGATTTGATGAAGTGTTTACTTAAGGGGGCGGTTCATTAGGAATTTGTTAACGTTCGACTTGAAGACATCCAATTTGTAGCCCGGAGGGAAGCAGGCAGACGGAACAGAGTTCCACGGGCGTGCAGTTCTAAGAAAGAAGCTTTGTTCATGGAATCCGCGTTTTGATTTAGGCACAGATATAGAGTGGGGGAAATTTTTAACAGTGGATTCAGCTAGACGGGTGTTTTTCGTGAAAGATTGGCGAGGGGGGGACCAGAGATTGGAGTTCAGACGAGCACCTGCCATGGAAATAACGATAAAACAAGGATAGGCTCGCAACGTCTCTTCTGTGGAAGAGAGGTTGCAGGGTAGAGAAAAGGGCATCCCCCACTAAGCCACAAAGTCTATTTTGTACTCTGTCAAGGCAGAATAGGCTGTTTTTAGCAGCTCCTGCCCAGATATGGCAGCAATATTCCATCCGTGGACGTACTTGGCTTTTATATAGATAGAGAATTGCATCAGTAGTGGGATATCTTCTGGAGCGGTAGAAGGATCCCACCATCTTTCCAGCGACCTTGGCAACAGACTTGATGTAAGTGTTCCATTTCAGATCAGGAGTAAAGGTCAAATCCAGAAGCTGGTAAGTAATATCTATAAGGATTTTTCATCTGAATTCTATCAGTGTCTTATCTCGTGTATATATATATATATATATATATATATATATGCATATATATATATGCATATATATGCATATATATATATATGCATATATATATATGCATATATATGCATATATATATATATATATATATATATATATATATATATATATATATATATAACTGTTGTACACAGATAGATATCCATAATTGACAATAATTGCAAAATTAAACACATTATTAAGAAATTTTATACCCAAAATCTTTTTTGTAAAAAAAAAATAATAAATAGTAACCCCCTTCCAAACCTTAAGACATTGGAAAGAACCAATGATATCTACGTTTTTTTCTTTTTCGTTTTTTTTTTTAAATATGGGAGAATAAAAGGTAATATATGCATTTCACACCCAGTACCTTATCACGCGGTCTCACCATGCATCTCGTAAACCTTATCTATGAAGAGGACACCTTGCTCATTTTAAGAGAGAAACGATCGGTTTAACTGGCAATATCTACTAGAATAATACCTTACGTGTATTTTAATATTAATTACCGGCCATACATCAAGTGGCAGCTATTTAAGTACCACTTATAAAGCGGGTTAAGTTTTGAAATGTTTTCTCCTCTAAACGAGAAGTTGTTTCAATAATTCTATGTTTTTTGTCTTTTGTTAGAGGTTATCTATTCTTAAATCAGCATTTTAGTCCGCTTAGTACAGCATGAATGAGTAGGGTTTATTTCTCGGCTTGATGTACAGGATGAGTTTGAAGTTGCTTATTGCTTAAAATGTTCAGGTCGAGCTAAAAGTTGCTAGTGTTTGGAAGATCGAATCGTGCAAACTGCTGAAGAGATATGTAGGTTGACCATAAATAGAACACACACACACACACACACACACACACACACACACACACACACACACATATGCATATATGCATATGCATATATATACATACACATACATATATAGATACACATATATATATATATACACATATATATATACATATACGTATATATATTCATACATACACATACATATATATACATGATGATGATGGCAACGTCTTGTCAGACGAGTGAAACTCCCTCAGACATTTAAAATCCATGAGCCCAAATGTCTGAGGGAGTATCTATACAAATATGATGTTAAAGAGTCTTAGCTTTGTACGACAGCTAAGTCTCTCTCTCTCGGTTCAAAATGTTGAGATCCAGCAACAAGCAAGAGCAAGATAGCCAGCAACAAGTTAAACTGCAGACCAGCTTAATGCGGGTAATGGTCTTCCGCTTTATGTTTTTTTTTAAATCAGAGATTTGCTTCTCCTAGAAAGGTTGCCTTCACCACGGCTTACGGGAGCCCTCTCCACCCCAATACACATATACACACACACAAATATACACGGTGCTAGTTGGCCGTTGACCCAGAAAAGAGTTCATTCGCCCTTTGGAAGGTCTTGTTTTTTATCCTTCAGGGAGACTAGCCGCCCTCCTCACCAAACAAGTCTGGTGGGGGAACCAGTTTAGTCGCCGGTGACCCGACCATGAGGCAGGTAGTACTGGGTTACATGGTACCAGTAGCACATGACATGACCTTACATACACATATACATACATATATACATACATATGTACATGCATATACATATGTACATATCCGTGTATATATACATGCACATACATATACATACATATATACACATATAAATACATATATATACACATATACATACATATATCTATACACATATATATACATATATATACATAAATATATGTACATACATACGTATATATATTAACGTTGAATGTTCCGACTAACTGCAAGCACTTGTACCCCCTCTACGTAAATACCCCCGACAAACCTGACAATCAGTAAAATTCCACCCCTTTACAGTATACGATTATCTATGCATAAGAGCTAAATTGACCGACTTAATTCAACTGAAAGGGGTCAACGATAAGAAACGAGTTTCTTAAAGGGGCTGACATAATTATTTTTTACTATAATAATTAAATACCTATAGACACTAGAGTTTCACCCTTTCGGGAATCTTCAGTACAGGGTGTCACGATTAACACCAGTCGACAGATTCGAACCCGGCAACACGAGGCATCTCTGGCTCGATTAGCAGAGACCGTATCCAATCGGCTATCATCAACCGCGAGAAATACCGTGAAATCTAAACATTTTAATTTTAAAAAAATGTTCTTTGCGCCATTCACAGAGATCTAATCATATATATATATATATATATATATATATATATATATATATATATATATATATATATATATATTAAATTGTAATTCAATGAATTTAAAAAAAGCTCCCATTGAAATAAAATGAAGTGGTTGAGTTTCATATCAAAGAATTTTTATAATTCTAAGCAAGACAAAGAATGCTTTAGAAAATTAATATCCTTAACCTATAGGGTTTCGATGTCTACCATCTCATCAGAGTAGAGAAAATATTAGCAAATAGTTATAAAGATATTTGCTAAAGTTAGTGAGACTTCCTACCACTTACCACTACCTACTCTCCCTAACACTTCGTCCCACTAAAAATAATATAGACTTCTAATGAAAAGGTTTCCACCAGACTTTGAATTATTATCGCTGGACCCACAAACAAATTTATACAAACACTTGCCCGATTCGGATATCTACACAGCTATGCGGATTACCCAATATATAGCTTGGACCTTATTACCAAACGGATGTAGAGAACGTATAACATGGATTTTACCAAGCAAGCTGGATCAACAAAAACATTCATATCCTTTTTCTACAAATCCTCCTGCTACAGGACTTCTAATAAATGTATTATTTTCACTTTGACTTTCCATGTCTTACTGACTTTAGCAAATAGGGTGCATACCTTTATAACTATTTGCTAATATTTTCTCTCCTCTGATGAGATGGTAGACATCAAAACCCTATAGATTAAGGAAATTAATTTTCTAAAGCATTCTTTGTCTTGCTTAGAATAATAAAAATTCTTTGACATGAAACTCAACCACTTCATTTCATTTCAATGAGAGTTTTTTGAAATTCATTGAATTACAATTTAATTTATTTGCTCTATCTTGCATATCGAGCAATTCTTGTTTAGATGGGATAACTTATAGAATATTACTGCCAGTAATATTTTGTAAACCTACAATCTCACGTTTCCATAACAACTGATTGTTAAATAAAAACTATTCTGAAGTATATATATATATATATATATATATATATATATATATATATATATATATATATATATATATATATTTTAAAAGATGGAAGACCGAAAACACTCTTTTATAATCATACACAAGGTGCCTTCAATAAATTTCCAGGATTTTTTGTACAGGCATTTAAAATCGTCTTAGAGTCTTGAAATTCAGTATGTTGTTGCTATGTTATATAGGGGTCTTATTCAGAGAGAGTCTTTGAGTCTTATTAGTCTTAGAGAGAGTTTTAGAGAGAGAGATGTTGAAAGAGTTCTAGAGAGGGATGTTGTGAGAGAGATTGTTTGTTCCGTGTTCGTGTTATGATGATTCATATATATTAAAATATGTTCATTCTTAGGTTAATAGATGTGTTGCTATGTGAAGCTCTTTGAGTGAGGAGATAGTGTTCAGACAGTCTTAGTGTAGATATGAGATGTAGATTCACATTGTGGATATGAGATGTGTATGTCACGACATTTTATAACACAGACATATAATAACAATTCACTTTATCTTTTTGTAAGAATCACAAACACAAAGACGAGCTTTATCAAAACACATGATGGGTTTATTTCTTCACGACCGGCCGTGATTTTCTCACCAAGAATTCAAAGCTTCACATATTTAGTTCCAAAAGTGATCGTCTCGCTTCTAGACGATTGAAACCCATGTCTGGACCCAGACTATTGCCTGACTCTGACTCCCTCTGTGTTTCTCACTGACTAGCTAACTAACTAACTAACTCTCACTTCCTATATTGAGAAATCCATGCATGTCCGGCCACGTGATCACAATTCACGTGTTTCAACATGCGCGAGTCGCACGTTTCCCGAACATTCTGATTTTCCAATAACCTATTTTTTCTTTGTTATTTTCACAAAAGAATTCAACCTACATGTCTAATTTATTTAACCCATATTTTATTATCCACATTCTTTCTAACAATTGAATAGTTTATTTATTATTTATTTCATCAGAATTAACAATTTACTGGACGTTCCATTTAAACCTATTGTCCTTTAAAACTTATATCCAAGGTTCGATTTCTGCTTTCCCTCATTTTATTTTCATTTTAAGTAATCTCTCTATTTTTATACTTACATGAAAAGGGTACATCCCTTATCATGTAACAGCTATATCTAGTTATGAGATGACCGACCATTTTTTTATGACTTCAGAATCAAATGAACAACTACAGCGGGAATTGGAATCGACCCTACTTAAGCTTAATTGTCAAAGCTGTTGAATTTCGAAAAATTCAATCTGGACGTAAGGACACATTGGAATCGCTATGCGATAAAATCCAGTTTTAAACTTGGAAAAAAAAACGTATTTGAACCATTTTGCATGAACCAAGAATCAGTTTTTGTGTGACGTCAGAGATTTAAGGACGGCAGAGACTCTGCGAGGAATGAGAGGAGTAAGGAAGTCAGAGCACCAGAGTTGATTGGCTAAATAAAGAATTTCATTGATAAGGACCGTCGTGTGTCCATAGATACAATAAGTGCACAGTTTGATGTTAGTGCGGGAAATGTGTGTACAATTATTCGCGAGGAACTGAAGATACGGTCGATTTGCGCGAAGTTTGTCCCAAGGGTGTACAGAGAAGATCAGAAAGAAAGACGTTGTCATGACAATAAGGAGATGATCGGGTTAATCAATTCAGATCCCAAAGTTCTTGATGCTCTGGTGACCTACAATGAAAGCTGGATCTACTACTATTAACCAGAGATCAATCAGTGAAAGCATGCTGGCAGACAGAGCAACTATGTCCATGTCATAACGTTGAAGTCCCTTAGATACAAGAGGAGATCTACACCCTGGATGGCAAGTCAAGCAGCGTCCGCACACTCCAACAGCCGATGGTCATTGTCATATATTTCCTCTCAGTAGCATGATGACGTCCGGGTTCAGGCTGTGGAGCCCTGAAACACCTGCTAGTTCCCTTATTGCCATTTACGGTCATAACTATATTTACCAACTTCATTGAATGATTTGCCGTTTTAGGCTACAGCCAGCCTTTTTGCTATCGAGATACACGAGATGGTAACATGTGTATCTAATTTATATCAGGCAATGCCTGTGCATGAGGCTTTTTATAGTGAGAAAAGACTTTGCACCGAGACAATCCCACTCTCTAAACAACTGCCACATTGAACCAAAAAGAAGAGCAAGTCAACATCATTGGATGCAGCAGTCGCCGCAGGTTTTCCTTCTCCTAGAGAGCTTGGCTGATATGCAGCATCTTGTGGACTCCTTTGCGGTTGCCTGCAGCACATTGAGCCTGATTATCAATCTGAAAAAAAAAAAAACTGTCTTAATGTATCAGCCTGCTCTTGGCATGCCATACTATGGGCCATCAGTTTATATCTGTGGGTCAAGGATAGTGGTTGTCACTAAGTTTGTATACTTAGGTAGCACACTAAGTATGTCTGGTGCCCTGGATGATGAGGTATCGTTATGGATCAGCAGAGCAAGTGATGCCTTTGGAAAGTTGGACAGGCGTTTGTAGAGCTGTCATGGGATCTCGCTTAAGTTAACAAATTTACCGAATTTCTATTACTAACAATTATTATATTGTTCAATTGACTACTGTACACTCTTAACCCTTATCCTCGAGTGGTCTCTGGCCTTGATAAGTGGTAATGCCTATGTAAAAAAAAAAAAGAAATACCGTACTTATTAAATGCAACGTTTTCAAATGAAGTAAAGAACACCTAAAAAAAAACTGACACATCTCGATGCTATGTTTTTTTCTAAACAGGTCACGTTTTGTAAAAAAAAAAAAAAAAATACTCAAGCTGAGATCAAAATCAAAATCTGAAGACTGTAAGTCAAGTACGATAACCATTAGGTCAACTTGACAAGATCTTTAAAAAGAGATTTCAAACCTACTTATTCTTAACATAAATGATATGTCATGTGAACGATTCACGTATGCGCATTCGTGAAACAGTTGATAAACAGATAGAAATCCGACCACACCCTCCTCACAAATGCCAATTTTTCAATTTTGACCTCTTAGTAGCCTTTTTGCCCCCCCCCCCTCGGATGAAACCCGATTAAAACGTTTTCCACATGTCTGAATACCCAATATACTACATTTCAAATCTACAGATAAAAAATTTGATGAGTATATAGGTTTAGAAGTTTCATTCAATAAGTATCACCAACAAAAACAGACAAACAACATCTATGTAAAAATGCGATAAATTAGTTGTCCTGCAAGATAGCTCAATGATAGAGGCTTAGGCTTCTTATCATGGGATCTCGCTGCCAACAAAAATTAAGGTTTATGCCGCATGTGTTCTCTCTGCTCTTCTCTATGTCTGTGAGACTTTGACAACATACAGGAAGCATTTGAGACGTCCCGAGCGGTTTCACCAGATATGCCTACGGCGAATCTTAGGTTTGAGTTGGCAAATGTATGTCAGTGATGTGGAGGTGCTCGAACGGACCCAATCTCTAAGGATTGAAGCTCACATTATCAAACATAGACTGAGATGGAGTGGACATGTGGTGAGGATGTTAGACAGTCGACTCCCCAAACAACTCTTTTATGGCGAGCTTGCCGAGGGAAGATGTCTCGCTAAAAACCCTTAAAATGAGATTCAAAGATTGTTTGAGATCCACCTTTAAAAAATGTGAGATAGATGAAAGAGCCTGGGAGAATCTTGCTTTAGATTGTGGAGAGTGGAGAAGGACCTTGCAGGGAGGTGTGGGTAAGTTTGTGGCAGATCGAACCCAGTATGACCGCATGAAACATGATATCCGGAAAAGGAGGGTGAAAGGAGCAGTGAATGGGCGGGGGCACCAAATTGGTCTGGAGTGTGAGGTGTACGGAAGATTATGTCTGAGCAGAGGTGGGCTGATAAGCCACCAGACTACTCATCAGCACAGTGGGCCACAAAGCAGTCTTGTGTTGCCAGATCTAACCTGTGTCAACTGCGGGTGGACATACAAAACAGTAGGTGGTTTGAAGCGGCATTTGATTATGCATAGAAGTGACCATCAAGAACGTGCTGCTAGTGGCGCACATGTCTGCACAATGTGTGCCAAAGAATGCCAGAGTTTGGCAGGGCTTAAAAACTACCTTCGGGCGGCCAATCACTGATTTGTTTTCGTGTTTTTGTATATCTTTTTGTGCTATATCAAGTAATGGCAATGTTCGAAAACGAATTTGCTGCCATCATATATATATATATATATATATATATATATATATATATATATATATATATATATATAATTAACCTCTCATCCCTTTGTTAAAGTATGGAATCACCCGACTTTTTTTTTTAGTCCTACTGGTGAATTCCCACGCTCAAGCATGACACTGAAGACCGCCATCGAGATCAATTATTACATGCTTCCAGCATTTCAAGCCTCCAATCATCACAACTTTTCCATCACCTCAGGACCATTTTTATAGACAAATGCCTGAGGGAGCATCTATACAAAGTTGATGTTACAGAGTCTTAGCTTTGTACAAACGCTAAGTCTCTCTCTCGGTTCAAAATGTTGAGATCCAGCAACAAGCAAGAGCAAGATAGCCAGCAACAAGTTAAACTGCACACCAGCTTAATGCGGGTACTGGTCTCCCGCTTTATGTTTTTTTTTTAATCAGAGATTTGCTTCTACTAGAAAGGTCGCCTTCACCACGGCTTACGGGGGCCCTCTCCACCTCAACACACACATACATACACACAAACACACACGGTGCTAGTAAGCCGTTGACCCCGAAAAAGGGTTCATTCATTACATGTATACATACATATATATATGTGTGTGTGTGTGTGTGTGTGTGTGTGAGGGAGAGAGAGAGAGAGAGAGAGAGAGAGAGAGAGAGAGAGAGAGAGAGAGAGAGAAAGGTCTATATTCTAAATTTCAATGTTGAAGTGTTCAGTTCTTGACAACACCTGTTTCGTAGTACAGAATCATTTATGTAATTATGATATCGATTTTTGAATTTATTGCCTCCTTACTCATCGGAATGAACTTATGAATTTGAAAAGGAAATAAATATGGTCAGAATACGAAATTTGTGTTTTCTTAGTTACGCCATCTTTGAATTTTGGGAAAAGCAAAGACGACATAAATTGAAATAGTACTTGATTATGTGAATTAAATGTTTTTTCTTTGTTTTTTTCTTTGTTTTTTTCTTTGTTTTTTCTTTGTTTTTTCTTTGTTTTTGTTTTTTCTTTGTTTTTTCTTTGTTTTATCTTTGTTTTATCTTTGTTTCTTCTTTGTTTTTTCTTTGTTTTTTCTTTGTTTTTTTGTTTTTTCTTTGTTTCTTCTTTGTTTTTTGTTTTTTCTTTGTTTCTTCTTTGTTTTTTGTTTTTTCTTTGTTTTTTGTTTTTTCTTTGTTTTTTCTTTGTTTTCTTTGCTTTTTCTTTGTTTTTTCTTTGTTTTTAATTCACTTTCCTTCGTTTTTTTCTGTTTTTTATTTCATTTTTGTTTTTCTTTGTTTTGTTTTTTTCTTAGTTTTTTCATTGACTTTTTAATTTTTTTGTTTTTCTTTGTTTTGTTTTTTTCTTAGTTTTTTCATTGACTTTTTAATTTTTTTGTTTTTCTTTGTTTTGTTTTTTTCTTAGTTTTTTCATTGACTTTTTAATTTTTTTGTTTTTCTTTGTTTTGTTTTTTTCTTAGTTTTTTCATTGACTTTTTAATTTTTTTGTTTTTCTTTGTTTTGTTTTTTTCTTAGTTTTTTCATTGACTTTTTTAATTTTTTGCTTTTTCTTTGTATTGTTTTTTCTTTGTTTTTTCATTGATATTTTGTTTTTTTTTGTTTTATCTTTATTTTGTTTTTCTTTGTTTTTCAATAATTTTTTGTTTTTTCTTTGTTTTGTTTTTCTGTGTTTTTCATTCATTTTTTATCATTTCCTTTTCTTTCTTTTTTGTTTTTCATTCTTTTTTCTTTGTTTTTTTTCTTTATTTCTTTTCTTTGTTTTTTGCATTCCCTTTTCCTTCGTTTTTTTCATTCCTTATCTTTTTTACTTTGTTTTTTTTCTGTTTGTTTTTCGTTGGTTTTCATTAAATTTTCTTTATTTTTTCTTTATTTTTCCTTTGTTTATTTTTTCATTCCTTTTTACTTTTTTGTTTGTTTTTTCTTTGTTTTTCATTACAGTTTCTTTATTTTTTCTTTGTTTATTTTTTCATTCCTTTTCTTTTTTACTTTGTTTTTTGTTTGTTTTTCTTTGTTTTTCATTACATTTTCTTTATTGTTTTGTTTTTCCTTTGTTTTTTGTGTTTCCCCCGTTTTTTCTTTCTTGTTTTTATTGCCATTTATTTGTTTTTCTTTGCTTTTTGTTTGTTTTTTGGTTTCTCTTTGTTTCTTCTTTGTGTTTTCATTCGCTTTTATTTGTTTTTTCTTAGTTTTTTCCATTTCCTCTTCTTTGTTTTTCTTTGTATTTTTTGTTTTTTTGTATTTTTTTGTATTTTTGCTTTTCTTTGTTTTTTTATTCCCTTTTGTTTTTCATTTTTTTCTTTGTTTTTCAACCTTCTTTTCTTTTTTCTTTGCTTTTTCTTTGTTTTTTTCCTTACATTTCCATCTTAATTCTCATCTCTTATCTTTCACTCTCTCTTTTTTTTGTTAAATTTTATTCCCATCTCCCACTCTTCGTATCTCGTTCCCACTTATTATTTTCATTTCTTAAGCCATCTCCCTCCCCACCTGTTCTTCACCTTATCTTTAGTGTCCACCTGTCCGCCTTCCAAACCATCTCATTTGCCTGAAACATGGCGGACAGAGAATTAGCGTTCATCATTCTCTAGAATCAGTCGCCATACTTGGCAAAAAAAAGAAAAGTGCGTGGAATTCTGAAAGAATTCATAAAAGAACTCAACAAAAAAAACATGGCTGCTAATTTGTCCACTTAAAACTCGCGTCTCAAACATGACATTTCTTTCAAATAAACATCGTCGTAATCGCGACGCTTCCAGGTTCCAAAACATTTTAATCAAAGCAGCAAATAATAATAATAATAATAATAATAACAATAATAATAATAATAATAATAATAACAACAAAAACAATAATAATAATAACAATAATAATAACAACAATAATAATAACAATA
This sequence comes from Euprymna scolopes, assembly GCF_053919585.1. Taxonomy (NCBI): domain Eukaryota; kingdom Metazoa; phylum Mollusca; class Cephalopoda; order Sepiida; family Sepiolidae; genus Euprymna; species Euprymna scolopes. Next base: position 103,539,006 of record NC_136527.1, on the reverse strand, counting down.
ATAATAATAATAACAATAGTAATAACAACAATACTACTACTACTACTAATAATAATAATAATCATAACAACAACAACAATAATAACAATAATAACAACAACAACAATAATAATAACAATAATAATAATAACAATAATAATAATAATAATAATAATAATAAAATAATAATAATAATAATAATACTAAGAATAACAATAATAATAACAACAATAATAATAACAATAATAAAAATAACAACAACAATAATAATAACAATAATAATAACAATAATAATACCAACAATAATAATAACAACAATAATAATAACAATAATAAAAATAACAACAATAATAATAATAACAACAATAATAATAACAATAATAATAACAATAATAATAATAATAATAAAATAATAATAATAAAATAATAATAATAATAATAACAATAATAATAACAATAATAAAAATAACAACAATAATAATAACAATAATAAAAATAACAATAATAATAATAATAAAATAATAATAGTAATAATAATAATAACAATAATAATAACAATAATAAAAATAACAACAATAATAATAACAATAATAAAAATAACAACAATAATAATAACAATAATAATAATAATAACAATAATAATAATAACAATAATAATAACAATAATAATAATAACAACAATAATAATAACAATAATAATAATAATAATAATAAAATAATAATACTAATACTACTACTAATAATAATAACAATAATAGTAACAATAATAATAATAACAACAATAATGATAACAATAATAATAATAATAATAATAATAATAATAAAATAATAATACTAATACTACTACTAATAATAATAACAATAATAATAACAATAATAATAATAACAACAATAATAACAACAACGATAATAATAACAATAATAATAACAAAAACAATAATAATAATAATAATAATAATAATAAAATAATACTAATACTAATACTACTAATAACAATAATAATAACAATAATAATAATAATAATAATAATAATAACAATAACAACCACAACTGCTGCTATTATCATTATTATTACTATTATTATTATGATTGTTGTTGTTGTTGTTATTATTATTATTATTATTACTACTACTATTATTATAATCTATATATTATTACGATAACGTGTGTTATTTTCTGTGGCACGCTTCCATCCGGGTCGTATAATTGGTATGTACTTCCATTTCTTTTCACAAATAATTTTACCAAGAAATTTTCATAAGTTTTGGTTTCGATTATAACTGATGGTACTCCAGTAATCTATTTTTTTATCAAGAATTCTTAATAAGTTTTGGTTTCAGTTTCAGTTATAGCTAAAGGGACTCAAGTTATATATATATATATATATATATATATATATATATATATATATATATATATATATATAACTACTTTATTTAATCATCACAGAACTTTAAACTTTAAACAGCGTAAACTTTAAGTATTTACTTCAGAAGTGCTCAATACGTAGGTAGAGCTAGGTAGTAAGTTATAAAATATATATGGCGATTAAGCTACACAGAATATTCCGTGTTTCATCCAGGCAAGGATTCATCAGGCTTATGAATCCTAGCGTCGATGAAACATGGAATATTCTGTGTAGCTAAATCGCCATATATATTTTATAACTTACTACTACTACTGCTATATATATATATATATATATATATATATATATATATATATATATATATATATATATATATATATATATATATATATATATATATATATATATATATCATAAGTTTTTATTTCGGTTTCGATTTAAGCTAATGCACCGAAGTCATATGGATATATTTTTTATTTTTGAAATCGTAACTTTATAATAAAAAATCGATAGAAAAAACTTTATAATAAAAAATCGATAGAAAAAACTTTATAATAATACATACGAAATCTGCAAGAATTAAAATATCATATTTAAGCGTACTTTACGACCGGGCTTTTTTGGGCGTTCGTGATAGCTTAGATAAGTACTTTTGCAGTTTTAACAAAAGAGCTACAGTCATATCAGAGCGTCTCCATCTACAGAATGCCAACATCAATATATTACATATGAATGAATCCCCTGCGGAATAGAGGAGTAGTCAATTATCTCAGCAAAAATAACCTTCATAGTGACGTGCAATATGGTTTCCGTTCTTCTAGATCTACAGCAGACGTGCTTACAGTTATATCTCATAGGATTAGCGAATCTCTTGACGGAGGTTTCCTCTCTATGGCAATCGCCTTTGATAAGGTATGGCATAATGGACTACTTCACAAGATCTCCAGCTATCGTATAGCTGGAAGTGTCTTCTCAATTATTAAATCTCTCTGATAGGTTCATAAGAGTAGTGGTTGATGGGAAGAAATCAGAAGCTCTCAGTATTAATGCTGGAGTCCGTCAGGGGTCCATCCTTGGCCCAACTCTTTTCCTGATCTACATTAATGATCTTCCAAATCACACCCTTACATCATTCATAGACATTTATGCTGACGACACTACCATCTATGGTAGCACATCTAAGACCGTTCTCTCTGATTCCCTCTCCTCTGATCTTGAGCACGTGGTACTGTAACGCCTTCCGTGCAGCTCAGCTCAGGTGCACAGGCTCGTGATTGAAATGCACCTGTAGCCGATACATGTGGCGCTACGTTACCCGTGGTATCGTCTAGTGGTCAAATTCGTCTTCGGACGTCGTCGGTCTCTCTCCCGGTTCTGCTTTCAAATCAGCTTCCAACCGTCATCTGGGATATAGGAGAAATAAATTGCATTCACAACGGCGTTCCAATCAAAGAAAAGAAAGTCAAAACTTAATTTGTTTACACAGAATTGATTATTGTCTTTGACTTTACAATATAATAGTTACACACTGCCTAGTCATGCAACTTAGGGGGATGGCAGTTTTGTTTCTTCTACCAAGTTCTCCGTTCTTCATCTACCGTCCGTCCACGGGCAGGGATCAGCGAAAAAGACCCCAATTAGCTAAGCGTCTTGTTTTTATCAAAACAGTAATTCCTCCTCCCACCTTTTTGGAGTTATTCTTTCTTCCTTTCCCTTCCTCTCTCTCTCTTCTTTTATCGTATCAATTTGTATTCCCTTTCCTTTTTCCTCTTTTGAATTTCCTCTCTCTCTCTCTCTCTCTCTCTCTCTCTCTCTCTGTTTCCCTAATGTCTACCCCTTCTCTCGGCTTTTATCTATACCAATTTTTAATCCTCATTGCCTGAGGTGTTACTTATCAATAATTTAGTCACTCCACAGGGTTTTAAAAAACAACCTCTTCGTTATTAACATATTTTTACCAGCCATTATCTCGAAACAAATTCTCGTTTGTCTTTCTCTTAAAGACCCCACCCCGGCCCTGATGTGATAAGCGACAACTATTTATTTCCATGAGTCAACCATTTTCGGCTGGCGAGTCTGTATTGCCCCCTCTGACCCTAACTTCCTATAGGTGTCGGCTAGTAAGACCGCATCCCCCCACGTACCTTTCAATAGAATCTTGTTTCTTTAATAATTTGAATTGTTGTTCTAACCTAAACCAGAAAACGACCCTGTATTGCTTTTTCGGCCAACTCGAGAATCTCATTATCATTTTTATTTATTTATTTCTTTCCCATCGAAATATTCACTATTTCTTTTCTCATTGAAATATTTACTCTTTTCTGTGGACAGGAATCTCATAAACATCTGTTTTTCCTCACCCATCTTCTCTTCCTCTATTTGAAAAGCAAGATTATCTGGTGTCGCCAGGGATCTCGTCATAGTACAATGGGGAAAGAGGTGGCTGGTTACTTTTAAATTTGGCATCGGTCGAAATGAATGGCTCTTGTTTTGGAGAGGCTTCATGTTTTGACAAGTTTCTGGACTTGACCTTTACTCTTGACCTGAATTGTAACACGTATATCAAATCCATTACCATAGTCGCTGGAAAAATGGTGGGATCCTTCTACCGTTCCAGTAGATATCTCCTTCGTGATGCAATTCTCTACGTATATAAAAGCCAGGTACGGCCAACGATGGAGTACTGTTGCCACAGGAGCTGCTAGAAGCAGTTTATCCTGCCTTGACAGAGTTCAAAATAGACTTCGTAGCTTAGTGGGGGATGCCCTTCTCTCTTCCCTGCAACCTCTTTCCCACCGAAGAGACGTTGCGAGCCTGTCTCTGCTTTATCGTTATTTTCATGGAAAGTGCTTAGCTGAGCTTTAATCTATGGTTTCCCCTCGCCAAACTTTCACGAAAAACACTCATCTAACCAAAACCACTATCAACAATTTCTCACACTCTTTACCTGTGCCTAAACCTAAATGCAGATTCCATGAACAAAGTTTCTTTCTTAGAACTGCACGCCTGTGGAACTCTCTTTTGATTGCCTGCTTTCCAGCTGACTACAATCTGATTGTCTTCAAGTCAAACGTAAACAAATTCTTGATGAACCGTCCCCCTAAGTAATCCAATTTACAAAATTCCCGCTACTTATGTTTACTACGCTATAATCACATTGACTAATGTATACCCGTTTACCCTTATCCTCGAGTGGCCTCCGGGACTTGATAAGTGGTGATTCCTGTGTGAAAAAAGGTCCCGCTAATTATTATTATTATTATTATTATTATTATTATTATTGTTGTTGTTGTTGTTGTTGTTGTTGTTGTTGAAAATGTCAAATTAAGAGCGTAATATTTATATTTTTTATTTTCAGAAAGTTTAAAAGCGATCAGTACTGACGTTGCCTTTCTTTTTTTTTGTTGTATGTTTACACTTCGAGTTATATACAGATTAGATAGATCGCCTGAAGAGAGCTTGAAATGAGGGACGTAAAACAGTTCCTTATTATCAGGTTTGAAACCGGTGGTACCGATAACTTATCTAAACTTCTGAAAGTAATATAGCTTGCAACAGTTTGATGTTCCTTTGCTGACTAAGATTTCGGTCTTAGCCTTTGACTTTTTTCTTTCACGGGAGAGTGGTTGTAACTTTTTTATAGTACGTGAAAGTTACGCCGACTTCCTCTGAGTATGACTTTTTTGTGAGATTCAGGTAGGTCAGAATTAATGTAGGAAATTCTAAATCGAATCAAAATGACTAACAATATCCGGAAAATAAAATAACAAAAAAATCTTTTATTGTTATTTCTTTTTAATTAAGCAATTTATAATATTTTTATATCTTATATTATTATATAATATTTTAAGTATTTTTATTTTGTTATAATTAGTGTCCGCAAACACGAAAATTTGGAAGGGCAAAAACGACATTACTTTGTAAATATAATAGAGCTATTTAATAAAATCTTTGATTTTGTCATGCAAATTCCGTAACTTGCGTGCTCAGGAAAAAACAAAACAAACAAACAAAAAAAAAACAAAAACAAAAAACAAAACAAAAACAAAACAAAAACAAAACAAAAACATAAAGAAAACAAAAACAAAAAACACAGAAACAAAAATTATTTAAAAAAAAAACAAAAAACAAAAACAAAAAAAAAACAAAAAAAAACATGAAAAAAAACAACAAAAAAAAACAATGGTTTTGTCACTGGGGTTTGATTAGTAAAAGTGTTATTTTCCGATTATTATGTTCTAATTTGATAACGGTTCGGGATTAAGCGGACCTTTTAACCGTTGATCGTTGCTATGGCGATTGGATCAACGCGGCTGACATCATCAGAGCTTCCTTTAGACGACCGGTCGGCCACGGCTGGAAGCTGAGGTGGTCGGTGAAAGAGACGATTGATTTCCTGTGACAATGATAATAGATGGCCTGAAGCGGCTCAGCGGGCTGGAAGAAAGAACGAAGACGAAATGATGCTGAATTAAGAAGAATCTGAGGCCATGGATGAAGAAAAGAGGGAGCTAAGGAGGAGTAGAAAGAAGATGAGGGGTGAGGAAAGCGATAAGGAGGAGAGGGGGGAATTGGATGGGTTGACATGACATAAAAAAGAACGATTGGAAGAGAGAATAAAGAAAGGAAAGAAGGAAGGTAATATATGTGTCCATAAAGCCACTAAAGGATTTTGAGTTTAAATAGATTCTGTATTTTTGATGATATTTTTTCTGTAATTTTAACACAATCTGACTAAGAAAATAAGAAAATAAGAAAATGCAAAATAATAAGTATTTACTTCAACAGTGCTCAATACGTAGGTAGAGCTAGGTAGTAAATTCTAAAATATATATGGCGATTAAGCTACACTGAATATTCCGCATTTCATCCACGCTAGGATTCATCAGGCTTATGAATCCTAGCGTGGATGAAACACGGAATGTTCTGTGTAGCTTAATCGCCATATATATTTTATAACTTACTACTATATATATATATATATATATATATATATATATATATATATATATATATATATATATATATATATATATATATATAGTTTTTATTCCGTTTGGGTACTTTTTTTTTTCACTCATATCATGTTTAATTTTTGTGCAAAAATTCAAAAAATTCTAAAGCGTAGTTATTGAGAAAAGTGCGAACGGATGAACGGACGAACGGACAAGGGTTAATTTAAAGTTTCACTCTTCTTTTGTCGGGGGACCCAAAAGGGGTCTTTACATGAATATCAAAATTATAGGAGTATAGATGTGATAAGTGCCACACTTTCTGGTACTACTAGATCAGGCGCTCCGAAGATACTGGCTCCTTAATTTAAATGCACCAAACATTGATGTTATTGTTTAGTTTACTTTCCTTTTGTACAACTCAATCATGTTCTGCAAAGCCAATAAAAACAAAAACATTTTCTTCTACAAAACAATAAAATAAAATATCCCGATTAAATATTTGAAGATGTAAACAATCTGAAAAATTAAACATTTCTATTTTTTTCCAAATTTACCGGATTCGGCATTAAATAATCCCCCCTCATAAAAGAGTTGATATGCCGCAAAACAAAACGAACAAACAAACTCTTTTTTGTTGGTCTTCTTGTTTTGTTTGTCTTTTTTATCCAATTTTCTTTTTCGTAAGGCTTCGTTTTCATTGTGACAAAATGGCGACGCGACTTCCGCCCGCTTGACACAAAGGGAAGACATCTGCATGTGTGCGGTCGTGTTTGCGTTAACCAATATGGCGAGCGATGTCGTCTGCTCTTGCTTGTAAATGACCTCTGCGGCAGGATAATTAGATTGGATAGAAACCATTGGAACAGTGTATAAATAGGAACGAAGAGAAACACCATATTAAAAATATATAAATAAATAACAGATCGGGTGAGATCTTTTTCTTTTTGTTGTTGTATAAAACGCTAGCTATCCCGATCCGGAGTTTCCACGGACATATTATTTTCAAATTGGTTTTGATATTTTGGCAGATTTGCCGTTTAGTTATACAAATAGCCCCTAACCCTGTTATCAAAAAAGACAAAAAAAAGAAAAAAGAAAAAATGACATGTTGGGTAATCACCGGAATGTATCAAGAAGTTTGTTTACGTATAAATTATTTTAGAGTAACCCCATTGTTCAACAAATAAAAGTATTAAACATATTTCATTTTATAATTTAAAATGTTTATTGTATAATGAAAAAATTTTATTGTATAATAAAAAAATTAAAACATCAAACAATACAAATAATACGTTATTTAACAAATAAAAAAATAAAAAATGGAGTTTAAAAATAATTAAATGTGTTTTATTTTATAATTAAAAATATTCCTTTCATAATTAAATTTTTTTATTTTATGATTAAAAAATGTATTCTATAATTAAAAATTCAAAAAATAAAACAATATAAATAATATGTTTTTTAACAAATAAAACAGAAATGAAAAATGGAGTTTTGAAATGATTAAATTTGTTTTATTTTATAATTCAAAATTGTTATTTTATAATTAAAAATTTTTATTTTAAGATTAAAAATTTTATTGTATAATAAAAAATTTAAAAAATTAAACAATATAAATAATACGTTGTTTAACAAATAAACAAAAGAAATGGAAAATGGAGTTTATAAATGATTACATTTGTTTTATTTCATAATTTAAAATTTAAAACATCAAACAATACAAATAAGATTTTGGTTTGATTTTACATTTTATATTGTTCTCGGATGCCTATGATGATGCGTCTCCACAAGAATTCAATATTTAACTTCATCTTTCATTATTTCTTTTCGAGAACAAAACTAACATTTTATTTATATTGTTCAAGGTTTTTATTTTTAAATTATAAAAATAAAACATTTAATCATTTTAAAACTTCATCTTGAATTATTTCTTTTCGAGAACAAAACCAACATTTTATTTATATTGTTCAATGTTTTTATTTTTAAATTATAAAAATAAAACATTTAATCATTTTAAAACTTTATCTTTCATTATTTCTTTTCAAGAACAAAACCAACATTTTATTTCTATAGTTCAATGTTTTTATTTTTAAATTATAAAAATAAAACATTTAATCATTTAAAAAACTTCATCTTTCATTATTTCTTTTCGAGAACAAAACCAACATTTTATTTATATTGTTCAATGTTTTTATTTTTAAATTATAAAAATAAAACACATTTATTCATTTTAAAACTTCATCTTTCATTATTTCTTTTCGAGAACAAAACCAACATTTTATTTATATTGTTCAAGTTTTTTATTTTTTAATTATAAAAATAAAACACATTTAATCATTTTAAAACTTGATCTTGAATTATTTCTTTTCAAGAACAAAACCAACATTTTATTTATATTGTTCAAGGTTTTTATTTTTAAATTATAAAAATAAAACATTTAATCATTTTAAAACTTCATCTTGAATTATTTCTTTTCAAGAACAAAACCAACATTTTATTTATATTGTTCAAGGTTTTTATTTTTAAATTATAAAAATAAAACACATTTCATCATTTTAAAAGTTCATATTGCATTATTTCTTTTCGAGAACAAAACCAACATTTTATTTATATTGTTCAATGTTTTTATTTTTAAATTATAAAAATAAAACATTTAATCATTTTAAAACTTCATCTTTCATTATTTCTTTTCAAGAACAAAACCAACATTTTATTTATATTGTTCAAGGTTTTTATTTTTAAATTATAAAAATAAAACATTTAATCATTTTAAAACTTCATCTTGAATTATTTCTTTTCGAGAACAAAACCAACATTTTATTTATATTGTTCAAAGTTTTTATTCTTAAATTACAAAAATAAATCACATTTAATTATTTTAAAACTTCATCTTTAAATATTTTTTTCGAGAACAAACCAACATTTTATTTATATTTTTCAAGGTTTTTATTTTTAAATTATAAAAATAAAACATTTAATCATTTAAAAACTTCATCTTTAATTATTTCTTTTCGAGAACAATACCAACATTTAATTAATATTGTTCAAAGTTTTTATTCTTAAATTATAAAAATAAATCAAATTTAATTATTTTAAAACTTCATCTTGAATTATTTCTTTTCGAGAACAAGCCAACATTTTATTTGTATTGTTCAAGGTTTTAATTTTTAAATTATAAAAATAAAACACATTTGATCATTTTAAACCTTCATCTTGCATTGTTTCTTTTCGAGAACAAACCAACATTTTATTTATATTTTTCAATGTTTTTATTTTTAAATTATAAAAATAAAACACATTTAATCATTTTAAAACTTCATCTTGAATTATTTCTTTTAAAGAACAAAACCAACATTTTATTTATATTGTTCAAGGTTTTTATTTTTAAAATCTTAAAATAAAACATTTAATCATTTTAAACTTCATCTTGAATTATTTCTTTTCGAGAACAAAACCAACATTTTACTTATATTGTTCAAGTTTTTTATTTTTAAATTATAAAAATAATACATTTATTCATTTTAAAACTTCATATTGCATTATTTCTTTTCGCAAACAAAACCAACATTTTATTTATATTGTTCAATGTTTTTTTTAAATTATACAAATAAAACATTTAGTAATTTTAAAACTTCATCTTTCATTATTTCTTTTCGAGAACAAACCAACATTTTATTTATATTGTTCAATGTTTTTTTTAAATTATAAAAATAAAACATTTAATCATTTTAAAACTTCATCTTGAATTATTTCTTTTCGAGAACAAACTAATATTTTATTTATATTGTTCAATGTTTTTATTTTTAAATTATAAAAATAAAACATTAAATCCTTTTTAAACTTCAACTTGCATTGTTTCTTTTCTAGAACAAACCAACATTTTATTATATTGTTCAATGTTTTTAATTTAAATTACAAAAATAAAACATTTAATCATTTTAAAACTTCATCTTGCATTGTGTCTTTTCGAGAACAAAACCAACATTTTATTTATACTGTTCAAGGTTATTTTTTAAATTATAAAAATAAAACACATTTAATCATTTTAAAACTTCATCTTCCATTATTTCTTTTCGAGAACAAACCAACATTTTATTTATATCGTTCAAGTTTTTTATTTTTAAATTATAAAAATAAAACACATTTGATCATTTTAAAACTTCATCTTGCATTGTTTCTTTTCGAAAACAAAACCAACATTTTATTTCTATTGTTCAATGTTTTTATTTTTAAATTATAAAAATAAAACATTTAATTATTTTAAAACTTCATCTTGAAATATTTCTTTTCGAGAACAAAACCAACATTTTATTGATATTTTTCAAGGTTTGTATTTTTAAATTATAAAAATAAAACACATTTAATTATTTTAAAACTTCATCTTTCATTATTTCTTTTCGAGAACAAAACCAACATTTTATTTATATTGTTCAATGTTTTTTTAAATTATAGAAATAAAACATTTTATCATTTTAAAACTTCATCTTCAATTATTTCTTTTCGAGAACAAAACCAACATTTTATTTATATTGTTCAATGTTTTTTTTAAAATTATAAAAATAAAACATTTAATCATTTTAAAACTGCATCTTTGATTATTTCTTTTCGAGAACAAAACCAACATTTTATTTATATTGTTCAATGTTTTTTTTAATTATAAAAATAAAACATTTAATCATTTTAAAACTTCATCTTGAATTATTTCTTTTCGAGAACAAAACCAACATTTTATTTATATTGTTCAAAATTTTTATTTTTAAATTATAAAAATAAAACGCATTTAATCATTTTAAAACTTCATCTTGCATTATTACTTTTCGAGAACAAACCAACATTTTATTTATATTGTTAAATGTTTTTATTTGTAAATTATAAAAATAAAACATTTAATCATTTTAAAACTTTATCTTGCATTATTTCATTTCGAGAACAAAACCAACATTTTATTTATATTGTTCAATGTTTTTATTCTTAAATTATAACAATAAATATGTTTTATTTTTTAATTATAAAAATAAAACATATTTAATCATTTTAAAACTTCATCTTGCATTATTTCTTTTCGAGAACAAAACCAACATTTTATTTATATTGTTCAAGGTGTTTATTTTTAAATTATGAAAAGAAAACAAATTTGATCATTTTAAAACTTCATCTTGCATTGTTTTTTTTCGAGAACAAACAAAAATTTTATTTATATTGTTCAATGTTTTTATTTTTAAATTATAAAAAAAACACATTTAATTATTTTAAAACGTCATCTTTCATTATTTCTTTTCGAAAACAAAACCAACATTTTATTAATATTGTTCAAGGTTTTTATGTTTACATTATAAAAATAAAACATTTAATAATTTTAAAACTTCATCTTGAATTATTTCTTTCGAGAACAAAACCAACATTTTATTTATATTGTTCAATGTTTTTTTTTTAAATTATAAACATAAAACATTTAATCCTTTTTAAACTTCATCTTGAAATATTTCTTTTCGAGAACAAAACCAACATTTTATTTATATTGTTCAATGTTTTTTTTTATTATAAAAATAAAACATTTAATCATTTTAAAACTTCATCTTGAATTATTTCTTTTCGAGAACAAAACCAACATTTTATTTATATTGTTCAATGTTTTTATTTTTAAATTATAAAAACAAAACATGTAATCATTTTAAAACTTCATCTTTCATTATTTTTTTCGAGAACAAAACCAACATTTTATTCATATTTTTCAAGGTTTTTATTTTTAAATTATAAAAATAAAGCACATTTAATCATTTTAAAACTTCATCTTGAATTATTTCTTTTCGATAACAAACCAACATTTTATTTATATTGTTCAAGGTTTTTATTTTAAAATTATAAAAATAAAACATTTAATCATTTTAAAACTTCATCTTGAATTATTTCTTTTCGAGAACAAACCAACATTTTATTTGTATTGTTCAAGGTTTTTATTTTTAAATTATAAAAATAAAACATTTAATCATTTTAATACTTCATCTTGCATTATTTCTTTTCGAGAACAATACCAACATTTCATTTCTATTGTTCAAGGTTTTTATTTTTAAATTATAAAAATAAAACACATTTAATCATTTTAAAACTTCATCTTGAATTATTTCTTTTCGAGAACAAACCAACATTTTATTTATATTGTTCAATGTTTTTATTTTTAAATTATAAAAATAAAACATTTAATCATTTTAAAACTTCATCTTTCATTATTTCTTTTCGAGAACAAAACCAACATTTTATTTATATTGTTCAAGGTTTTTATTTTTAAATTATAAAAATAACACATTAAATCATTTTAAAACTTCATCTTGCATTGTTTCTTTTCGAGAACAAAACCAACATTTTATTCATATTTTTCAAGGTTTTTATTTTTAAATTATAAATATAAAACATTTAATTATTTTAAAACTTCATATGGCTTTATGTCTTTTCGAGAACAAAACAACATTTAATTTATATTGTTCAATGTTTTTTATTTTTAAATTATAAAAATAACACATTAAATCATTTTAAAACTTCATCTTGCATTGTTTCTTTTCGAGAACAAAACCAACATTTTATTCATATTTTTCAAGGTTTTTATTTTTAAATTATAAAAATAAAACATTTAATCATTTTAAACGTTCATCTTGAAATATTTCTTTTCGATAACAAAACCAACATTTTATTTATATTTTTCAAGGTTTTTATGGTTAAATTACCAAAATAAAACATTTAATCATTTTAAAACTTCATCTTTCATTATTTATTTTCGAGAACAAACCAAAATTTTATTTATATTGTTCATTGTTTTTATTTTTAAATTATAAAAATAAAACATTTAATAATTTTAAAACTTCATCTTTCATTATTACTTTTCGAGAAAAAACCAACATTTTATTTATATTTTTCAAGGTTTTATTTTTAAATTATAAAAATAAAACACATTTAATCATTTTAAAACTTCATCTTTCATTATATCTTTTCGAAAACAAAACCAACATTTTATTTATATTGTTCAAGGTTTTTATTTTTAAATTATAAAAATAAAACATTTAATCATTTTAAAACTCATCTTCCATTATTTCTTTTCAAGAAAAAAACCAACATTTTATTTATATTGTTCAAGGTTTTTATTTTTAAATTATGAAAATAAAACATATTTAATTATTTTAAAACTTCATCTTGCATTGTTTCTTTTCGAGAACAAAACCAACATTTTATTCATATTTTTCAAGGTTTTTATTTTTAAATTATAAAAATAAAACATTTAATCATTTTAAACGTTCATCTTCAAATATTTCTTTTCGATAACAAAACCAACATTTTATTTATATTTTTCAAGGTTTTTATGGTTAAATTACCAAAATAAAACATTTAATCATTTTAAAACTTCATCTTTCATTATTTATTTTCGAGAACAAACCAAAATTTTATTTATATTGTTCATTGTTTTTATTTTTAAATTATAAAAATAAAACATTTAATAATTTTAAAACTTCATCTTTCATTATTACTTTTCGAGAAAAAACCAACATTTTATTTATATTTTTCAAGGTTTTATTTTTAAATTATAAAAATAAAACACATTTAATCATTTTAAAACTTCATCTTTCATTATATCTTTTCGAAAACAAAACCAACATTTTATTTATATTGTTCAAGGTTTTTATTTTTAAATTATAAAAATAAAACATTTAATCATTTTAAAACTCATCTTCCATTATTTCTTTTCAAGAAAAAAACCAACATTTTATTTATATTGTTCAAGGTTTTTATTTTTAAATTATAAAAAAAAAACATTTAATCATTTAAAAATTTATCTTGAAATATTGCTTTTCGAGAACAAAACCTACATTTCATTTGTATTGGTCAAGGATTTTATTTTTAAATTATAAAAATAAAACACATTTAATCATTTAAAAACTTCATCTTTCATTATTTCTTTTCGAGTACAAACCAACATTTTATTTATATTGTTCAAGGTTTTTATTTTTAAATTATAAAAATAAAACACATTTGATCATTTTAAAACTTCATCTTGCATTGTTTTTTTTTCGAGAACAAACCAACATTTTGTTTATATTGTTCAATTTTTTTTATTTTTAAATTTAAAAAAAAAAAAAATTTAATCATTTCAAAACTTCATCTTGAATTATTTCTTTTCGAGAACAAAACCAACATTTTATTTATATTGTTCAAGGTTTTTATTTTTAAATTATAAAAGTAAAACACATTTCATGATTTTAAAACTTTATCTTGAAATATTTCTTTTCGAGAACAAACCAACATTTTATTTATATTGTTCAATGTTTTTATTTTTAAATTATAAAAACAAAACATTTAATCATTTTAACACTCATCTTGAATTATTTCTTTTCGAGAACAAAACCAACATTTTATTTATATTGTTCAAGTTTTTTATTTTTAAATTATAAAAATAAAACACATTTAATCATTTTAAAACTTCATCTTTCATTATTTCTTTTCGAGAACAAAACCAACATTTTATTTAAATTGTTCAAGGTTTTTAGTTTTAAATTATAAAAATAAAACATTTAATCATTTTAACACTCATCTTCCATTATTTATTTTCAAGAACAAAACCAACATTTTATTTATATTGTTCAAGGTTTTATTTTTAAATTATAAAAATAAAACATTTAATCATTTTAAAACTTCATCTTGAAATATTTCTTTTCGAGAACAACCAACATTTTATTTATATCGTTCAAGGTTTTTATTTTTAAATTATAAAAATAAAACATTTAATCATTTTAAATCTTCATCTTGAATTATTTCTTTTCGAGAACAAAACCTACATTTTATTTATATTTTTGAAGGTTTTTATTTTTAAATTATAAAAATAAAACATTTAATCATTTTAAAACTTCATCTTTCATTATTACTTTTCGAGAACAAATTAACATTTTATTTATATTGTTCAAGGTTTTTATTTTTAAATTATAAAAATAAAACATTTAATCATTTTAAAACTTCATATTGCATTATTTCTTTTCGAAAACAAAACCAACATTTTATTTATATTGTTCAATGTTTTTATTTTTAAAATATAAAAATAAAACATTTAATCATTTTAAAACTTCATCTTGAATTATTTCTTTTCGAGAACAAACCAACATTTTATTTATATTGTTCAATGTTTTTATTGTTAAATTATAAAAATATAACATTTAATAATTTTAAAACTTCATCTTGAAATATTTCTTTTCGAGAACAAACCAACATTTTATTTATATTGTTCAAGGTTTGTATGTTTAAATTATAAAAATAAAACACATTTTATTTTTTAAAACTTCATCTTGAACTATTTCTTTTCGAGAACCAAAACCAACATTATATTTATATTGTTCAAGGTTTTTATGTTTAAAATATAAAAATAAAACATTTAATCATTTTTAAACTTCATCTTGAATTATTTCTTTTCGAGAACAAACCAACATTTTATTTATATTGTTCAAGGTTTTTATTTTTAAATTATAAAAATAAAACATTTTATCATTTTAAAACTTCATCTTGACTTATTTCTTTTCGAGAACAAAACCAACATTTTAGTTATATTTTTCAAGGTTTTTATTTTTAAAATATAAAAATAAAACATTTAATCATTTTAAAACTTCATCTTGAATTATTTCTTTCGAGAACAAAACCAACATTTTATTTATATTGTTCAATGTTTTTTTTTTAAATTATAAACATAAAACATTTAATCCTTTTTAAACTTCATCTTGAAATATTTCTTTTCGAGAACAAAACCAACATTTTATTTATATTGTTCAATGTTTTTTATAATTATAAAAATAAAACATTTAATCATTTTAAAACTTCATCTTGAATTATTTCTTTTCGAGAACAAAACCAACATTTTATTTATATTGTTCAATGTTTTTATTTTTAAATTATAAAAACAAAACATTTAATCATTTTAAAACTTCATCTTTCATTATTTTTTTCGAGAACAAAACCAACATTTTATTCATATTTTTCAAGGTTTTTATTTTTAAATTACAAAATAAAGCACATTTAATCATTTTAAAACTTCATCTTGAATTATTTCTTTTCGATAACAAACCAACATTTTATTTATATTGTTCAAGGTTTTTATTTTTAAATTATAAAAATAAAACATTTAATCATTTTAAAACTTCATCTTGAAATATTTCTTTTCGAGAACAAACCAACATTTTATTTGTATTGTTCAAGGTTTTTATTTTAAAATTATAAAAATAAAACATTTAATCATTTTAAAACTTCATCTTGCATTATTTCTTTTCGAGAACAATACCAACATTTCATTTCTATTGTTCAAGGTTTTTATTTTTAAATTATAAAAATAAAACACATTTCATCATTTTAAAACTTCATATTGCATTATTTCTTTTCGAAAACAAAACCAACATTTTATTTATATTGTTCAATGTTTTTATTTTTAAAATATAAAAATAAAACACATTTAATCATTTTAAAACTTCATCTTGAATTATTTCTTTTCGAGAACAAACCAACATTTTATTTATATTGTTCAATGTTTTTATTGTTAAATTATAAAAATATAACATTTAATAATTTTAAAACTTCATCTTGAAATATTTCTTTTCGAGAACAAACCAACATTTTATTTATATTGTTCAATGTTTTTATTTTTAAATTATAAAAATAAAACATTTAATCATTTTAAAACTTCATCTTGAATTATTTCTTTTCGAGAACAAACCAACATTTTATTTATATTTTTCAAGGTTTGTATGTTTAAATTATAAAAATAAAACACATTTTATTTTTTAAAACTTCATCTTGAACTATTTCTTTTCGAGAACAAAACCAACATTATATTTATATTGTTCAAGGTTTTTATGTTTAAAATATAAAAATAAAACATTTAATCATTTTTAAACTTCATCTTGAATTATTTCTTTTCGAGAACAAACCAACATTTTATTTATATTGTTCAAGGTTTTTATTTTTAAATTATAAAAATAAAACATTTTATCATTTTAAAACTTCATCTTGACTTATTTCTTTTCGAGAACAAAACCAACATTTTAGCTATATTTTTCAAGGTTTTTATTTTTAAAATATAAAAATAAAACATTTAATCATTTTAAAACTTCATCTTGAATTATTTCTTTCGAGAACAAAACCAACATTTTATTTATATTGTTCAATGTTTTTTTTGTAAATTATAAACATAAAACATTTAATCCTTTTAAAACTTCATCTTGAAATATTTCTTTTCGAGAACAAAACCAACATTTTATTTATATTGTTCAATGTTTTTTATAATTATAAAAATAAAACATTTAATCATTTTAAAACTTCATCTTGAATTATTTCTTTTCGAGAACAAAACCAACATTTTATTTATATTGTTCAATGTTTTTATTTTTAAATTATAAAAACAAAACATGTAATCATGTTAAAACTTCATCTTTCATTATTTTTTTCGAGAACAAAACCAACATTTTATTTGTATTGTTCAATGTTTTTATTTTTAATTTATAAAAATAAAACATTTAATCATTTTAACACTTCATCTTGAATTATTTCCTTTCGATTACAAAACCAACATTTTATTTATATTGTTAAAGTTTTTTATTTTTAAATTATAAAAATAAAACATTTCATCATTTTAAAACTTTATCTTTCATTATTTCTTTTCAAGAACAAAACCAACATTTTATTTATATTGTTCAAGTTTTTTTTTTATTTAAATTATAAAAAACAAACATTTAATCATTTTAAAACTTCATCTTTCATTATTTCTTTTCAAGAACAAAACCAACATTTTATTTCTATTGTTCAATGTTTTTATTTTTAAATTATAAAAATAAAACATTTCATCATTTTAAAACGTCATCTTTCATTATTTCTTTTCGAGAACAAAACCAACATTTTATTTATATTGTTCAAGGTTTTTATTTTTAAATTATAAAAATAAAACATTTAATCATTTTAAAACTTTATCTTTCATTATTTCTTTTCAAGAACAAAACCAACATTTTATTTCTATTGTTCAATGTTTTTATTTTTAAATTATAAAAATAAAACATTTCATCATTTTAAAACTTCATCTTTCATTATTTCTTTTCGGGAACAAAACCAACATTTTATTTATATTGTTCAAGGTTTTTATTTTTAAATTATAAAAATAAAGCACATTTATTTATTTTAAAACTTCATCTTTCATTATTTCTTTTTGAGAACAAAACCAACATTTTATTTATATTGTTCAAGGTTTTTATGTTTAAATTATAAAAAAAAAACATTTAATCATTTAAAAACTTCATCTTTCATTATTTCTTTTCGAAAACCAAACCAACATTTTATTTATATTGTTCAAGGTTTTTATGTTTAAATTATAAAAATAAAAAATTTAATCATTTAAAAACTTCATCTTTCATCATTTCTTTTCAAGAACAAAACAACATTTTATTTATATTGTTCAAGGTTTTTATTTTTAAATTATTAAAATAAAACATTTAATCATTTTAAAACTTTATCTTTCATTATTTCTTTTCAAGAACAAAACCAACATTGTATTTATATTGTTCAATGTTTTTATTTTTAAATTATAAAAATAAAACATTTAATCATTTTAAAACTTCATCTTTCATTATTTCTTTTCGAGAACAAAACCAACATTTTATTTATATTGTTCAAGGTTTTTATTTTAAAATTATAAAAATAAAACATTTAATCATTTTAAAACTTCATCTTTCATTTTTTCATTTCGAGAACAAAACCAACATTTTATTTATATTGTTCAAGGTTTTTATTTTTAAATTATAAAAATAAAACATTTAATCATTTTAACACTTCATCTTGAATTATTTCTTTTCGAGAACAAAACCAACATTTTATTTATATTGTTGAAGGTTTTTATTCTTAAATTATAAAAATAAAACATTTAATCATTTTAAAACTTCATCTTTCATTTTTTCTTTTCGAGAACAAAACCAACATTTTTTTTATATTGTTCAAGGTTTTTATTTTTAAATTATAAAATAAAAGATTTAATCATTTTAAAACTTCATCTTGAATTATTTCTTTTCGAGAACAAAACCAACATTTTATTTATATTGTTCAAGGTTTTTATTTTTAAATTATAAAAATAAAACATTTCATCATTTTAAAACTTCATCTTGAATTATTTCTTTTCGAGAACAAAACCAACATTTTATTTATATTGTTCAAGGTTATTATTTTTAAAGTATAAAAATAAAACATTTCATACTTTTAAAACTTTATCTTGAATTATTTCTTTTCGAGAACAAACCAACATTTTATTTATATTGTTCAAGTTTTTTATTTTTAAATTATAAAAATAAAACACATTTAATCATTTTAAAACTTCATATTGCATTATTTCTTTTCGAAAACAAAACCAACATTTTATTTATATTGTTCAATGTTTTTATTTTTAAATTATAAAAATAAAACATTTAATCATTTTAAAACTTTATCTTTCATTATGTCGTTTCAAGAACAAAACCAACATTTTATTTATATTGTTCAATGTTTTTATTTTTACATTATAAAAATAAAACATTTAATCATTTTAAAACTTCATCTTTCATTATTTCTTTTTGAGAACAAAACCGACATTTTATTTATATTGTTCAAGGTTTTTATTTTTAAATTATAAAAATAAAACATTTAATCATTTTAAAATTTCATCTTTTATTATTTCTTTTCAAGTACAAAACCAACATTTTATTTATATTTTTCAAGGTTTTTATTTTTAAATTATAAAAATAAAACATTTAATAATTTTAAAACTTCATCTTGAATTATTTCTTTTCGAGAACAAAACCAACATTTTATTTATATTTTTCAAGGTTATTTTTTTTTAAATATAAAAATAAAACATTTAATCATTTTAAAACTTCATCTTTCATTATTTCTTTTCGAGAACAAACCAACATTTTATTTATATTTTTCAAGGTTTGTATTTTTAAATTATAAAAATAAAACCCATTTCATCATTTTAAAACTTCATATTGCATTATTTCTTCTCGAAAACAAAACCAACATTTTATTTATATAGTTCCAGGTTTTTATTTTTAAATTATAAAAATAAAACATTTAATCATTTTAAAACTTTTTCTTGAATTATTTCTTTTTGACTACAAAACCAACATTTTATTTATATTGTTAAAGTTTTTTATTTTTATATTATAAAAATAAAACATTTAATCATTTTAAAACTTTATCTTTCATTATTTCTTTTCAAGAACAAAACCAACATTTTATTTATATTGTTCAAGGTTTTTATTTTTAAATTATAAAAATAAAACATTTAATCATTTTAAAACTTCATCTTTCATTATTTCTTTTCAAGAACAAAACCAACATTTTATTTATATTGTTCAATGTTTTTATTTTTAAATTATAAAAATAAAACATTTAATCATTTTAAAACTTCATCTTTCATTATTTCTTTTCGAGAACAAAACCAACATTTTATTTATATTTTTCAAGGTTTTTATTTTTAAATTATAAAAATAAAACATTTAATCATTTTAAAACTTTATCTTTCATTATTTCTTTTCGAGAACAAAACCAACATTTTATTTACATTGTTCAAGGTTTTTATTTTTAAATTAAAAAAATAAAACATTCAATCATTTTAAAACTTCATGTTTCATTATTTCTTTTCGAGAACAAAACCAACATTTTATTTATATTTTTCAAGGTTATTATTTGTAAATTATAAAAATAAAACATTTCATCATTTTAAAACTTCATCTTTCATTATTTCTTTTCGAGAACAAAACCAACATTTTATTTCTATTGTTCAAGGTTTTTATTTTTAAATTATAAAAATAAAACATTTAATCATTTTAAAACTTCATCTTTCATTATTTCTTTTCAAGAACAAAACCAACATTTTATTTATATTGTTCAATGTTTTTATTTTTAAATTATAAAAATAAAACATTTAATCATTTTAAAACTTCATCTTTCATTATTTCTTTTCGAGAACAAAAGCAACATTTTATTTATATTGTTCAAGGTTTTTATTTTTAAATTATAAAAATAAAACATTTAATCATTTTAAAACTTTATCTTTCATTATTTCTTTTCGAGAACAAAACCAACATTTTATTTACATTGTTCAAGGTTTTTATTTGTAAATTAAAAAAATAAAACATTCAATCATTTTAAAACTTCATGTTTCATTATTTCTTTTCGAGAACAAAACCAACATTTTATTTATATTTTTCAAGGTTATTATTTGTAAATTATAAAAATAAAACATTTCATCATTTTAAAACTTCATCTTTCATTATTTCTTTTCGAGAACAAAACCAACATTTTATTTCTATTGTTCAAGGTTTTTATTTTTAAATTATAAAAAAAAAACACATTTCATCATTTTAAAAGTGCATATTGCATTATTTCTTTTCGAAAACAAAACCAACATTTTATTTATATGGTTCAAGGTTTTTATTTTTAAATTCTAAAAATAAAACATTTAATCATTTTAAAACTTCATCTTTCATTATTTCTTTTCGAAAACAAAACCAACATTTTATTTGTATCGTTCAATGTTTTTATTTTTAAATTATAAAAATAAAACATTAAATCATTTTAAAACTTTATCTTGAATTATTTCTTTTCGAGAACCAAACCAACATTTTATTTATATTGTTCAAGGTTTTATTTTTAAATTATAAAAATAAAACATTTAATCACTTTAAAACTTCATCCTGGAATATTTCTTTTCGAGAACAAAACTAACATGTTATTTATATTGTTCAATGTTTTTGTTTTTAAATTATAAAAATAAAACACATTTAATCATTTTAAAACTTCACCTAGCATTATTTCTTTTTGAGAACAAAACCAACATTTTATTTACATTTTTCAAGGTTTTTATTTTTAAATTATAAAAATAAAACATTTAATCATTTTAAAACTTCATCTTTCATTATTTCTTTTCGACAACAAAACCAACATTTTATTTATATTGTTCAATTTTTTTATTTTTAAATTATAAAAATAAAACATTTCATCATTTTAAAACTTTATCTTAAATATTTCTTTTCGAGAACAAAACCAACATGTTATTTATATTGTTCAATGTTTTTGTTTTTAAATTATAAAAATAAAACATTTAATCATTTTAAAACTTCATCTTGAAATATTTCTTTTCGAGAACAAAACCAACATTTTATTCATATTTTTCAAGGTTTTTATTTTTAAATTATTAAAATAAAAGACATTTAATCATTTTAAAACTTCATCTTGAATTATTTCTTTTCGAGAACAAAACCAACATTTTATTTATATTGTTCAAGGTTTTTATTTTTAAATTTTAAAAATAAAACATTTAATCATTTTAAAACTTCATCTTTCATTATTTCTTTTCAAGAACAAAACCAACATTTTATTTATATTGTTCAAGGTTTTTATTTTTAAATTATAAAAATAAAACATTTAATCATTTTAAAACTTTATCTTTCATTATTTCTTTTCAAGAACAAAACCAACATTTTATTTATATTGTTCAATTTTTTTATTTTTAAATTATAAAAATAAAACATTTAATCATTTTAAAACTTCATCTTGAATTATTTCTTTTCAAGAACAAAACCAACATTTTATTTATATTGTTCAAGGTTTTTATTTTTAAATTATAAAAATAAAACTTTTAATCATTTTAAAACTTTATCTTTCATTATTTCTTTTCAAGAACAAAACCAACATTTGATTTATATTGTTCAAGGTTTTTATTTTTAAATTATAAAAATAAAACACATTTCATCATTTTAAAAGTTCATATTGCATTATTTCTTTTCGAGAACAAAACCAACATTTTATTTATATTGTTCAATGTTTTTATTTTTAAATTATAAAAATAAAACATTTAATCATTTTAAAACTTTATCTTTCATTATTTCTTTTCAAGAACAAAACCAACGTTTTATTTATATTGTTCAAGGTTTTTATTTTTAAATTATAAAAATAAAACATTTAATCATTTTAAAACATCATCTTGAATTATTTCTCTTCGAGAACAAGCCAACATTTTATTTATATTGTTCAAAGTTTTTATTCTTAAATTATAAAAATAAAACACATTTAATTATTGTAAAACTTCATCTTGAATTATTTCTTTTCGAGAACAAGCCAACATTTTATTTATATTGTTCAAGGTTTTTATTTTTAAATTATTAAAATAAAACACATTTGATCATTTTAAACCTTTATCTTGCATTGTTTCTTTTCGAGAACAAAACCAACATTTTATTTATATTGTTAAATGTTTTTATTTTCAAATTATAAAAATAAAACATTTAATCATTTTAAAACTTGATCTTGAATTATTTCTTTTCGAGAACAAAACCAACATTTTATTTATATTGTTCAAAGTTTTTTATTTTTAAATTATAACAATAAAACATTTAATCATTTTAAAACTTTATCTTACATTATTTCTTTTCAAGAACAAAACCAACATTTTATTTATATTGGTCAAGTTTTTTATTTTTAAATTATAAAAATAAAACATTCAATCATTTTAAAACTTCATCTTTCATTATTTTTTTTCTAGAACAAAACCAACATTTTATTTATATTGTTCAATGTTTTTATTTTTAAATTATAAAAATAAAACATTTAATCATTTTAAAACTTCATCTTTCATTATTTCTTTTCGAGAACAAAACCAACATTTTATTTATATTTTTCAATTTTTTTATTTTTAAATTATAAAAATAAAACATTTAATCATTTTAAAACTTTATCTTTCATTATTTCTTTTCAAGAACAAAACCAACATTTTATTTCTATTGTTCAATGTTTTTATTGTTAAATTATAAAAATAAAACATTTAATCATTTAAAAAACTTCATCTTTCATTATTTCTTTTCGAGAACAAAACCAACATTTTATTTATATTGTTCAAGGTTTTTATTTTTAAATTATAAAAATAAAACACATTTATTCATTTTAAAACTTCATCTTGAATTATTTCTTTTCGAGAACAAAACCAACATTTTATTTATATTGTTCAAGTTTTTTATTTTTTAATTATAAAAATAAAACATTTAATCATTTTAAAACTTCATCTTGAATTATTTCTTTTCAAGAACAAAACCAACATTTTATTTATATTGTTCAAGGTTTTTATTTTTAAATTATAAAAATAAAACATTTAATCATTTTAAAACTTTATCTTTCATTATTTCTTTTCAAGAACAAAACCAACATTTTATTTATATTGTTCAAGGTTGTTATTTTTAAATTAGAAAAATAAAACACATTTCATCATTTTAAAAGTTCATATTGCATTATTTCTTTTCGAGAACAAAACTAACATTTTATTTATATTGTTCAATGTTTTTATTTTTAAATTATAAAAATAAAACATTTAATCATTTTAAAACTTTATCTTTAATTATTTCTTTTCAAGAACAAAACCAACATTTTATTTATATTGTTCAAGGTTTGTATTTTTCAATTATAAAAATAAAACATTTAATCATTTTAAAACTTCATCTTTCATTATTTCTTTTCGAGAACAAAACCAACATTTTATTTATATTGTTCAAGGTTTTTATTTTTGAATTATAAAAATAAATCACATTTAATCATTTTAAAAGTTCATATTGCATTATTTCTTTTCAAGAACAAAACCAACATTTTATTTATATTGTTCAAGGTTTTTATTTTTAAATTATAAAAATAAAACATTTAATCATTTTAAAACTTTATCTTTCATTATTTCTTTTCAAGAACAAAACCAACATTTTATTTATATTGTTCAATGTTTTTATTTTTAAATTATAAAAATAAAACATTTAATCATTTTAAAACTTCATCTTGAATTATTTCTTTTCGAGAACAAAACCAACATTTTATTTATATTGTTCAAGGTTTTTATGTTTAAATTATAAAAATAAAACATTTAATCATTGTAAAACTTTA
Organism: Euprymna scolopes; assembly: GCF_053919585.1. Lineage (NCBI taxonomy): Eukaryota > Metazoa > Mollusca > Cephalopoda > Sepiida > Sepiolidae > Euprymna > Euprymna scolopes. The sequence goes on along the minus strand of NC_136527.1, from coordinate 103,513,749 downwards.
TCTTTCATTATTTCTTTTCAAGAACAAAACCAACATTTTATTTATATGGTTCAAGGTTTTTATTTTTAAATTATAAAAATAAAACATTTAATCATTTTAAAACTTTATCTTTCATTATTTCTTTTTAAGAACAAAACCAACATTTTATTTCTATTGTTCAATGTTTTTATTTTTAAATTATAAAAATAAAACATTTCATCATTTTAAAACTTCATCTTTCATTATTTCTTTTCGGGAACAAAAGCAACATTTTATTTATATTGTTCAAGGTTTTTATTTTAAAATTATAAAAATAAAACACATTTATTTATTTTAAAACTTCATCTTTCATTATTTCTTTTTGAGAACAAAACCAACATTTTATTTATATTGTTCAAGGTTTTTATGTTTAAATTATAAAAATAAAACATTTAATCATTTAAAAACTTCATCTTTCATTATTTCTTTTCGAAAACAAAACCAACATTTTATTTATATTGTTCAATGTTTTTATTCTTAAATTATAACAATAAATATATTCAATTTTAAAATTATAAAAAAAAAACATTTAATCATTTTTAAACTTTATGTTTTATTATTTTTTTTCAAGAACAAAACCAACATTTTATTTGTATTGTTCAATATTTTTATTTTTAAATTATAAAAATAAAACATTTAATCATTTTAAAACTTCATCTTTCATTATTTCTTTTCGAGAACAAAACCAACATTTTATTTATATTGTTCAAGGTTTTTATTTTAAAATTATAAAAATAAAACATTTAATCATTTTAAAACTTCATCTTTCATTTTTTCACTTCGAGAACAAAACCAACATTTTATTTATATTGTTCAAGGTTTTTATTTTTAAATTATAAAAATAAAACATTTAATCATTTTAACACTTCATCTTTCATTATTTCTTTTCGAGAACAAAACCAACATTTTATTTATATTGTTGAAGGTTTTTATTTTTAAATTATAAAAATAAAACATTTAATCATTTTAAAACTTCATCTTGAATTATTTCTTTTCGAGAACAAAACAAACATTTTATTTATATTGTTCAAGGTTATTATTTTTAAAGTATAAAAATAAAACATTTCATACTTTTAAAACTTTATCTTGAATTATTTCTTTTCGAGAACAAACCAACATTTTATTTATATTGTTCAAGTTTTTTATTTTTAAATTATAAAAATAAAACACATTTAATCATTTTAAAACTTCATATTGCATTATTTCTTTTCGAAAACAAAACCAACATTTTATTTATATTGTTCAATATTTTTATTTTTAAATTATAAAAATAAAACATTTAATCATTTTAAAACTTTATCTTTCATTATGTCGTTTCAAGAACAAAACCAACATTTTATTTATATTGTTCAATGTTTTTACTTTTACATTATAAAAATAAAACATTTAATCATTTTAAAACTTCATTTTTCATTATTTCTTTTTGAGAACAAAACCGACATTTTATTTATATTGTTCAAGGTTTTTATTTTTAAATTATAAAAATAAAACATTTAATCATTTTAAAATTTCATCTTTTATTATTTCTTTTCAAGTACAAAACCAACATTTTATTTATATTGTTCAAGTTTTTTATTTTTCAATTATAAAAATAAAACATTTAATCATTTTAAAACTTCATCTTGAATTATTTCTTTTCGAGAACAAAACCAACATTTTATTTATATTTTTCAAGGTTATTTTTTTTTAAATATAAAAATAAAACATTTAGTCATTTTAAAACTTCATCTTGAATTATTTTTTTTCGAGAACAAACCAACATTTTATTTATATTTTTCAAGGTTTGTATTTTTAAATTATAAAAATAAAACCCATTTAATCATTTTAAAACTTCATATTGCATTATTTCTTCTCGAAAACAAAAGCAACATTTTATTTATATTGTTCAAGGTTTTTATTTTTAAATTATAAAAATAAAACATTTAATCATTTTAAAACGTTTTCTTGAATTATTTCTTTTTGACTACAAAACCAACATTTTATTTATATTGTTAAAGTTTTTTATTTTTAAATTATAAAAATAAAACATTTAATCATTTTAAAACTTTATCTTTCATTATTTCTTTTCAAGAACAAAACCAACATTTTATTTATATTGTTCAAGGTTTTTATTTTTAAATTATAAAAATAAAACATTTAATCATTTTAAAACTTCATCTTTCATTATTTCTTTTCAAGAACAAAACCAACATTTTATTTATATTGTTCAAGGTTTTTATTTTTAAATTAAAAAAATAAAACATTCAATCATTTTAAAACTTCATCTTTCATTATTTCTTTTCGAGAACAAAACCAACATTTTATTTATATTTTTCAAGGTTATTATTTGTAAATTATAAAAATAAAACATTTAATCATTTTAAAACTTTATCTTTAATTATTTCTTTTCAAGAACAAAACCAACATTTTATTTATATTGTTCAAGGTTTTTATTTTTAAATTATAAAAATAAAACACATTTCATCATTTTAAAAGTGCATATTGCATTATTTCTTTTCGAAAACAAACCCAACATTTTATTTATATGGTTCAAGGTTTTTATTTTTAAATTATAAAAATAAAACATTTAATCATTTTAAACCTTCATCTTTCATTATTTCTTTTCGAGAACAAAACCAACATTTTATTTATATTGTTCAAGTTTTTTATGTTTAAATTATAAAAATAAAACATTTAATCATTTTAAACCTTCATCTTTCATTATTTCTTTTCGAGAACAAAACCAACATTTTATTTATATTGTTCAAGTTTATTATTTTTAAATTCTAAAAATAAAACAATTAATCATTTTAAAACTTCATCTGTCATTATTGCTTTTCGAAAACAAAACCAACATTTTATTTGTATCGTTCAATGTTTTTATTTTTAAATTATAAAAATAAAACATTAAATCATTTTAAAACTTTATCTTGAATTATTTCTTTTCGAGAACTAAACCAACATTTTATTTATATTGTTCAAGGTTTTTATTTTTAAATTATAAAAATAAAACATTTAATCACTTTAAAACTTCATCCTGGAATATTTCTTTTCGAGAACAAAACTAACATGTTATTTATATTGTTCAATGTTTTTGTTTTTAAATTATAAAAATAAAACACATTTAATCATTTTAAAACTTCATCTTGAATTATTTCTTTTCGAGAACAAAACCAACATTTTATTTATATTGTTCAAGTTTTTTATTTTTTAATTATAAAAATAAAACATTTAATCATTTTAAAACTTCATCTTGAATTATTTCTTTTCAAGAACAAAACCAACATTTTATTTATATTGTTCAAGGTTTTTATTTTTAAATTATAAAAATAAAACATTTAATCATTTTAAAACTTCATCTTTCATTATTTCTTTTCAAGAACAAAACCAACATTTTATTTCTATTGTTCAATGTTTTTATTTTTAAATTATAAAAATAAAACATTTAATCATTTAAAAAACTTCATCTTTCATTATTTCTTTTCGAGAACAAAACCAACATTATATTTATATTGTTCAATGTTTTTATTTTTAAATTATAAAAATAAAACACATTTATTCATTTTAAAACTTCATCTTGAATTATTTCTTTTCGAGAACAAAACCAACATTTTATTTATATTGTTCAAGTTTTTTATTTTTTAATTATAAAAATAAAACATTTAATCATTTTAAAACTTCATCTTGAATTATATCTTTTCAAGAACAAAACCAACATTTTATTTATATTGTTGTGGGTTTTTATTTTTAAATTATAAAAATAAAACATTTAATCATTTTAAAACTTTATCTTTCATTATTTCTTTTCAAGAACAAAACCAACATTTGATTTATATTGTTCAAGGTTTTTATTTTTAAATTATAAAAATAAAACACATTTCATCATTTTAAAAGTTCATATTGCATTATTTCTTTTCGAGAACAAAACCAACATTTTATTTATATTGTTCAATGTTTTTATTTTTAAATTATAAAAATAAAACATTTAATCATTTTAAAACTTTATCTTTCATTATTTCTTTTCAAGAACAAAACCAACGTTTTATTTATATTGTTCAAGGTTTTTATTTTTAAATTATAAAAATAAAACACATTTGATCACTTTAAACCTTTATCTTGCATTGTTTCTTTTCGAGAACAAAACCAACATTTTATTTATATTGTTAAATGTTTTTATTTTCAAATTATAAAAATAAAACATTTAATCATTTTAAAACTTGGTCTTGAATTATTTCTTTTCGAGAACAAAACCAACATTTTATTTATATTGTTCAAAGTTTTTTATTTTTAAATTATAAAAATAAAACATTTAATCATTTTAAAACTTTATCTTTCATTATTTCTTTTCAAGAACAAAACCAACATTTTATTTATATTGGTCAAGGTTTTTATTTTTAAATTATAAAAATAAAACATTTAATCATTTTAAAACTTCATCTTTCATTATTTTTTTTCAAGAACAAAACCAACATTTTATTTCTATTGTTCAATGTTTTTATTTTTAAATTATAAAAATAAAACATTTAATCATTTTAAAACTTCATCTTGAATTATTTCTTTTCGAGAACAAAACAAACATTTTATTTATATTGTTCAAGGTTATTATTTTTAAAGTATAAAAATAAAACATTTCATACTTTTAAAACTTTATCTTGAATTATTTCTTTTCGAGAACAAACCAACATTTTATTTATATTGTTCAAGTTTTTTATTTTTAAATTATAAAAATAAAACACATTTAATCATTTTAAAACTTCATATTGCATTATTTCTTTTCGAAAACAAAACCAACATTTTATTTATATTGTTCAATATTTTTATTTTTAAATTATAAAAATAAAACATTTAATCATTTTAAAACTTTATCTTTCATTATGTCGTTTCAAGAACAAAACCAACATTTTATTTATATTGTTCAATGTTTTTATTTTTACATTATAAAAATAAAACATTTAATCATTTTAAAACTTCATCTTTCATTATTTCTTTTTGAGAACAAAACCGACATTTTATTTATATTGTTCAAGGTTTTTATTTTTAAATTATAAAAATAAAACATTTAATCATTTTAAAATTTCATCTTTTATTATTTCTTTTCAAGTACAAAACCAACATTTTATTTATATTGTTCAAGGTTTTTATTTTTCAATTATAAAAATAAAACATTTAATCATTTTAAAACTTCATCTTGAATTATTTCTTTTCGAGAACAAAACCAACATTTTATTTATATTTTTCAAGGTTATTTTTTTTTAAATATAAAAATAAAACATTTAGTCATTTTAAAACTTCATCTTGAATTATTTTTTTTCGAGAACAAACCAACATTTTATTTATATTTTTCAAGGTTTGTATTTTTAAATTATAAAAATAAAACCCATTTCATCATTTTAAAACTTCATATTGCATTATTTCTTCTCGAAAACAAAAGCAACATTTTATTTATATTGTTCAAGGTTTTTATTTTTAAATTATAAAAATAAAACATTTAATCATTTTAAAACGTTTTCTTGAATTATTTCTTTTTGACTACAAAACCAACATTTTATTTATATTGTTAAAGTTTTTTATTTTTAAATTATAAAAATAAAACATTTAATCATTTTAAAACTTTATCTTTCATTATTTCTTTTCAAGAACAAAACCAACATTTTATTTATATTGTTCAAGGTTTTTATTTTTAAATTATAAAAATAAAACATTTAATCATTTTAAAACTTCATCTTTCATTATTTCTTTTCAAGAACAAAACCAACATTTTATTTATATTGTTCAAGGTTTTTTATTTTTAAATTAAAAAAATAAAACATTCAATCATTTTAAAACTTCATCTTTCATTATTTCTTTTCGAGAACAAAACCAACATTTTATTTATATTTTTCAAGGTTATTATTTGTAAATTATAAAAATAAAACATTTAATCATTTTAAAACTTTATCTTTAATTATTTCTTTTCAAGAACAAAACCAACATTTTATTTATATTGTTCAAGGTTTTTATTTTTAAATTATAAAAATAAAACACATTTCATCATTTTAAAAGTGCATATTGCATTATTTCTTTTCGAAAACAAACCCAACATTTTATTTATATGGTTCAAGGTTTTTATTTTTAAATTGTAAAAATAAAACATTTAATCATTTTAAACCTTCATCTTTCATTATTTCTTTTCGAGAACAAAACCAACATTTTATTTATATTGTTCAAGTTTTTTATTTTTAAATTATAAAAATAAAACATTTAATCATTTTAAACCTTCATCTTTCATTATTTCTTTTCGAGAACAAAACCAACATTTTATTTATATTGTTCAAGTTTATTATTTTTAAATTCTAAAAATAAAACAATTAATCATTTTAAAACTTCATCTGTCATTATTGCTTTTCGAAAACAAAACCAACATTTTATTTGTATCGTTCAATGTTTTTATTTTTAAATTATAAAAATAAAACATTAAATCATTTTAAAACTTTATCTTGAATTATTTCTTTTCGAGAACCAAACCAACATTTTATTTATATTGTTCAAGGTTTTTATTTTTAAATTATAAAAATAAAACATTTAATCACTTTAAAACTTCATCCTGGAATATTTCTTTTCGAGAACAAAACTAACATGTTATTTATATTGTTCAATGTTTTTGTTTTTAAATTATAAAAATAAAACACATTTAATCATTTTAAAACTTCATCTTGAATTATTTCTTTTCGAGAACAAAACCAACATTTTATTTATATTGTTCAAGTTTTTTATTTTTTAATTATAAAAATAAAACATTTAATCATTTTAAAACTTCATCTTGAATTATTTCTTTTCAAGAACAAAACCAACATTTTATTTATATTGTTCAAGGTTTTTATTTTTAAATTATAAAAATAAAACATTTAATCATTTTAAAACTTCATCTTTCATTATTTCTTTTCAAGAACAAAACCTACATTTTATTTCTATTGTTCAATGTTTTTATTTTTAAATTATAAAAATAAAACATTTAATCATTTAAAAAACTTCATCTTTCATTATTTCTTTTCGAGAACAAAACCAACATTTTATTTATATTGTTCAATGTTTTTATTTTTAAATTATAAAAATAAAACACATTTATTCATTTTAAAACTTCATCTTGAATTATTTCTTTTCGAGAACAAAACCAACATTTTATTTATATTGTTCAAGTTTTTTATTTTTTAATTATAAAAATAAAACATTTAATCATTTTAAAACTTCATCTTGAATTATATCTTTTCAAGAACAAAACCAACATTTTATTTATATTGTTCAAGGTTTTTATTTTTAAATTATAAAAATAAAACATTTAATCATTTTAAAACTTTATCTTTCATTATTTCTTTTCAAGAACAAAACCAACATTTGATTTATATTGTTCAAGGTTTTTATTTTTAAATTATAAAAATAAAACACATTTCATCATTTTAAAAGTTCATATTGCATTATTTCTTTTCGAGAACAAAACCAACATTTTATTTATATTGTTCAATGTTTTTATTTTTAAATTATAAAAATAAAACATTTAATCATTTTAAAACTTTATCTTTCATTATTTCTTTTCAAGAACAAAACCAACGTTTTATTTATATTGTTCAAGGTTTTTATTTTTAAATTATAAAAATAAAACACATTTGATCACTTTAAACCTTTATCTTGCATTGTTTCTTTTCGAGAACAAAACCAACATTTTATTTATATTGTTAAATGTTTTTATTTTCAAATTATAAAAATAAAACATTTAATCATTTTTAAACTTGGTCTTGAATTATTTCTTTTCGAGAACAAAACCAACATTTTATTTATATTGTTCAAAGTTTTTTATTTTTAAATTATAAAAATAAAACATTTAATCATTTTAAAACTTTATCTTTCATTATTTCTTTTCAAGAACAAAACCAACATTTTATTTATATTGGTCAAGGTTTTTATTTTTAAATTATAAAAATAAAACATTTAATCATTTTAAAACTTCATCTTTCATTATTTTTTTTCAAGAACAAAACCAACATTTTATTTCTATTGTTCAATGTTTTTATTTTTAAATTATAAAAATAAAACATTTAATCATTTTAAAACTTCATCTTTCATTATTTCTTTTCGAGAACAAAACCAACATTTTATTTATATTTTTCAATTTTTTTATTTTTAAATTATAAAAATAAAACATTTAATCATTTTAAAACTTTATCTTTCATTATTTCTTTTCAAGAACAAAACCAACATTTTATTTCTATTGTTCAATGTTTTTATTGTTAAATTATAAAAATAAAACATTTAATCATTTAAAAAACTTCATCTTTCATTATTTCTTTTCGAGAACAAAACAAACATTTTATTTATATTGTTCAATGTTTTTATTTTTAAATTATAAAAATAAAACACATTTATTCATTTTAAAACTTCATCTTGAATTATTTCTTTTCGAGAACAAAACCAACATTTTATTTATATTGTTCAAGTTTTTTATTTTTAAATTAGAAAAATAAAACATTTAATCATTTTAAAACTTCATCTTGAATTATTTCTTTTCAAGAACAAAACCAACATTTTATTTATATTGTTCAAGGTTTTTATTTTTAAATTATAAAAATAAAACATTTAATCATTTTAAAACTTTATCTTTCATTATTTCTTTTCAAGAACAAAACCAACATTTTATTTATATTGTTCAAGGTTGTTATTTTTAAATTAGAAAAATAAAACACATTCTATCATTTTAAAAGTTCATATTGCATTATTTCTTTTCGAGAACAAAACCAACATTTTATTTATATTGTTCAATGTTTTTATTTTTAAATTATAAAAATAAAACATTTAATCATTTTAAAACTTTATCTTTAATTATTTCTTTTCAAGAACAAAACCAACATTTTATTTATATTGTTCAAGGTTTTTATTTTTAAATTATAAAAATAAAACATTTAATCATTTTAAAACTTCATCTTGAATTATTTCTTTTCAAGAACAAAACAAACATTTTATTTATATTGTTCAAGGTTTTTATTTTTAAATTATAAAAATAAAACATTTAATCATTTTAAAACTTCATCTTTCATTATTTCTTTTCGAGAACAAAACCAACATTTTATTTATATTGTTCAAGGTTTTTATATTTAAATTATAAAAATAAATCACATTTAATCATTTTAAAAGTTCATATTGCATTATTTCTTTTCAAGAACAAAACCAACATTTTATTTATATTGTTCAAGGTTTTTATTTTTAACTTATAAAAATAAAACATTTAATCATTTTAAAACTTTATCTTTCATTATTTCTTTTCAAGAACAAAACCAACATTTTATTTATATTGTTCAATGTTTTTATTTTTAAATTATAAAAATAAAACATTTAATCATTTTAAAACTTCATCTTGAATTATTTCTTTTCGAGAACAAAACCTACATTTTATTTATATTGTTCAAGGTTTTTATGTTTAAATTATAAAAATAAAACATTTAATCATTGTAAAACTTTATCTTTCATTATTTCTTTTCAAGAACAAAACCAACATTTTAATTTATATTGTTCAAGGTTTTTATTTTTAAATTATAAAAATAAAACATTTAATCATTTTAAAACTTCATCTTTCATTATTTCTTTTCGAGAACAAAAGCAACATTTTATTTATATTGTTCAAGGTTTTTATTTTTAAATTATAAAAATAAAACATTTAATCATTTTAAAACTTCATCTTTCATTATTACTTTTCGAGAACAAAACAAACATTTTATTTATATTGTTCAAGGTTATTATTTTTAATTATAAAAATTAAACATTTCATCATTTTAAAACTTCATCTTTCATTATTTCTTTTCGAAAAAAAAACCAACATTTTATTTGTATTGTTCAATTTTTTAATTTTTAAATTATAAACATAAAAAATTTAATCATTTTAAAACTTTATCTTTCATTATTTTTTTTTCAAAAACAAAACCAACATTTTATTTATATTGTTCTCGTTTTTAATGTTTAAATTATAAAAATAAAACACATTTCATCATTTTAAAACTTCATCTTTCATTTTTTATTTCGAAAACAAAACCAACATTTTATTTACATTGTTCAAGGTTTTTATTTTTAAATTATAAAAATAAAACATTTAATCATTTTAAAACTTCATCTTGAATTATTTCCTTTCGAGAAGAAAAACAACATTTTATTTATATTGTTAAAGTTTTTTATTTTTAAATTATAAAAATAAAACATTTAATCATTTTAAAACTTTATCTTTCATTATTTCTTTTCAAGAACAAAACCAACATTTTATTTATATTGTTCAATGTTTTTATTTTTAAATTATAAAAATAAAACATTTAGTCATTTTAAAACTTCATCTTTCATTATTTCTTTTCGAGAACAAAACCAACATTTTATTTCTATTGTTCAATGTGTTTATTTTTAAATTATAAAAATAAAACATGTAATCATTTTAAAACTTCATCTTTAATTATTTCTTTTCGAGAAAAAACCAACATTTTATTTATATTGTTAAAGTTTTTTATTTTTAAATTATAAAAATAAAACATTTCATCATTTTAAAACTTCATCTTTCATTTGTTCTTTTCGAGAACAAAACCAACATTTTATTTATATTGTTGAAGGTTATTATTTTTAAATTATAAAAATAAAACATTTAATCATTTTAAAACTTCATCTTTCATTATTTCTTTTCGAAAACAAAACCAACATTTTATTTGTATCGTTCAATGTTTTTATTTTTGAATTAGAAAAATAAAACATTAAATCATTTTAAAACTTCATCTTCCATTATTTCTTTTCGAGAACAAAACCAACATTTTATTTATATTGTTCAAGGTTTTTATTTTTAAATTATAAAAATAAAACATTTAATCACTTTAAAACATCATCCTGCAATATTTCTTTTCGAGAACAAAACCAACATGTTATTTATATTGTTCAATGTTTTTGTTTTTCAATTATAAAAATAAAACACATTTAATCATTTTAAAACTTCATCTTTCATTATTGCTTTTCGAGAACAAAACCAACATTTTATTTATATTGTTCATGGTTTTTATTTTTAAATTATAAAAATAAAACATTTCATCATTTTTAAACTTCATATTGCATTATTTCTTTTCGAAAACAAAACAAACATTTTATTTATATTGTTCAATGTTTTTATTTTTAAATTATAAAAATAAAACATTTAATCATTTTAAAACTTCATCTTTCATTATTTCTTTTCGAGAACAAAACCAACATTTTACTTATATTGTTCAAGGTTTTTATTTTTAAATTATAAAAATAAAACACATTTAATTATTTTAAAACTTCATCTTGCATTGTTTCTTTTCGAGAACAAAACCAACATTTTATTTATATTTTTCAAGGTTTTTATTTTTAAATTATAAACATAAAACATATTTAATCATTTTAAAACTTCATCTTGAATTATTTCTTTTCGAGAATAAAACCAAACATTTTATTTATATTGTTCAAGGTTTTTATTTTTAAATTATAAAAATAAAACACATTTAATCATTTTAAAACTTCATCTTTCATTATTTCTGTTCGAGAACAAACCAACATTTTATTTATATTGTTCAAGGTTTTTATTTTTAAATTATAAAAATAAAACACATTTCATCATTTTAAAAGTTCATATTGCATTATTTCTTTTCGAAAACAAAACCAACATTTTATTTATATTGTTCAATGTTTTTATTTTTAAATTATGAAAATAAAACATGTAATCATTTTAAAACTTCATCTTGAATTATTTCTTTTCGAGAACAAAACCAACATTTTATTCATATGTTTCAATTTTTTTATTTTTAAATTATAAAAATAAAACACATTTTATTATTTTAAAACTTCATATTGCATTGTTCCTTTTCGAGAACAAAACCAACATTTATTCTTTTTTTTCAATGTTTTTATTTTTAAATTATAAAAATAAAACATTTAATCATTTTAAAACTTCATCTGTCATTATTGCTTTTCGAGAACAAAACCAACATGTTATTTATATTGTTCAAGGTTTTTATTTTTTAATTATAAAAATAAAACATTTAATCATTTTAAAACTTCATCTTTCATTATTTCCTTTCGAGAACAAAACCAACATTTTATTTATATTGTTCAAGGTTTTTATTTTTTAATTATAAAAATAAAACATTTAATCATTTTAAAACTTCTTCTGTAATTATTTCTTGTCGAGAACAAAACCAACATTTTATTTATATTGTTCAAGTTTTTTATTTTTTAATTATAAAAATAAAACACATTTCATCATTTTAAAACTTCATCTTTCATTATTTCTTTTCGAGCACAAAACCAACATTTTATTTATATTGTTCAAGGTTTTTATTTTTAAATTATAAAAATAAAACATTTAATCATTTTAAAACTTCATCTTTAATTATTACTTTTCGAGAACTAAACCAACATTTTATTTATATTGTTCAAGGTTATTATTTTTAAATTATAAAAATAAAACATTTCATCATTTTAAAACTTCATCTTTCATTATTTCTTTTCGAAAACAAAACCAACATTTTATTTGTATTGTTCAATTTTTTTATTTTTAAATTATAAAAATAAAACATTTAGTCATTTTAAAACTTCATCTTTCATTATTTCTTTTCGAGAACAAAACCAACATTTTATTTATATTGTTCAAGGTTTTTATTTTTAAATTAGAAAAATAAAACATTAAATCATTTTAAAACTTCATCTTGAATTATTTCTTTTCGAGAACAAAACCAACATTTTATTTATATTGTTCAAGGTTTTTATTTTTAAATTATAAAAATAAAACATTTAATCACTTTAAAACTTCATCCTGGAATATTTCTTTTCGAGAACAAAACCAACATGTTATTTATATTGTTCAATGTTTTTGTTTTTCAATTATAAAAATAAAACACATTTAATCATTTTAAAACTTCATCTTGAATTATTGCTTTTCGAGAACAAAACCAACATTTTATTTATATTGTTCAAGGTTTTTATTTTTAAATTATAAAAATAAAACATTTCATCATTTTAAAACTTCATATTGCATTATTTCTTTTCGAAAACAAAACCAACATTTTATTTATATTGTTCAATGTTTTAATTTTTAAATTATAAAAATAAAACATTTAATCATTTTAAAACTTCATCTTTCATTATTTCTTTTCGAGAACAAAACCAACATTTTACTTATATTGTTCAAGGTTTTTATTTTTAAATTATAAAAATAAAACACATTTAATTATTTTAAACCTTCATCTTGCATTGTTTCTTTTCGAGAACAAAACCAACATTTTATTTATATTTTTCAAGGTTTTTATTTTTAAATTATAAAAATAAAACACATTTAATCATTTTAAAACTTCATCTTGAATTATTTCTTTTCGAGAATAAAACCAAACATTTTATTTATATTGTTGAAGGTTATTATTTTTAAATTATAAAAATAAAACACATTTAATCATTTTAAAACTTCATCTTTCATTATTTCTGTTCGAGAACAAACCAACATTTTATTTATATTGTTCAAGGTTTTTATTTTTAAATTATAAAAATAAAACACATTTCATCATTTTAAAAGTTCATATTGCATTATTTCTTTTCGAAAACAAAACCAACATTTTATTTATATTGTTCAATGTTTTTATTTTTAAATTATGAAAATAAAACATGTAATCATTTTAAAACTTCACCTTGAATTATTTCTTTTCGAGAACAAAACCAACATTTTAATCATATTTTTCAATGTTTTTATTTATAAATTCTAAAAATAAAACACATTTAATTATTTTAAAACTTCATATTGCATTGTTCCTTTTCGAGAACAAAACCAACATTTATTCTTTTTTTTCAATGTTTTTATTTTTAAATTATAAAAATAAAACATTTAATCATTTTAAAACTTCATCTGTCATTATTGCTTTTCGAGAACAAAACCAACATGTTATTTATATTGTTCAAGGTTTTTATTTTTAAATTATAAAAATAAAACATTTAATCATTTTAAAACTTCATCTTTCATTATTTCTTTTCGAGAACAAAACCAACATTTTATTTATATTGTTCAAGGTTTTTATTTTTTAATTATAAAAATAAAACATTTAATCATTTTAAAACTTCTTCTGTAATTATTTCTTGTCGAGAACAAAACCAACATTTTATTTATATTGTTCAAGTTTTTTATTTTTTAATTATAAAAATAAAACACATTTCATCATTTTAAAACTTCATCTTTCATTATTTCTTTTCGAGAACAAAACCAACATTTTATTTATATTGTTCAAGGTTTTTATTTTTAAATTATAAAAATATAACATTTAATCATTTTAAAACTTCATCTTTAATTATTTCTTTTCGAGATCAAAACCAACATTTTATTTATATTGTTCAATGTTTTTATTTTTAAATTAGAAAATAAAACATTTAATCATTTTAAAACTTCATCTTTCATTGTTTCTTTTCAAGAACAAAACCAACATTTTATTTATATTGTTCAAGGTTTTTATTTTTAAATTATAAAAATAAAACATTTAATCATTTTAAAACGTCATCTTGAATTATTTCTTTTCGAGGACAAACCAACATTTTATTTATATTGTTCAAGGTTTTTATTTTTAAATTCTAAAAATAAAACATTTAATCATTTTAAAACTTCATCTTGAATTATTTCTTTTCAAGAACAAAACCAACATTTTATTTATATTGTTCAGTGTGTTTATTCTTAAATTATAACAATAAATATGTTTTATTTTTAAATTATAAAAATAAAACATTAAATCATTTTAAAACTTCATCTTGAATTGTTTCTTTTCGAGAAGAAAACCAACATTTTATTTATATTGTTCAAGTTTTGTATTTTTAAATTATAAAAATAAAACACACTTAATCATTTTAAAACTTTGTATTGCATTATTTTCTCTTTTTTGATTTGTAATTTTAATCACAAGATTACATTTTCAATAATCAGGTAAATATAAACAAATCCTGTTCACGATATATATACCGGTGTCGATCCAATGTGTCCCTTTTTTGATAACAGGGTTCGAGGCTATTTGTACAACTAAACGGCAAATCTGCCGATATTTCTATGTTTTCTAAACATATCCTCTTTAGATTCGGTATCTCTGCTATTATATAAATGTCACTGTGCGTGTGTGTCAGTTTCTTCCTTATACGTTCCGAAACGGTTGAGCCTATCTTTTGCAGATTTCATACAAAGCTAATTCATATGTCTGGCAGTGTTCTTAGATATGTTTTTTACAGAAATTCGTCCGAATAATTTCACAGGGGAATATTGTACGTTACATCGCACAACTTAGAAACCCAGCATAAAATTCTCGTACACTACAAGACTGCTGTTATTAAAAAAGTCACTAAATGTAGTCGAAGGCATGAAAATAACACCTTTTTTTTTACATAGGCATCACCACATTATCAAGGCCAAGAGGTCACTCAAGGATAAGGGTTAACGAGTGTACAGTAGAAATTGGACAATATAGTAATCATTAGTTATGAAAATTTGGTAAATTTGATAACTTATATGGAACGGCTCATCAAGAACTTATTTACGTTAGACTTGAACACAACCATATTGTAGTCAGCCGGAAAGCAGGAAAACGGAAGACAATTCCACAGGCGTGCAGTTCTAAGAAAGAAGCTCTGTTCATGGAATCTACGTTTAGGTTTAGGCACAGATAAAGAGTGGGGGGAATTATTGATAGTGTTTACAGCTAGACGAGTGTTTCTTGTGAAAGTTTGGCGAGGGGGGACCATAGATTGAAGCTCAGTCGAACACTTTCCATGAAAATAACGATCAGATGATCTTTTAAATTGTGATGATTGTGCACGGGGAAAAATGGCGGAATATATAAGGAAACACTAGACTAAAATTCTGTCACGCGTGAACTATTATTTAGTAGATAGATTCAGGTATGCGTTACATTTTTTGGACGATTATTCATGTTTAATTATGGTTTATTTCTTAAAAACACAAATACGACACTTAGTAAATCATTTCTTCTAAAAAAAAAGAAGCATTATTGACATCTGGAAATATGACCTAATAAAATCAACAGATAATTTCATCGGAGAGTATCAAAGCATTTGGATTATCTATAACTACGTTTTTCAAAAATTTTTTTTTTTACACAGTGATCACCACTTATCAAGGCCCGGAAGCCACTCAGGGATAAGGGTTATTGCAAGTACATTACGTTAGTGTGGAGATTTGATGAAGTGTTTACTTAAGAGGGCGATTCATTAGAAATTTGTTAACATTGGACTTGAAGACATCCAAGTTGTAGTCCGGTGGGAAGCAGGCAGACGGAACAGAATTCCTCAGGCGTGCAGTTCTAAGAAAGAAGCTTTGTTCATGGAATCCGCGTTTTGATTTAGGCACAGATATAGAGTGGGGGAAATCTTTCACAGTGGATTCAGCTAGACGGGTGTTTTTCGTGAAAGATTGGCGAGGGGGGACCAGAGATTGTAATAAGTATCGTATATAAATAATAATTATCTCACTTTCCAGATCATAAATTATTCGATCGGGAGATCCTATTCATTAAAAAAGGGGCTCGAAAATGATAACATACTATGAACATTAAATTAGTATACATACATACGCTAATTTAATATTCATAGTACGTTATCATCTATTCTCTTAAAAAAAGAAAGAAAGAAAAGGGTCTCCCGATCATCAAAGACGCGATGTAAAAAAATAAATAAATAAATAAATAAATAAATAAGGATGTCGCTACTGTTCAAGCCCGGATGTACCTCACAATTTAATTTTTTTTCTGTCTTATTAATGAGTTCAATTTACGATAAAAGAAGAGATAACATCGCCGAAAATAATTTCTTCATTTGCATATTTTAAAAGTAAACATTAATCAGAAGTGACTTTTCCAGGGCATTCATCGTCAAGCCCAAATATCAGCTGACGTCATACTATAAACAAACACATAGTAACTTTGAAGAACAACATTGTCATTTTTATTTAATTTATTTATTTTTTTACGAATTAGTCCACCGGGCAAATTATTCCTCGTAATATATAGTATACAATAGAGGATTGGTTCTATAATAATACATACGTAATTTGCATAAATTAGAATATCATGTTTAAGCGTATTGTATGACCGGGCAACGCCGGGTGTCCAAATAATAAACATAAAAAAATGTTATTAGAATAAACATGGTAATTGTCTGTATTTTTGAGATGAGGTGTTTTCATTGATTGAGATTGTCGGACTGACTTCCTCATCTTGGTTGTTATTGTCACAACGTTTCGGCCGTTTTGCCCTCCGGCCTTCGTCAGGTGTTTTGTATCGAACTGGGGAACCGTTTGTTAGGAGTCTCGAGCCCAACCCTTTATTATTATTACAGGGGTACCGTATTCAAAACAGAGAATCAGCAACTATGTCCCAAAGCCTAGCTCGAGTCCGAACACGGTACCCGCCGTAATAATAATAAAGGGTTGGGTTCGAGACTCCTAACAAACGGTTCCCCAGTTCGATACAAAACACCTGATGAAGGCCGGAGGGCAAAACGGCCGAAACGATGTGACTATAACCACGAGGATGAGGAAGTCAGTCCGACAATCTCAATCAATTGAATAAACATGGTTATATTCAATATGGTCTGACTTCCGGTTTTTACTCCGCAGAGGAAACACCTGTAAGCAGTAATATATAATCTTTTCTTATTAATTATCTTCTTTCTCTCAGATAACATGACCCCCCCCCTGTTTTCCCATGTTAAAAATGGCTTTCTTGTTCGCTCAATCGTGTCTTAACGGACAGTAGAAACCGGAAGTGAAACAGAGCAGACAATCTGTATTGTAACCGTAACATATATTAATATTTATCAAATACTTTTACCATCCATTTTTTCATTTAATAACAAAAGAATAAATGGCTTCTCTTCAAGGCTGAGGAAATGTCCGATACGTAATATGATTTGACGTAAAATATGGTAGTTGTTTAGCCGACGCTAAAATGGCGGAACATTTGTTTCTAATACTTTTTTCGTACTTTTTATTTCAAATAATGAGTAAAAAGAAACCCCCCAAAAACCTTAAGACATTCATCCGCTATTTCAGACAACCAAACCGAGAGATTTTTTTTAAAGATTCTAATCTAAAGTTGCCTCTACATGTGTCGTGGCATCACTGATACACAGTTGATATAGGAGCCAAACTAATCGCAAATTTGGGCTGATGCATCTGCTACTAGTCTCTCGCTCCTAGATAAGGTTCAAAAGATAGTCGCCAACATGAAAGGTCCTGAACTGTAATCTAAGCTTCAGCCTCTGTCCCATCGACGAAATGTTGCATCCCTCTGCCTGTTCTACAAATATTTTAATCGTGAATGCTCTGACGAACTGCAATCACTTGTACCCCCTCGACATAAACACCTCGAAAAACACGACTAGCAGCTAAACCCTACCCCTACACAGTAGAGATCCCTAGATGTAAGACTGCTAGATTTGGGAACTCCCTTCCGCGTCCCTGCTTCTCCAACTGTACTGACATGCAGAAGTTCAGACATCTTACTGCTCCACTCCCTATATAGTACCTCTGTTGCTTATATCCCCTTAGCAAGAACAATGGAAAGAAGCTTTCGTTCAGTCTCGAAAGACAATGGATGCCGCCTGTAATCTATGGTCCCCCCTCGCCAAACTTTCACAAGAAACACCCGTTTTGCAGAAAACACGATCAATAATTTCCCCCACTCTTTATCTGTGCCTAAACGTAGATTCAATGAACAAAGCTTCTTTCTTAGAATTGCACGCCTTTGGAATTGTCTTCAGTTTTCCTGCTTTCCAGCTGACAACAATATGGTCGTCTTCAAGTCCAATGTAAACAAGTTTTTGATGAGCCGTTCCATACACGTTAACAAATTTACCGAATTCCAATTGCTAACGATTACTACATTGTCCAATTGTCTACTGTACACTGTTTAACCCTTATACTCGAGTGGCTTCTTGGCCTTGATAAGTGGTGATGCCTATGTAAAAAAAAAAAAAAAAAAAAAAAAGCTGCGAATGTAATTGTGAGGCAAGGGTTGCGAAACCCCTTAACCACACCTCTTCTGAATCGGCACTGCGGAAAGGAGAAGTTCAGGACGCATGGAAACAATGCCGAGATAAGCAGAGAGTGCATATAGCACCTAGAATTCCCAAATTATTCCCCTTTTAAGTACTTTTAAGGAAATTATCACGTATATATATGAACAAAACGATAAAGTAAAAATTGAAAAAGTAAATACAAAGTCGATGCAATATATTACGTGTAGATTTTTCTACTTCAACTGTGCATAGCAAAACTTGATGTAGCTAGTCTTTCTCTGCTCTATAATAATTTCCATAGTCCAATGAGCTTTAATCCATGCGCCACTCCTATAAAACATTCACACGAATTTCCATTTCCCCCTCTGTATACCTTTAACTAAACATAACTTCTATGGACAAATTTCTTTCCTAGAACTATTCGTCCGCGGAACACAATACCGCAGGGCTACTTCCAGGCTGACTACAACATAACCGTTTTCAAGTCATATATGGGCAGATTATTGTTGAGCTCGATTTTAACCGATTTAATTCATCTCGTCGTCTACCTGACAAATTCATTCTTATCCTCGAGTGGCTTGTGGGCCTTGATAAGCGGTAACTATTGGTAGAAATGAATATATATTTATGATAAGTTACATCAAGGCATCCGCGTTTAATCCTCACGGGAATTAAACGCGAGACCTCTGTGCAATTGCTTAATATATATTTTCATACTTATTTATAATCTATATAATTATAAAACTCAAATGACCTTGTAACGATGTATGTAGCCCACTTTCCGGTTTACGACATCCGGTTGCGTATGCGCGCATGATCTGCGCACTGAAATATTTACGTTATTATTTCGAAATTATTATTTAACATGGGAAGAGTGGGTTTAAAATAAACAAAAAACAAAAGAACAATTGGGACGCTGAAATATTAACGTTATTATTTCGAAATTATTATTTAACATGGGAAGAGTGGGGTTTAAAATAATTTAAACGTAATCCAAAATGAACTATGTAAAAAAGAAGCAGATATATCTAAAATTGTAATTTAACTATAATAAGTATTATGGTATCTGTTCAGTGCATATTAACCGATAAGTATGGCCAACGACTTATGATTCAGTAACAGAAAAAAAAATTTTTTTTCAAAAATAATCAATTATAATAAACAGAACGACTCATATGAAATCTATCTATATTTTTTTTTTCATTTTAATATACTTTCATAGAAATGTTTCTGTTATGTCAAAAAAACTCATACATGAATGCCATAGCTAATATAACATACTGACCCAACGGATCACGGGTAGTCTAATATATATATATATATATATATATATATATATATATATATATATATATATATATATATATATATATATATATATATATATATGTATATGTATATATATATATGTATATATATATATATATATTTATATATATAAATTCATATTTCTGACTGTTTGTTCACAATTTGATTAATACATACAAACGTGTCTTACTTTAATTTTCCATTTATTTCTATATATAGTATGATTCTTGCAAAAATATACAATCAAGAGATCACCTTATTTGCATATAACATTAAGAAAAATCGATTTTACTAAATAGAAATTAAAAAAATGCCAAACGAATGCGAAGAACTGTGAAAAAATGAACGCATAATCTCATGACGTCAGAGCAAATCGAAATTCTAGATTTGAAACGTTACCATTTCACGTCATAGAATTTAAATTACTAATTTATGATATATATATATATATATATATATACATACATATATACATATATATATATATATATATATATATATATATTTATATGTAATATACTGAGTTCGTGTAATTCAGTAAATTTTCATATACCAATAGGTTTTAAACCAAAAATGGTTGACTTAAGGATTAAGCTACAAAATTATCACATTTCATAATTGAGCATTAATATACTGTGTGTGCAAAATCAAGACTTCAAGACAAGGTGTTGATGGCAACAAAAAGTGTATTTCATTTTGCGTTACAATTGTTTCAATGTCTAGTTCGACAATTTCAAGCATTATATCGTTTGAAAATTTTCAAAAACCAGAATTTCTTCAGACTTTATGAATAAACACACTTTAGGCAATGTAGCATTTTTTGTAATAAAAAGAAAAAAAGGCTGGGGGGATCCTTAACAGGAAAAGCATGCGAGAAACATTTACCTTGGTTGTGGCTACGGAAAAGCCCATTTAAATATTAATGTATCGCCTAATTTTCGTATCCTTATTTAAGAAGAGAATTATGTGAAGTTTTTACGGGGAGCCCTAAGCCATTTAAAATTTTTTTAAAAATATCCCATTTGTTGGGTTCCTAAATTCCTTTATTTCCCGATCATTGATTTTTTTGTAAAAAGAATTTTTAAAAGTTTGGTATCTATATTTATATTATGGCCATAACAACCTTGTGAAGATGCTACGGTTAGTTTTAGTTTCGTATTAGTGGCAAGTGATATATATATATATATATATATATATATATATATATATATATATATATATATATATATATATATTTCCGTAGAAATATATTTTCTTATAATATATATCAATCCTTCTTTAAGAAGCTCAATGTAATTACATAGCAATATATAGAATAAATGACAAAAAAGTATATTCCGTAATTCATGATGTTGACCATCTTATAATTTACTCCTTTAATTCAGTTGACTTATACAATTCTTGACAGTATCTGTTTCGTAGCGCAAAATCAATCACTTAATTATTATATCAATCAGTGAATCTAGTTTGCCCTTAACTCATCAGAAGAAATAGCAACAATCAATCCGTCAAAAGGAGTTAAAATGTGATTTGACACGGTGAAAATCCAAAAATTGGAAGAGAGGCTGCAGTTACCTTTATATTTTTCCATTACGCCATATATATATATATATATATATATATATATATATATATTTTTTTTTTTTTAAATATGTATGAATAAAAAATCAACACGAAAAATATATAAATGTTTATATCTTTTTTGTATTTATTTGCTGTGTGTTGACGTGTAGGAATACAAAAAGTCTTTTGAAAAAAAAAAAACAAATAAAAAAAAGAATGTTTCCTTCAAAAGCACATATTTTTTTACCGATCCTTCGATCTTCCTCAGTGCGAATGCTCGACACATGAGTGCATATATAAGTTTATCTGTCTGCGTTTGTATAATAGTGCTCGATAATAAAGGGCAAAGTGTACCTTTATTTATATGCAAATAAACATTATTTTAATCTGGCTACACAATTAAAATCATGTTTCGGTTCAATTAATTATAACAATAATCAACCGACTCCGATCTCTCTCCCCCTCTCTCTCTCTCACACCCCCAAATATATATATATCATATATATAATCAATCCGTCAAAAGGAAATAAAGTGTGATTAAAATCCGAAAATTGGGAGAGAAGCTGCAAATACCTTTTTTCACTCTTTCTCTTTTCGCGTGAGCGGTGAATTAGTAGCAACACTAGTCGCTGAAGCGACGTGGTTGCTATAGAAACCAGTCATAAAAACGTCGCCAGCCTCCTTACGAATTTTTACGATTTTGAACACGGGTAAATTCATCACAACTTTTGTTTTAGCTGAGAAGGTGATCTATAAACTGTAATAATTGTTTGGAATTTGATCGAAAAATGAGTGAGCGGTGAAGCTTTAAAGCAGTTCTAAATGACTAAAACTGCCACTTAACCATTTATTCATTCAAACACTACCGTCTTTGAATTATATATATATATATATATATATATATATATATATATATATATATATATATATATATATATATATATATATATATATAATAGGACAACAAGAGTATGAAATGAAGACACAAAACTATATATTGGTACATATAGAATGGATCATTTATTGAATAATGGAATACAGGCAAAATGTGGGGGATAGAAGGGACTCTTTATGCCAGGGCATTTCGAAGCTTAATTCTTTTCATCAGAAGAGTAGAGAAGGTGCTAGGTAGCATGGGGAAATACGGCGTCTAGCGTAAGGTTCATTAGGGACGAAAAATATTAAAAGGAATTATAGAATGTTGGGGGAAGCTTTATTGAATTCTAAATAAATAAGGAAAAGCTTATTATATATAGTATGATATATAAGATTGTATATGGTCTTTAACATAATGTTGAGATTCAGGGGTATATATATATATATATTAGGGTTAAATTGGGGGTGTATTGTTGCTGCGTGGTAATTTATTTTAACGGTTTGTGGGGTGTCTATTTTCTATGGAGTGGTATTTTTGATTGGTGCAACCTAAACGGCAAATGGCGGCTATAAAATCGCTTATAATTTTTGGGGTGGTTGTTATGCAAGGTTGTAAAATTGAAAGGTAATATGCGGCAATATATTTATAAGTTTCTTCTGTTTAGAATATATATATATATATATATATATATATATATATATATATATATATATATATATATATATATATATATACAGGGTGACCCCCCCCCCAAAAAAAAAGCTAAGTGAAGGTCATCGGAGAAAAAAAAAGGCCCCAAAACCCTAGTGTTTTGATGTGATGTTTTGAATATAATAAACTAGTTATGACCAAAGTTTCATTTCATTCGGACAAAACGCTAAGAAACGAGACCTAATTAGAGTTGTCCTTTTGTGACATCTGGATAAAACAAGAATTACAACAAGAATAATGGGAGCAATTCCGTTTTCCTGCTTTCCAGCTGTCTATAGTATGGTTGTCTTCAAGTCCAACGTGAACAAATTTCTGATGAGCCGTTCCACTTAAGTTAACAAATTTACCGAACTTCTATGACTATCGATTACTATATTGTCCTTTTGACTACTCTACACTCTTTAACCCTTATCCTTGAGTGGCCTATCGGCCTTGATAAGTGGTGACGCTTATGTAAAAAAAAAAAAAAAAAACTAGATTCGTCTTTTCTGCGTGTTTGTGACGTCAAACCCTGTCTCTTGAGGAAAGTGGCTGGCCATCGCCAGGGCGACGCTTCTTTAAACGAGAGGACAATTAGCGACACTAGCGACAAGAAGGTCAAGTGGAGATAACTCTATTGGCCAAGTATATTATCGTTTGCCGTTTTACATGTCTCGTTCTCCCCCCCCCTCTCTCTCTCTCTCTCTCTTTCCCAGTTTTACTTTCTCTTCGCAGACCACCCCAGCTTTCCTTTCTTTCTCCGCATTATTCTGTTCGCGATACAAAAATGGCAAACAGTTTGTGTTTATTTATTTGTTCATCATCTAGTTCTATTGCACCAAATTATTTAGCTTAGTGGTTAGAGCGCTGGGCTAAATCTCTAAATTATTCTTGTTCTCAGTTGGTTGGTTGGTTGGTTGTTTTTGTTTTACGGCATATCAACCCTTTTCGGGTTATTTAATGCCGAATCCAAAGATTTTGAAGAAAATATTTTTTATAGAATATATTTGTTGTTTCCACGTCGGTTTCTATTTAACCCGTAGTTGGGACCCTAACAGGTACTACCACTCCGGGTCAGAGTGGACCTGAGAGCAATGGTAATTAAAGGATGGCTCCACACTCCCCAAAGCCCACAAGCTGGGGCCTCACCACTGGATATAGTTTAAGGTCATATCCAGAACCCCCATTGAGGGAGTTTTACCCTCTGCAGGGGGGCAATCGGCGTATTCTAATGCCCAACCGACAGGGCCTCTCGCTCTCAGGTTTAATATTGTTTTATGTACGTTTTGGCATTGCCAAACTATTGTCAAGAATTGTGAAAAAGAAACGCATGACCCCGTGACGTCAGACTTGTGTTAACTATACAAACTATGGAAAAACAGAAGTGACTTAAAGATTTTTTTTTAAACCTTTGTTTATCTTCTTCAAACTGCAATTAATAATTAATCTTTGTAATAATTTTGTTAGGTTTTAATATTCACACAGTTTAATGATTAATAATATTTTAAACATTTGTATATTAAATATGAGATACGGTTTTACTAAATATGTACGAGTGTTCATTTGGTTACTTACCGGCTTCCATACTTTTGTTTGGTAAAAAGAGACAAAAAAGATATCGTAGTGGGTCTATACAATGTTTATTTTTTGTGCAATAATATTTTAATCGGTTTTAATCTGTCGATAAAATAACTGGAAAGAGCCACGTTTATATTAAAATTTAATATTTAAAAAATTTTAAAGACAATCAATTAAAAATCTATGTTGTAACGGAACATTTTGAAATAATGGAATTTTTATTGTTTTAATCTTTTAAAAATTAATTAATTTTTTTTCTCAGCAATTCAACTGATATATTAATTAAGAAAAACAACATAATAATATTAAATTCATATCAATTTTTTAATTGCAACTTCAAGGTAAGTTTTTGTTCAATACATGTATTTAAATTTTTAAAAAATAAATATTTTTTACTTACATGAACACATATGTTTCATAATAAATAGAAATTTTGATAGATTTAAATATATTTTAATCAAATTTCGAAAAAATAAATATGGGGGGGAACGCATACAAAAAAGTATTTCCATTTATATATTTTACGGAAACTACATTTTATATGTACCTTCATTCTAAAATGGATAAGTATCGAAAATTTCACGAAACTTTGACCATTAGTTGATTTTTGCTAGATTTATTAAACACGGGTATGTTTTCACATTCGAAATGCTTACTACATGGGAACGTTATTTTAAAGCGCCAATTATGTAAACACGATTTTCGTCTCGCAATTTCATTATTTTCGTACGATGAAAAATTTTTTTTTAATTATTACTAGTTTATTTTGCCCTTCTTTTAAATGGTACAAAAGTTATACTGATAATATTAATTTATAATAAAGTTACATCGTGTTACATATAGGGGGATGGGGTCAATTCTGTGGTGGATTTCGGAGGTACCTATTGTACGTTATAATTTATTTCTTTATGTACCAACCGAGATCCTTTAGCTACAGCCATAGCAAAGAAATTTCGGTCTATGTGCACTGCTTGTCCAACCGAAGACCTACCTTTAGAATGTTTACTTTTAAGGATATATAGAGGTCAACCGGCCCAGTAGGAATGAATATTGCCTTTTAATTTTTCGTCGACAAATAGTGTTTATTGGTATTAACGCATTAAATGAGCAATGTTATTTTCTAGTATTTTGAATTCTCCGCCATGTTCGTTACTGAAAGGAAGTTAGCCCTGGAGCATGCGCAAACGCTGTTCGAGTTTCTCAGCAGACGATACGTGCATTACTTTTACTGAATACCTGGAATCGAAGAAAGTCTCCCTCAAAAAGAAGAATTCATATTAAAGCGCCAATTATGTAAATACGATTTTTGTCTCACAATTTCATTATTTTCGTACGATGAAAAAAATATTTTTTTAATTATTACTAGTTTATTTTGTCCATGGTACAAAATTTATGTTGATAACATTAACTCAATAAAGTTACCTCGTGTTACATAGAGGGGGTTAATTCTGTAGTGAATTTTGGAGGTTCCTATTGTACGTGGACAAGTAGTTTTTTTTTTTTTTTGTATTAACGCATTCAATGTGCAATGTTATTTTCTAGTATTTTCAATTTTCCGCTATGTTCGTTAATGAAAGGAAGTTGTCCTATGGAGCATGCGCAGACGCTGTTCGGGTTTTGCAGCAGACGACAAGTGCATTATTTTTTACTGAATACCTATAATTGAAGAAAGTCTCCCTCAAAAAGAAGAATTCAACCAGCTTGCTCTTAATTTT
Organism: Euprymna scolopes; assembly: GCF_053919585.1. Classification (NCBI taxonomy): domain Eukaryota; kingdom Metazoa; phylum Mollusca; class Cephalopoda; order Sepiida; family Sepiolidae; genus Euprymna; species Euprymna scolopes. The sequence goes on along the minus strand of NC_136527.1, from coordinate 103,486,962 downwards.
TTTTTTTTAATATTTTTCTTGAAGAAGAAACACTTTTTTTTTTAATTTGAAGAAGAAATATTTCATTTTTTATTCTGATAGAAATAATTTTGTATATTGAAAACAGAAGTAGTCACCTGACTTATTTTTGGTATGGAAGAAGAAAACCGTTGTTGTTTTTTTTTTAAAGAAAGTTTTTTTTGCTCTTAAGTACTTTGTTTTAATTCGTTAAAAAAATTTATTTTTCGTCGAAGAAGGAAATATCGTCTCTGAATTATGTCCGGATGTTTTATTTCTTTTTCCGTTTTCACATGCGCACAGCCTGCAGTTTCTTAAAGCAAGAACAAAATGGCTGCCGGGTAAAACTACTACAGGAAAACATTGGATAATGAATTTTGTTGTATATTTCGAACTAGCTGTCAGCGATAAATTTTAAGGCGATATTCGTTCGTTACGGGCCGGATGGCCCCTATAGATCATTACAAACAAACATTTTAAAAGTAAGTCCTCGGTTGGACAAGCAGCGCATATTGACCTAAATTTCTTCTTCTTCTTCTTCTTCTTCTTCTTCTTCTTCTTCTTCTTCTTCGCGCGCTCTCTCTCTTTAGTAAGAAACAAACAAAATTTCCATGAACAAAGTTTCTATCTAGAACTAGGAGCTAATAAGACGGACTCATATAGTGTTATTCCAAAGTTCCGATTTTTGGGCGCTCGGGTAACAAACGCAAATCAGAATTAATCTTTACCTCTCGTGTTTATTATTATTATTATTATTATTATTATTATTATTATTATTATTATTATTATTATTATTATTACTATTATTATCATTATTATTATTATTATTATTATTATTATTATCATTATTATTATTATTATTATTATTATTATTATTACTATTATTATCATTATTATTATTATTATTATCATTATTATTATTATTATTATTATTACTATTATTATCATTATTATTATTATTATTATCATTATTATTATTATTATTATTATTATTATCATTATTATTATTATTATTATTATTAATAATGATACAGTTATAAAGAAAGAAACACATGCTCCATATATAACCCCCCCCCCCAAAAAAAAACAACGAACACCATTGTTAAAGAAACATTGTAAATGGAATTTGAACATTAAAGGGAAATAACTTCTATTGTTCTGAAGTTCTTATAAAAACTTCAAAGATGTGAGGTGGCAGGATGTTGCCCTCACTTCAAACCACCCCAAAAACCATACCTGTGACTGGAAACTTTGTTTTCATCAACCTGAGCATGAGTTGTACAGCGACGCATCTCTGATCTCGCTCGTTGAACATTGTGTCGCTTTCAGATATGATAGAAGGCTCCTATCGCTCTTGAGATTTGTACATAACTGGCCAAGTAGTAGATAGTCTGCAACAAAAAAGAAGAAAGCCAGTTTTCATGAAACGGAAATGGAATCATGTCGTCTTTTCGAGGACAACAATATTATTGTTCAACACATGATTTTCTTCGTATTATTTGATGTCAACTCCGACCTCATTCATAAATAAGCCCCAAATAAACTAAGAGGCGAAATATCGATTCTTACAACATAATTGATTTTGGCGTATATTTGGTTTTCGTTTATTCCTTTTTTCTTTATCTATTATGCAACAATTTTAAAATATAATAAAACAATTTAAATCTATATATCTATAAAAGTGAAATTGTCTGTGTGTTTATCTGTGTCTGTACATTTCCCTACCAAACTACTCTGTCAATTTTCAGTCTACAGACTCGAGATTTGACATAAGGAGTATTGAAATTTGAAAAATATCTTTCTGATCGGTATTTGGCAAGAAATTTGGCTATCAAAGCGTCAAAGTTAAACGATTTGAACTTTGAAAACTCTAGCAATCCCCCCCCCGCCAATTTTGGGTCTAAAATTTGAATTTAAACATATTAATTTTTTATGTTCTTTACGTCAGTTATACGATTATCCATGCATAAGAGTTAAATTGACCGATAATTCAACTGAAAGTGCTCAACGATAAGAAACGAGTTTCTTAAAGGGGCTGTCATAATTATTTTTTACAATAATAATTAAATACCTACAGACACTAGTGTTTCATCCTTTCGGGAATCTTCAGTGCAGGGTGTCACGATTAACACCAGTCGACAGATTCGAACTCGGCAACACGAGCCATCCCTGGCTCGATTAGCAAAAACCGTATCCATTCAGCTACCATTAACCGCGTGAAATACCGTTGAATTTAAACATTTTATATATATATATATATATATATATATATATATATATATATATATATATATATATATATATATATATAAGCGAGATAAGTCACAGATTAAAATCAGATGAAATATCCTGTTAGATATTACATTTAGGTAATACTTTCAGACTGATCCTAGCCAAAAAGGTAAAGCTCAATATTTAAAAAATAGAGCAATATATCAGTTACGTGGTTCAAGTAAAATTCTGAAACTAAAAATATAAACACATATATTCGAGTTAAGAATTTATTGTTGACACAAGTTTGTTAAATGTTCAAACAAAGTTTGTAATATACGTGAAAAAAAAAACCCACACTTTTTTTTTTATTAAAATGTATTTTTAATTAAAAAAAGAAATAAAAAGGTTTTGGCAGGTCTGGAGTTTAACCTTTATTACATATATATTCGCATAAAGTTTTGAAGAGTTGAACTGCATGTATAGGAATATATTTGGTTAAGCTTAGTTCAATTAAGTTTCATTTTTTTTGCACTTTGAATAAAAACAAATAAACAAAAAAAAAACAAGTAAAATACTGTTATGAGACTATTAAGACGTAAATGTTTTATTAAAGTGTGAAGCAAAATTAAGGTTCTTACTTAACTTTACGAACTTTACAGTCATATTTTCTCTCCTCAAAATTAGAAAATTATCTTGGACCTTTTTAATTTTTGTATTTTAATTTTTCTTGCCCGATGAAACCAAATATGATTGAAACGGTCTGCACATCGTAGCAAGATATGACTGTATTTACATAAAGAATAATATATATATACTAGCGGGGGTACCCGGCGTTGCCCGAGTGTTTGTTTCCGGGACGGGGGGGGGAGAGTTTTAAAAAATGTTATGGTAGGTAAGTAGGAAGGATCAAACCCAGAGTCATGAGTAAAAGTAGGAAAATAAAGTGTGAAAAAAAAAACAAAAAAAAACATCTGCAACGTTAACAGTTCGGCCACCAAGAAAATAAATATAATAATAATAATAATAATAATAATAATAATAATAATAATGATAATAATAATAATGATAATAATGATACCTAGCCAATGATAAATGTTATATGGATAGCCTCCAACCAAGTAAACAGCGATTCTTCCCTCTGCTTTATATCACATTCACCCACATGAATCTTGCGAGATCACATGAGACCGTTTCTGTTAAATATCGCAGACGCCATGTTGGTTTCTCTTTTTCCTGTCCAACTCGCGTGACAGGTAGACACGCGTGCGCTTTACAGGTAGGCCGTTTGTAGGTCCGTTTCTATTTTCCCCACACTTATTCTTAGCCTTCATACGATAGCGCTTCATGATTGCGTAATTTTCTTATGTATGAAGTTGGTTTGGAATTTTGAAACCAGTCAGGAAGCCAGACTTGCATTCTCGCTCAATGTGTCCAGCAATCAGCACACAATACTGAGGGGAATAAAGGCTATACTAGGACGAAATAAGAGAAGCAATAGTTACGAGACTGCCAAAAAGTAAACCCACTTTCTAAAAACAAAATGGCTAAAGCCTTGTTTACATGTTAAACTATAGCAAAGAGCAAACTCATCTTCGCCGGTAAAAAACTTCAAGCAAAAATAATAACATTTTCCCTACGTCAATTTTCGTTTAATTTTGGGATTCTGCTTTTTGGAGTGCGATAAATCCGTTGGTAATAACGGTTCGAGTCGAAAACTAATATTTAACTGTGTTATAGTATCAATTACTCCTCGAAGGCAGCTTTAATGTACCTCAGCGCAGCCGACATTTTACTGAGCTGACGTCATATTGTTGCTGGGCATGCTGTGAGCGTTCTATTCAGCATGAATGAAGGCACAATCATATTATTCTACTTTTCTATTGAAATTGTATCGCAATATAACTTTGATATATTTCCTGGGCTGATTATTTCATTACAAACACACCGGTCAGTTAACTCACATTTTATCATTTTTCATAATTATTGAATATGTTACTATGTTCGACAATATTTTTTCATAATTTCACCCCACATTATCGCCCCTCCCTTTACTAAAATATTAAATTTAATATATTGTATTGGCTGATTATTTTATAAAAAAATAACACAACTGTCAATTAACTCACATTTCTTCATTTTTAATAATTCTTGGATATGGTACTAATTTTGACAAATTTTTATCATTTAAACTCACCATATCGCACACCTTACTAAAATAATAACTTTGATATATTGTCTAGGCTAATTATTTCATTACAAACACACACATCAATCAACTCACATTTCAGCATTTTTCGTAATTCTTGGATATGTTACTAATTTCGACAATATTTTTTTTATAATTTAAACCAACGTTGTCGCCCAACCTTATTAAAATAATAACTTTAATATATATTTTCTGGTCTGATTATTTCATTGCAAACACACTAATACATTAAATAACATATTACATTTTTCATAATTCTTGGATATGTTACTAATTTCGAAAATTATTTTTCATAATTTAAACCATCCTTATCGCCCTCTCTTACTAACATAATTACTTTGATATATTTCCTGGGCTGATTATTTTATTATAAACACACTGTTGAAAATATACATTAAATAAAGTAATGTTCTAATCGTAAACTGTTTCAGCCATTTCCGGGACTGACTCTATATCCCCAACCCACTGCTAAAAATATACATGAAATAAAGTAATGTTTAAATCGTAAACAGTTTGAGTAATTTCCGGGACTGACTTCATATCCCGTAACTCACTGCTTAAAATATACTTGAAACAAAGTAATGTTTTAATCATAAACTATTTCAGCAGCTTTTCGAAAGTAATACATAAAAAAAAACATTAGCACGGTTAGAGATTAGGGAACCATTGCTTCAACATGAATTTCTGAGTGTAGTATCAGTTTCAGCATTCCAGTGACTTAAATCCCTCCTTTTTTGGTCTTGGTTAATGGAGGAGAAATCCTTCATTACTGATACAATTTTAATTTTTGTTATTGACCAGAGTGCCCCTTTTGCGGAACTGGTTTCCCCCTAAATTTATAACCGAACTCATGTCCAATTCCGCCCTTGTGGGGAGGCAAGTAAACACAAAACAAAATAATCAGAATGGATATTTTCCAGGGCATTTTATAATTAATTAGAAGTGACATTTCCAGGGCATTTTGTAATTAAATCAGAAATAACTTTTTTCCAGTTGCTTTTTTAATATTAAAACTTTGTTACATTAAACATAGTACCTATTCACAATGCCTCCCCACGGGACAGATTTAGACACCGGGTCGTATTTTAATACCAATATATATATATATATATATATATATATATATATATATATATATATTTCTGACAGGTCTGACGAGGCTGTTAGATCTTAAACACGGTTCAACATCCGAAACATATGTAACCAAACAGGTAAAACAGTAATAAAAAAAATAAAACAAATATTTGCTCTGCAATAGTATTGAGCACTCTCTTCAGGTTTTTACTAATTGCCAGTTTTACCATATATTATTATTATTATTATTATTATTATTATTATTATTATTATTATTATTATTATTATTATTATTTCTGTTAATACAATCATATCTTGCTACGATGTGCAGACCGGTCTTCTAATCATATATATATATATATATATATATATATATATATATATATATATATATATATATAGTCCTGGTTAAAATCATAAGACCACTTAAGAAAGTAAGCAAAAAGGGAAAATATGATGGAAAGAAATGAAATCTGCTTCATTCGAAACCTTATCCCTGATCTAACAATTACGTCAGTTTTTTCCCCAGTTCTTTCCCTCCTTCACGGTAAGGGTTCGAGCCTGCCTTCCTACTACCACTTTTTTTTTTTTTGCTCAACATACACATCCAAACACCCGGGCAATACCGGGCTGAAATGCTAGTATATATATATATATATATATATATATATATATATATATATATATATATATATATATATATATATATATATAAGTGAAGGTGTCTGTGTGTCTGTCTGTGTGTCTGTGTACATTTTCCAGCGCAATAATAAGGGAGTAATGCCTGGGAAGGTGGATTATCTAATTAAGCGTCTCTAAAAGAAAACGATGCCGTATAACTTGTATGTCTTCGCAATCATATACTTTCGTGGTGATGGAGTATACTGAGCACCTGGAACCGGCTCTCTGATCGTTCTTAGATGGTTCTTAACTTCTTAACACTAGCTCCATTTGATGATACTATTACATCAGCAGTATCGATACACTATGTGTATCAGAATTATTTTTTTTTGGGGGGGGGGGGATTTTGACACCCCTAACACGAAACTGCGAATAAAATATCTAAAAAAACTCGTAATTTCTCTTTTAATAGTGCATTGTCTATTTTCTTTATGGAATATACTTTTTTTTTTTACACAGTGATCACCACTTATCAAGGCCCGGAAGCCACTCAGGGATAAGGGTTATTGCAAGTACATTACGTTAGTGTGGAGATTCGATGAAGTGTTTAATAAAGGGGGCGGTTCATTAGGAATTTGTTAACATTGGACTTGAAGACATCCAAGTTGTAGTCCGGAGGGAAGCAGGCAGACGGAACAGAGTTCCATAGGCGTGCAGTTCTAAGAAAGAAGCTTTGTTCATGGAATCCGCGTTTTGATTTAGGCACAGATATATACTTCCAAAATAAACTATTAAAGTTGCATAAAACGTAATAGAAATATTATATTTTATTTAAAAAACAACAACATTTTTTTCACATAATGAAATCAATTGAATTTTACGAGTTAAATATTTTTCAATTTTTAAACTTAAAAAATCTATCAAATTTTTTTTATTGATTCAATTTTTACAATATTTTCAGGGTCAATGTGAAATTTTATGCTATTTCCAATAAACCGAATATAATATTTTAGACAAAGGTTTTTTTTTAAATTCACGCCCCCACCCATTTTGACATGTCTATTAAAAAGTAAATAATTAATTTACTCACCAAAGTTTTATATATCACAAATTGAAGATAAAAGATCAATAAATAATATATTCAAATTTTAAACAAAAAAGAAGTGTTTATTTAGAAATTTATCTGTAAAGTCCGAAGTTTAAAACCTTTTTTTAAAACACGTTGTTTGTTTTATTTTTTTATTTATTTTTTTTAATGAAACCTTTGTCCTTGCTCCTTTAATTGAAAAAAAAAATAGTTTGACTTACATTTTTCGAGTAGTTATAAGCTTGGAAAGACAGGCGGTCGAATTATTCAATATTTCTTTTTACACATTCGTAAGGTCAGTTACTTGCAACCTTCCATTCCTTGTGATGAAATTCACGTGCAATGTGAATAGTTGTGACTCCAAAGAAATGCGCGTACGCGCGTGTGTGTTTGGCAAAGTTTTAACATTCAATACATTAAATCAACAGCTATAATTCATATGAATTGACTTCACCCAGACAGGCAAAGAACAATTTTATTCGCGTAATGGTGCGAAGTCGAGTGTCGGCGTTCTAGTCTCTTTGAAGACGAACTAAGTTTTGAAGAAGTTCAGTTTGAAATGGATTTCTGTTTTCAACGCACGTGCAAGGTTGGCCGATAAGAATAACAATACAAATAATAACAATAATTATTATCTTCAAATCTCTTCTTAAAGGGGCGTTTCGTTTACGAATTGACAACTAGTTAATCGACAGTCGACACTGAGTTATGCGAAACAGACGAACTGTTCAGCTGTATCACAGTTCTTAAGGGTCGCTACACTAAAACTCATCAGAGCCAGTAATCTAACTTACAACGAGCTAATCGACAGTCGACACTATCACTGAGTTATGCGATCACCGCTAATTGCCCACAGACAGACTGTTCCGTTGTATCACAGTTCTTAAGTGTTATTAGACTAAAACTTATCAGGGCCAGTATACTTCTTCAATGAGTTTACGCGTGTGTGTGTTTGTGTGTGTGTTTGTGCTTCGTTAACATTCGAAATATCGATTTTAAAATCGTTCGGCTATGTGTGTGTGTGCACACGCGTACGTTAAACGACACTAACTCTGTTCGCGCTTAACCAGTTTCCTCCTAAATGAAATATGAAAGTGTATGAAATTCACAAGCGTCCCCCCCCCAGTTGGGGAGATGACGACGTTAGGTTTTTGCAACTCTTGCAGGAAATTGTCGACGTCCTCCTACATACAGCGCCTGGAATTCCCTAAATTGGTCACCCATTTTAGTGAAGACCAAGCTCGATGTTGTTTAACTTCGATGATCTGATTGGAACCGGTGTGTCAACGTGATTATGCCGTATTAATCTTCTGCCTCCCATCATATCAAGAAAATTCCGCACAGAAACTTATATAAGGACGCTGCACTAGCTACCGATTTGCTGTTAAAAACTCCGGTAATGTTTCTACAATAAACATCCAGCCGAAAGGAACCCCATAAAGATCTTCTGCCTCTTATCGTCAACCACTCTTTTGACTATTTCTTCCTTCCTAAATACCACTCTTTTGACTATCTCTTCCTTCCGAAATGCTATCTATTATATTTTTTTTACTGATAACCTCAATAATTGTTTTCGTTTTCATTATATTTTGCTTGCAACTATAAATAGAGCTACTGCGCGTTTGTATTGGGAGAGCGTTTTTTCTTAAATAAATCAATAAAGTATAAAAATATTCTATTTAAAACATTTTCAGAAAATTCTGGAATAATCAAGAAAATTCCATACAGCAACTAATATACTAGTTGTTATGTGTTAAATCGCCGATTTGCTGCTAAGAACTCCGGTAATGTTTCTAGAATAAACGTCCAGCCGAAAGAAACCCCATAAAAATCTTCTGCCTCTCATCATCAACCACTCATTGGACTATCCCTATTCCATTTTCTTCCTTCTTTCCTTTGTGAATACCATCTTGTTTATTTTAGTAGTGCTCTGGAGGTCTAAAGGCTTTTATTATATTTATACTGCTCACCTAAGTAATCGTTTTTGTTTTCATGATATTTTGCGTGCAACTATAAATAGGGCTAATATTATGTATGACGTTCTGTTTCCACTAATTACTTTAATAATAAAGTTTCTGTTTTCAAAATACTATAGTTGTCCGCTTTTGTTTTATTTTCAACTAGTCTGGGTGCCCGGCGTTGCCCGGGTGTTTGGATGTGTGTGTTGAGCAAAACAGAAGTGGTAGTAGGCAGGCAGGCTTGAACCCGTCAATGTTGAGAAAGGTGTTAAAAAATGGTATTAGCGTGGGGGGGGAATCAAAACAACAGTAGGCAGTTGTGGTGGAGAGAGGTGTTTAAAAAAAATGTCAGTATGCAGGCTCGAACCCATGGCGCGAAAGTGGAAGAAAATTTAACGTCTTAGCCGATCTCTCCATGACATGACGAGAAGACAAAAGTGTTGAGATTAACCAAACTTGTTTTAGAAAAAAAAGAGTTATTTTTTTTTAATTGACGTGAACACTAGAATATTTCAATTAAAAGTCAAATATGAACAGGTAAAATTATACAAGAGTAAAAGGCGAATCAAATGAGGTATAGTTTGTTTAAACAGTTACATTAAATTTAGCTTAAATTTGCAGTTTTTGAAAAATTTACAGTGCAGACTTTCTTTTTTGCCGCCTGTGTATATAAGTGAAAATAATCCATGTGACTACTTATATATATTTAAGGGCGAATGAACTCTTTTTCTGGGTCAACGGTAAACTAGCACCGTGTATATTTGTGTGTGTGTGTGTGTGTGTGTGTGTGTGTGTGTGTGTGTGTGTGTATTGGGGTAGAGAGGGCTCCCGTAAGCCGTGGTGAAGGCAACCTTTCTAGGAGAAGCAAATCTCTGATTTAAAAAAAACCATAAAGCGGAAGACCAGTACCCGCATTAAGCTGGTCTGCAGTTTAATTTGTTGCTGGCTATCTTGCTCTTGCTTGTTGCTGGATTTCAACATTTTGAACCGAGAGAGAGAGAGAGAGAGACTTCGCTGTCGTACAAAGCTGAGACTCTGTAACATCATATTTGTATAGATACTCCCTCAGACATTTGGGCTCATGGATTTTAAATGTCTGAGGGAGTGGCACTCGTCTGACAAGACGTTGCAATCATTATATATATATATATGTATATATATATATATATATATATAATTGAGAATGTCTGTACCTGTTTGCATGTGTGTGCTGGCGCTTCTTAACATATATACTCAACGAATTTTTGATCTAAAGACTTGAAATTTCGTATATAGG
>NC_136527.1:103346529-103471529 GCF_053919585.1 Euprymna scolopes | reverse complement strand
TCTGTTTACCACATTGAGCTCTCATACCCGGATTTCCTCTGGATTTATTCCATTATAACATTATATATATATATATATATATATATATATATATATATATATATATATATAGTAATGAAATCAAAAGGTTGTAGTGTTCACCTGATATACGCAATTGTAAACTTATATATGTTATATAATACCAAAATATAATTGTTCACTGACACGTGTTTCGTCTGCGACTCAGCAGCTTGGCTGTACCTTTAAAAACATGATTGAAAATTTTATATCTATATCATTAATTGCTAGATGAAAGATAATGTTTTTAAATTGCAACAAAATGTACATTACATAAAATAAATCCAAGGTAATTTTTTGATTCAATTTTAATTAAATTTTTATACCTTACTTTGTCAAATTTATAAAAGTGCACTTTGAAGATAAATAAATTTCAAATTGAATCTTGTGCCTTTATTTTTAAAGCCTATAGTAAAAACATTTTGTTTAACAATTTTCATGCGTTCGATGAAATGCTTTTCTAACTTGTATCTTATCTTTTTAAGATTATATTTTAAAAGTCCCCCTCCTCTCTTTTTCAGTTTGTATTTCTCCTCACACCACAACTCATTTTTTGTCAACCGCTCTTTGTGATACAGGTTTGACTAATGAGAAAATCTGAATTTTTTTTTAACAAAAACTTTAAAATAACTTTTTTGGATTAAATTTTTTAAAACATTTTTCAGAATAGAAAGTCTAAAAATTTAATAAGGAACATATTTCATACGGGTTTCATTAACAAATATTCAGTACATAACGAGAAAAATAGAGATGAAAATTTCAAAAGGACTGTATAACTGGTTACGGTCAATAGTAGTCCTCGCCAGCGGAAGTCTTTGTTATTGTTATTCTTTTATTATTATTTGAAACATTTTATGTCCTGCTCTTTCGCGCGATGACTAATATATGTATATATATATATATATATATATATATATATATATATATGTATATGTACATGTGTGTAAGTATATATGTGTATGTGTGTAAGTATGTATATATGTATATATGTGTAAGTATACATATGTGTGTAAGTATGTATATGTATATGTCTGTATGTCTGTAAATATATACTTGCACACATGTACATATATATATATATATATATATATATATATATATATACACACACACACACACACACAAACACGTACACACATGCAGTGGAAACAGCTTCAAAATAATGCCAATCTTCCAAACAGACAATTATTTTTATTTACTTACACAGGAAAAAAACTTCATCACCAGATTCACTCCTGAACTGAACAGAGCCTAATATCATTACACAAAAACATGCAATGCAAGGTACACTCGCATGCACATCCATACACATACACATATACACACCCACACATAAATCAGAATCGACACATTAAAACACACACACGTGCGCGCATACAACCACACACAGACATAACACCCCTATCTCTAATAAAACACACTGAACAACACCAACCCTACTTAACTTCGAAACCAACAACACTAGGAAACACCTTGAACCATAGTATAATATCTGTTCCAACACCTCGCTCCCTCCTCAGTCAGTGGAGGAGAACCCCCTCATGACTGAAACACTATCATCCCTTCTATCATCCCTCTCCCATACCTATACCGCCTCCAATGCCCCCCCTCTTGGGAACAAAATCTCCCCACACTAGGAACTGATCCTGGGTCTGGCCATACCCACATCGGGAGCCAAATAAATAGAAACATTAAAAAATCCCCTATTTTAAATACACCGTTCTTTCTAAACAAACACAATATAAGGAATACCCGAAAAGACTAAAACGAAAAATCACAATACTAAAATCCAAGAATCCAAAAAATAAATATCAAAATAGAATGAAATCACCTCTACCCTTATTTCAGAAGAGCTAATCCCCTCTCCCCACACATACACATTAGTAACGACCTCGGATCACAGCCGCCTTCCTAAGGAAGCAAATAACCCCAAAATACTATAAAACGATATATATATATACTAGCAAAAGTGCCCATCGTTGATTGGGTTCAAAAACAGCCTACAGAAAATGGACTCTGATTTATGAAAGTATGATAAGTTATGAAAAGGAAGGGTTGTAAAGAGATAGCTTCGAATTTGGGGGTATCAAAACCAAAGCAAAATATGATGAAAGTAAAAATAAAATAGATAAGCCCCATAATTTATTATACCATACCTGTTCACACTGAAAAACTTATCACAATATTCTGTGGATCTATATTAAAAAACCTTGTTAAACTTTGTGACATATTTCCATTCAATGAAGGTCAGGCGCGAACGAACACCCCATAATTTTATTATACCATATTTCTTCAAAGTGAAACATAATTATCAAACTATACTTACGTAGATAGATATGAAAAGTCTTTATTAAAGTTTGTGCCATTTTCATTTTATGGAGGCCAGGCGCGAACGCAGACCCCACAATTTTATTATACCATCCCTATTTAAGTTAAAACATACTTATCAAAGTATTATTATGTATATCTATATCAAAAACACTTGTAAACGTTTTTTTTTTTAATTTTTAAATTTTTTATTTCAATACTTTGTTGATCAGACGCGTACGCAGACCCCACAATTTTAATGAATCATCATTATGCCAAATCAAACATACCCATTCCTGTGTCTCGATACATCTTATATAATTATATGTGATCAGTTTTCTATAATAGTCAACCATATAGGACCCTATTCGGGACCAGACACACACAGACGTTCAGCTTTATATATATATATATATATATATATATATATATATATATATATATATATATATATATATATATATACCTACACACACATATATACATATATATACATATATACTTACACACATATATATGATGATGATTGCAACGTCTTGTCAGACGAGTGCCACTCCCTCAGACATTTAAAATCCATGAGCCCAAATGCCTGAGGGAGTATCTATACAAATATGATGTTACAGAGTCTTAGCTTTGTACGACAGCTAAGTCTCTCTCTCGGTTCAAAATGTTGAGATCCAGCAACAAGCAAGAGCAGGATAGCCAGCAACAAATTAAACTGCAGACCAGCTTAATGCGGGTACTGGTCTTCCGCTTTACGTTTTTTTTTAATCAGAGATTTGCTTCTCCTAGAAAGGTTGCCTTCACCACGGCTTACGGGAGCCCTCTCCACCCCAATACACATATACACACACAAATATACACAGTGCTAGTTGGCCGTTGAGCCAGAAAAAGAGTTCATTCGCCCTTTGGAAGGTCTTGTTTTTAATCCTTCAGGGAGACTAACCGCCCTCCTCACCAAACAAGTCTGGTGGGGAACCAGTTTAGTCGCCGGTGACCCGACCATGAGGCAGGTAGTACTGGGTTACATGGTACCAGTAGCATATGACATGACCTGACATATATATATACATATATACTTACACATATATATATATATATATATATACATATATACTTACACACATATATATACATATATACTTACACACATATATATACATATATACTTACACACACACACACACACACATATATATATATATATATATATATATATATATATATATATATATATAAATATATTTACAGCAATATGTACAGTGGCATTTCAGCCCGGCGTTGCCCGGGTATTTGGAAGTGTATGTTGAGCAAAAAAAAAAAAAAAAAAGCGGTCAATTTTTTTTAACATTGATCCCTATTATGACCCCTTAACATTTATTGTTTTGGACTGAAATAAAGTTATTAAGTTAGATCTATGTCAAAGAAACCTATATCTAAAATTCCAAGTGTTTAGACCCAATATTGTCGGAGGAATTTGGTAGAGTTCTCAAAGGTCTAATCGTTGAACTTAACAGCCGAATGTCTGGCTTAAAACGGATTACAAAGATTTTCCCAAATCTCAGTACCCTGTATATCAAATTTTGAGGCTGTAGACATAAAATTGACAGAGTTATTGCATAGGGAAATGTATACAGACAAAGACACACACAGACAGACACTTTCACTTTTATAGATATATAAATGTATACATATATTACACACATATACATATATATATATTTACCGACACATATATATATACATACTTACACACATATGCATAAACATACGTACACATATATGTATATATACATACTTACACATATATGTACATATACGTACTTACATATACATATATATATATATATACTTTGGTACATATATATATATACTTACATACATTTCCATATACATACAAAGACATACATACATATAATTACACACATATACATATATACTTATACACATATACATACATATACTTACACACATATACATATATATACTTACACACATATACATATATATATACTTATACACATATACATATATAAATACTTACACACATATACATATATACTTACACACATGTACATATATGTGTGTGTTACACACAGATACATATACATACTTACACACATATACATATATATGCTTACATACATACATTTACACACATATATATATATACATATATATACTTACACACATATATAAATTTACACACAAATACATATATAAACTTACACACATATATAAATAGATATACTTACACACATATAAACATATATACTTTCACACATATATGTACTTAAAAACAGATACACATACATACCTACACACGTATACATATGTATACTTACACACATTCAATTATATGTATATACTTACACACATATACACACACACATATATATTACATATACATATACTTACATAGCGTGGGATTTAGTAGGAACGAAATAGATCAAAGCACATGATATATGATATTGGGGGCGGGAAGATATATATATATATATATATATATATATATATATATATATATATACATATATATATACATGAAATAATGGATATCAGATATATATATATATATATGTATATATATTTTTTTACATAGGCGTCACCACTTATCAAGGCCGATAGACCACTCAAGGATAAGGGTTAAAGAGTGTAGAGTAGTCAAAAGGACAATATAGTAATCGATAGTAATGGAAGTTCGGTAAATTTGTTAACTTATATGGAACGGCTCATCAGAAACTTGTTCACGTTGGACTTGAAGACAACCATATTATAGACAGCCGGAAAGCAGGAAAACGGAAGACAATTCCACAGCCGTGCAGTTCTAAGAAAGAAGCTTTGATCATGGAATCTATGTTTAGGTTTAGGCACAGATAAAGAGTGGGGAAAATTATTGATATTGTTTTCAGCTAGTCTAGTGTTTCTTGTGAAAGTTTGGCGAGGGGGCACCATAGATTGAAGCTACGTCCATGAAAATAACGATAAAGCAGAGACAAACTCGCAACATCTCTTCTGTGAGATAGAGGTTGCAGCGAAGAGAAAAGGACATCTCCCACCAGGCCACGAAGTCTATTAAGGTAGGACAAGTCTTTTCTAGCAGCTCCTGCCCATATGTGGCAACAGTATTCCATCCTTGGACGTATCTGGCTCTTATATAGATAGAGAATTGCATCAGCAGTGAGATATCTACTGGATCGATAGAAGGATCCGACCATTTTTCCAGCGGCCTTGGCAACAGATTTGATGTACGTATTCCATTTAAGATCAGGAGTAAAGGTCAAGCCTAGAAGCCTGTCAAAACTTGAGGCCTCCCCAAGACGAGAGCCATTCATTTTAATTGATGCCAGATGGGGATCAGAACGTATATATATATATTTATATATATATATATATATATATATATATATATATATATATATATATATATATATATATATATATGAAATAGTGGACACCAGCTATATCAATCCAACCCCCTAAATAATAATAAAAACAATAACAGATCGAAGAAAATTATTTGTTTCAACCCTTCTTTTACTATAAGGATCAAATATAATCTAGGAAAAAAATTATTAAAATTAAAATTAGTCAACAACCAAGAAGAAAGAGTAATTTATTAGTTTTTGCAGTAAATGAAACATGTTGGTCCCCCGACAAAAGGAGGGGGACCTGTAAATTCACCCTTGTCCGTTTGTCTGTTGGTTTGTCCCCATTTCTTTTGTGTGTATGTGTGTGTGTGTGTGTGTGTGTGTGTGTGACCAAAAACTGACACCACACCAAATAAGCTAAGAGGGTCAAGGAGGATGAAAAAACCGAGGAGAGAAAGCACCAACCAGACCTCCGCTGGATGAGTGCAAAGAGGACTGGGACATTGGGAAGGCTTTTTGTTACCCGAATTCCAGTGAAGACCAATAATTGCCGCCAACGAGAAATCGATGGTAAGCGGCTGTTACGATAACGCAAATCTATTTGCAATGGTGATCAAAAGAGGTGGAGAGTACTGGAAATCTGGAGAGACTTGTTGTCACTCAAACTCCAGAGAATGTCACAAGTTCTTTGATGATAGCCGGTGTGACTATTCCTAGTGAATAAATGATAATATTTATAATGACCCCCGTGCGCCCTCATCCCTCTCCCTTTTTTTCCGCTACCATAAACTCATACCACACCAAATAAATAAGGAATGGCCAAGGAGAATGAAAAGACCGAGAGGAGAAAGCACTAGCCAGACGTCCACTGGATTTGTGCGAAGAAAACTGGGGATTTGGGGAGGCTTATTGCCCCCAAACCACAGTGAACCACAATAGTTGCTACAAATGAGAAACCGGTGGTAGATGGCTATTACAACAGCGCAAATCAATCTGCAAAGGTTATCCAAAGAGTACTGGAAATCTTCGAGGACTTATTGTTATTCAGACTCCAGGGAATACCACAGGTTGTTTTCAAAGAGAATTCTTAGATGATGAGTTGTGTGAAATCTCCTAGTGAATAGTAGTAGTAGTAGTAGTAGTAGTAGTAGTAATAATAATAATAATAATAACAACAACAACAACAATAACAATAACAATAATAATAATAATAATAATTCTGATTTCGTTTATCAACGTCTCTCTGGAAAAAGATGGGATTCATTTCCAGAGTATTTTCCTCAATCCCGGCTTCAAACCAGGAGCTTAAAAAATCAAGGGTTTTCCTAAGGATGTTGGTGGTACCTACAATTGCAGAGGTTTGAAGGCCGCCTAAAACATCGGGGATTTGTAGTTTTTTCAATTGTCCTTCCAGACGACTTGATACTACTCCTAGAGTACCAACTACGACCAGGATTATTTGTGTTTTAACCCCGTGTATATGCCTTATCTCTAGGGCCAATGGAGCATAATTGCTCCACTTCTCATTCGCCTTCTCTCTCGTATTCCTGTCCCAAGGTACTGAGAAGTCTACGATCTGCCAGTTTTTTGAGACCTTGTCAATGACGACCAAATCCGGACGATTATGTTCCAATTGCTTGGCCGTTATGACACTTTTGTCCTACCATACCTCTACCTTGCCATCCTCACTTGTTCTCACTTCATCATGCACCTCCTCAAACCATTTTCCAGCACACTTCACCCCAACCTTCTTACACACCTCCCAATATATCCGGAGTCCCATGCGATCGTGTCTCTTGCGGTACTCTCTCTGGCCAGTCCACTACTACTAAAAAAAAAAAAAAAAAAAAAAAAAAAAAAATAATAATAATAATAATAATAATAAAGGGATATGGCAGATGAAAAAAATTAAAATAATACCTATAATATTAGGAGCACTAGGAACAATCCTGAAAAACTTTGAAAAAAGAATGGGAGAAATTGGAATCAGAGGAATGACTGGAAAAATACAACGAACAACAATAATGAAAACAGCTGAAATATTAAGGAAAACCATTGAATGTGGAGACAAACTAAAAGCACAGACCAGACAAACTTCTACAGAGACAAAACATGAAGCGGTACATGGAACCAAGAACATTGAAGCTGCATACCTATAAGTTCTCTAACCCCATCACAACCTCCATTACCACATTAATGCCCCCCTCCCCTCAAAACAGCAAAAACAAATAGCCAAGTAGTCAAGGAGGAAGGAAAAACCGAGGAATGAGCACTGACCAGACCTCCACTGTGTAAGAGCAAAGAAAACTGGAACCTTGGGGGATGCTTATTGCCATTCAAATTTCAGTAAAGACTAATGGCCACTGCCAACGAGAAATCAAGTAGCAGTTTGTCTGGTCTACGCTTTGGTTCGCCACCATTCGCCCATGTATGGAGTATTGTTGTCATATTTGGGCTGGTGCATCTGCTACTAGTCTCTCACTCCTAGACAAAGTTCAAAGGAGAGTCGCCAACCTAATAGGTCCTGAACTGTCATCTAAGCTTCAGCCTCTGTCCCATCGACGAAATGTAGCATCCCTCTGCCTGTTCTACAAGTACTTTAACAGTGAATGCTCCGACGAACTGCAAGCACTTGTGCCCCATCGACGTAAATACCCCCGAAAAACCCGACAAGAAGCAAAATCCCACCTCTTCACAGTTGAGATCCCTAGATGTAAGAGAGCCTTCTACTCCAGTAGTTTCTTCCCCGAAACCGCTAGACTTTTGAATTCACTTCCGGGTTCCTGCTTCCCCAACTGTACTGACATGCAGAAGTTCAAGTGTAATACGAACCAACATCTTGCTGCCCAACTTCCCACATAGTACATTTGTAGCTTATGTCCTTGAAAGTAGCCCCCTACATCAAAGTGGCAATGTGCCTTGTTTGGAGTGAATATGTAATAAAAAAATCAATGGCAAGCAGCTGTTGCGATAATGCAAATATAATTGCAAATGGTATTGAAAGAGGTGGAGAGTACTGGAAAATCTGAGGAGACTTGTTGTCACTCAGACTCCAGGGAACACCACAGGCTGCATTTAATGAGATCTTTGATAACCTGCGTGAAACCTCCTTGTCAGTCCATAATATCTATACACCGGCATCTTTCATATCTAATATATCGCTGCTGGGAATTCTGTGAAGTGAATGGAAACCCCTGATATTACCGTAGCCGTTTTGTTATAACTATAAAAGTATTTATCCAAGGAATCTACTTAATATAGTGTCAGAATATATCTGACTATTATGGTTTCTTGGCCTTCAGGACAAGATCAAAGTGTAGCATCTGTTCCGGCAGATGCTGCAAGCTATGACTAGCAAAGACCAGATGTGGGGGCAACCCCACATGCCTGACCATTAACCAGCTCCCATTTCCCACCTCTCGGGAGCTGGTCCCCTTTTTCCCTTCCCCCTCCCTTCACTCCTCACATTAAAAATCGGCCTTGTGCCTAATTTGCTCGGTGGGGAAGCAAATAAATACCATCTGTTCCGGCAGATACTGCAAGCTATGACTAGCAAAGACCAGATGTGGGGGCAACCCCACATGCCTGACCTTTAACCAGCTCCCATTTCCCACCTCTCGGGAGCTGGTCCCCTTTTTCCATTCCCCCTCCCTTCACTCCTCACATTAAAAATCGGCCTTGTGCCTAATTTGCTCGGTGGGGGAGCAAATAAATACCATCTGTTCCGGCAGATACTGCAAGCAAAGACCATATGTGGGGGAAACTCCACATATAAGACCTTGGTCAATGTAGGGGCAACCCTTCATACCAATTGTCACTATCCAGCTCCCCTACTCCCCGGGGAGTTGGTCCCCATTTCCCCTTCACTCCTCACTTTAAAAATCGGCCTTGTGCCTAATTTGCTCGGTGGGGGAGCAAATAAATACCATCTGACCATTATGGTTTCTTGGCCTTCGGGACAAGATCAAAGTGTAGTATCTGTTCTTCAGATGCTGCACTTCATTTTCTTGTTCTCTTTCGGTGGAGGAGAAATCCTTCACGACTGAGACAATTTTTATTTTTGTACCTTTTCTCCACGTTAAAAAACGACCCTGGTGTCTAACTCTGTCCCGTGGGGAGGCATAGTAAATAGGTACAATATCCTTATACGGGTATGTGACGTATTTCCATTGCATGGACGCCTGGCGCGAAAGGAGACCCCACAATATTATTATATCATATTTAAGCAGAACATATGGTACCCTTGTATCTTAGCCGGAAGACCAAGAAAGTATATTTTAGTTTCGCGCACGGCCGAAAATCGACAGCATTTTTTTTTTATTAATGGCAAATAGTTACATATGGTCGCTACAAAAAGCCATCTGTTTCAGTAAATGAGATTTCCTCAGGCGACCATGAACCCATCGACGGAACAAAGAAATATGAAAAAAAAAGAATTACATATATCAGATATATAAAAAAAAATGAAGAATTATATATATATATATATATATATATATATATATATATATATATATATATATATATATATATAATACGGAAATTACATAATTGTCGATGCAATAATTTATTTCAACCTTATGGCATTTTCAAGCATCTAAACTAGACAATTGATACTGAAATAAAGAAAAAAAAGAATCGGGTCTCGACCGTCAAAAAACCAGAGGGGGTGGTAGTAGCAATCCACTTAATACATTTTATAGAGAGGGTGGGAGGGATTTAAAAAAAAACACAAGAACATTATGATACTTATAACGGCTGTCCGGTAACTCGACGTAACAACAGACACACACACACACACACACGCAACAACACGCAACACACACACACGCAACACACACACACATACACATACACATACACATACACACACACCCGCCCCTAAATATTCACGTTCTTACATGTAAATGCCTTGACACGCGTTTACTAACCTAGGAAGAAGAGGGAGAAATATACGGATATAGAGAGAAGGAAATAAATAAAATAAACTGCGCGTAAGGGAAAGAGAAGAAAGAAAAAAAGAAAAAAGAAGAGAGTGACCATCCGCTGCCTGTCATATGTTTTCATTAGTCTAGGATCTCTTTTCTTTCCCTTCCTTTTCTCAGAAATTGCTTAGACAATTTCTGGTTTAAACATTTGAAATTTTACATAAAAGGTATTCAGAGATAGGACAAGCTTTTTAATCGGTTTAGGTCGAAAATTTGAACTTTCAATATATAAATGTATGTATGTATGTTTGCATGTCTGCCTAAAACTTTCGACAGAGGCAACGGATTTTCACAAGATCAGTATCGTTTGAAGCTCGACTCTTCGGAAGGCAAATATCGAAACATTGGCTAAAAACATTAATTTCTTCACCCTCAACTGGGCACTTTTCTACAGGGAGGAGTCGATTTTCTCGCCGATATTTTCGAAAGTCACCCCCTCTTTTCGATTTCATAGACTTAATTTAAACCTACATCACGGTGGTCGTAACAGCATTCTTTTCCTCCTTCACGGGTTCGAGCCTGCTTTCCTACCACCATTTTTTTATTTTTTGCTCAGCACACATATAAGAATGAATAATAATAGATAGATGGATAGATATGTACAGGGTGGCCGAAAAGTCCCAGGACACTGGCCGAAAAGATGTTCGAAGTGCTTTCACAGAAAGATTTGGAAAGCCCGCGCCATCAAGAAGTAATCTGTATCCGTGGGAGAAGAAAGTTTTTGAAACAGGTAGCGTTCTGGATCAGGCAAGAAGTGGCAGGCCTGAAACACGAAAGGAAACGTGTGCTGGTGTTCAAGAATCACTGCAAAAGTCTCCCAAGAAATCCACCAGAAAACGTTCTGCTGAACTTGGAATACCAAGGGCTACCATGATGGATCATATGAAAAAGGACTTGGATGTCAAAGCTTATAAGCCATGTGTATAGTGTCCTGGGACTTTTCGGCCACCCTGTAGATAGATAGAAAAAATGGAAGAAAAAAAAGGAAATGCAAAATAAGACATCCCAAATAGATATGAAGAAAAGAAGAAAAACAGAAACAAAAAAACACAAAAACATGAAAGAAAAACCAAGCAACAAAATTACACAAGAAAGATAACCTAAGAAACAAAAAAAAAGAAAAAAGAAAAAAAAGACGGTAAAAAGAGAAAAGAAAGAAAACCGGGAAAAGACCAAGCAAAGAAAAAAAAATGGAAAAACAGAAAAAAAAGATACAGCGCAAGGAAACTAAAGAAAAACAAAAAACATTAAAATTGAGTCAAAATGATAAAAAGAAATAAATAAAAAAAAGTAAAAAGAAAAAATTATTAAAAATCAAAAAAAAAAGAAAAAAGAAACAAAAAAGTTAAAATGAAAAACAAAAAAAAAATCAAGAAAAAAATCAATATGAAAAACGGACGAAAATAGAAAAAAAAATTTTAAAAAGTATAAAAAAGCAACCCAAACGAAAAAGAAAAAAAATCAAAACGAAAAAGAAAAAAACGTAAAAATCAAGAAAAAAAAGAAAAACAACAATATGAAAAAAAAACGAAAGAAAATAGAAAAAAAATTATGAAAAATGAAAAAAAAAACATAAAAAGCAAACAAAAGAAAGAAAAGTGAATGTAGAAGAAATTTAAAAGAACCCTAAAAACTAAAAAAGAAAGAAAAAAGAAATATTACAAAAATAAAAAACAAACATATAAAACAAAAATAAAAAAAAGATGAAAAAAGAAAAGAGGAAAAGAAAACGCGAAGAATTAAAGAAATGAGAAATGAAAGAAAAAAATGTGAAAAAAAAACCAAATAAAAGGAAAGACAAAAAACATTAAAAATGAAAAAAAAAGGAAAGAAAACAGAAAAAATCACAAAAACAAAGAAAAAATACTAAAAAAAGACAAAGAAAAATCACAAAAAACAAACAAAGAAAAAATACTAAAAAAAGACAAAGAAAAATCACAAAAACAAAGAAAAAATACTAAAAAAAGACAAAGAAAAATCACAAAAACAAACAAAGAAAAAATACTAAAAAAAGACAAAGAAAAATCACAAAAACAAAGAAAAAATACTAAAAAAAGACAAAGAAAAATCACAAAAACAAACAAAGAAAAAATACTAAAAAAAGACAAAGAAAAATCACAAAAACAAACAAAGAAAAAATACTAAAAAAAGACAAAGAAAAAGAGGAAAAACAAAACGAAAAAAAAATGGCGGCTCTAAAGCCTGTGCATCCCATTGTATAAGGTCCTCAAAGTTAGCGATGTACAAATCCCAGAAATAGCGAGGCAAGGTACTATCGAGTGGTAAGGAGACAGGAAAAGCAACGATGTAAAACGGAGACTGTTTATCGCCATCTTTTAGGGCTCCCAATTTTTGCCCTCGGCCTACCTGAGAAAGTGCCGCCATTAGCCAACGTGAAGCGTGGCAGCTGTTGTCATGGCGACTACTAATTACAGGCGTTGCCTCTACAATTAATTTTTCTTTTTTCTTACTTAGGTAATAAAAGAAGAAAAAGAAAAAAATGGTCTATCTATCTATCTATCTATCTATATATATATATATATATATATATATATATATATATTTTGTGTACAGAAAGTTGTTAGTTGAGACAGGTCATTGGTACCGTCGGTTTCAAGCCCGAATATAATAAGATATATCTATATATATATCTATATATATATATATATATATATATATATATATATATATATATATATATATATATATATATATATATATATATATATAGGTGGATGGTTTTTGGCCTGATGATGTGATTTCCCCTGCTAGGGGGTCATTGAAACACGTTTGCTAATGTGTAGCCAATAGCTCTCCAACAATCAATATATTGCTCTGTTTCATGCATTGAGCACTCTTTGGAATGACATATTGTGTTGTTAATTATGAGTTACTGAAAAATTCTACCAACAGTATAACATATTTATATATATATATATATATATATATATATATATATATATATATATATATATATATATAGTTATCATTCTCTATCTATTTATCATTTGTTCATCTCTCTCTCTCGACATCTATCTATCTCTCTCGACATCTATCTATCTCTCTCGCTCTCTCTCTCTCTCTCTCTCTCTCTCTCTCTATATATATATATATATATATATATATATATATAATTTAAAGGAGATTAGAACAATAGTCTAAAGAGCAAAGTGTATTTTAATGTAATAGTAAAATTACTAGTTTAATTAAAATACAGGGAAAGAAAAAGTGCTCGTTGTAATTTAGATATATAATAAGCTCGATAGGTAAATATACTAGAGCTAATGTAATATTCAGTAATGTGATTGATAATTTAAAATTCAAATTAGAATTAAATTAAAAATCCGTTTCATAAGAAGGAACAATGTTGTTGTTCCTTTTTATGAAACGGATTTTTAATTTAATTATAATTTGATTTTTAAATTATCAATCACATTACTAAATATATATATATATATATATATATATATATATATATATATATATATATCCAGCTAGCAACCTATTTATATCTATCTATCTATCTATCTATCTATCTATCTATCTATCTATCTATCTATCTATCTATCTATCTATCTGTCTCTGTCTCTCTCTCTCTCTCTATATATATATATATTTCTTTTAATATATATATATATATATATATATATATATATATATATATATATATATATATATATATATATATATATATATATATATATGAGAGAGAGAGAGAGAGAGAAATAGTTCCTTATAGATTCCGAAATGGCTCAGCCATTTTTTTCTTTTTTTTTTTTTTGAAATTTCACACAAATTTTGCATCGGAATGAGTCTCATAAGTACTCAAAATCGATAATCGAAAAAATCTGATAAAAGAACGAACAGTGCGATTTTGACCAATGTTTAAACGCTTAAAGCAGCCTAACCCTAACCCTAACGCTAACCCTAACCCGACAAGTGCATCTGAGAAGTGCCCGAAATCAACAGTAAGTTCTGTGATAAGGAAAACAAGGTACGTTCGAAATAAATGTAAAAGCATTTTTAACTTTAATCTATATATATATAAACTAGCATGAGTGCCCGGCGTTACCCGGGTGTTTGAAAGTATGTGTTGAGCAAAAAAAAAAAAAAAAGTGGTAACATTGAGGCTCGAACTCGTACCACGAAGGAGGAAAAAAAAATGTGACGCATTAGCTATTGCACCCATCGCCAAACCGAAAGCCACGTAGGTTTAAATTAAGGCTAGCCAATCGAAAAGAGGCGATGACGTTTGAAAATATCGTGAAAAAAGCGACTCCTCCCTGAAGAAAAGTTCCTAGTTGAAGGTGAAGGAATTAATGTTTTTAGACAACTTTTCGATATTTGTCGTCCGAAGGGTTGAGCTTCAAAACTATACCAATCCCGTGAAAATCCGTCGCCTCTATCGAAAGTTTTAGGCATACACACATACATACATACATACATACATACATACATACATACATACATACATAATGATTGCAACGTCCTGTCAGACGAGTGCCACTCTCTCAGACAATTAAAGTCCATGAGCCCAAATGCCTGAGGGAGTATTTATACAGAGATGATGTTACAGTGTTTTAGCTTTGTACGACAGCTAAGTCTCTCTCTCTCCCTCCCTCCCTCTCTCTCTCTCTCTCTCTCTCTCTCTCTATTTCGGTTCAAAATGTTGAGATCAAGCAACAAATTACACTGCAGATCAGCTTAATGCGGGTACATACATACATACATACATACATACATAGACACATTTAAACAAACAGGTTAAATTTATATATTATAAAATGTGTGTGTGTGTATGTGTGTGTGTGTGTGTTTATGTGTATGTGTGTGTTTATATGTCTCGCAAAAACTTTCGACAAAGGCGACAGATTTTCGCGAGATTGGTATAATTTTAAAGCATGACCCTTCGGACAACAAATATGGAAGAATTGGCCAAAACATTAATTCCTTCACCCTAAACTGGACAGTTTTGTACAAGGAGGGGTCGGGTGTTTTTTTTTTTTTTTTTTTGCGTCGTCATTTTTGCAAGTCATCGTATCCGTTGGATTGAATTTGCTTAATTTCAACATTCCGAACTTCCGGTCGGACGATGGAGATATCGGCAAAGACGTTTTTTTTCCTTTAACCTTTTTTTTTTTTCTTTTTCTTCGTGTTACGGGTTCGAACCTGCCTGCCTGTCTAAACACCTTCGCCTACTGCTTTTTTTTTAAATCTCCCCCACTACCACGCTTTTTTACACCCCCCCGGGATTTCTTACTACATCACCTACACACTTTCGCGTACCCCCGCCAGCGCAAATTGGTGCAAAAGTGTGAAAATTAAAAAAATGGATTTGCCAGGTGAAGGTCGAACGAATATACATGTTTTAATGTTTTTATTTTTAGCCTTGCAGCAAACGTGTTTTAATAGCTCAGGTATTAACATCAAAGGAAAATGTAAACTGAAAGCCAGCCTTTTTGGTTTCGATTCTAAGTAGTGGCGGGTCGTTTTCTTTTTCTTTTTTTAACTTTTTAAATAATTACGATATATTGGGTCCAATCTATCTATCTATCTATCTATCTATCTATCTATATATATATATATATATATATATATATATATATATATATATATATAAAATTGAAAGTGTCTGTGGGTGTGTTTGTGTATCTGCATATATGTATGTCTGTGTGTCTGTGTACATTTCCCTACGCAATAACTCTGTCAATTTTTACTCTACAGACTAGAAATTTGATGTACAGGTTACTGAGATTTGGAAAAATCGATGTGATCGGATTTTGGCCAGAAATTTGGCGATTAAGGGGTCAAAGTTCAACGATTTGACCTTTGAGAACTTTACCAAACTTCTCCGACAATTTTGGGTCTACGCACTTGAAATTTTAGATATAGGTTCCTTGGACATGGATCTAACTTAATAACTTGATTTGAGCCCAAAACAATAGATTTTCAGGGCTCATAAGAGGGGCCAAAGCTAAAAACAATTGACCTCTGCGGTCTCTTCCAAATTACTCAGAAAATTTCTGGTCTAAATATTTGAAATTTTACATAAAGGGTATTCAGAGATAGGACAAGCTTTTTCATCAGTTTGGGTCGAAAATTTTTAGTTACCAATATATAAATGTATGTATGTATGACTGTTTGCATGTCTGCCTTAAACTTTCAATAGAGGCGACGGATTTTACCAAGATCAGTATCGTTTTAAAGTTCGACCTTTCACGCGACAAATATCGAAAAATTGGTTAAAAACATTAATATGTTCCACTTCAACTAGGCACTTTTCTACAGGGGGGGGTCACTTTTTTCGCCGATATTTTTTAAAGTTATCCTCTCCTTTAGATTATCTAGCCTTAATTTTAAAAAATGTCGCTTCCGGTTTGGCGGTGGTCGTAACAGCATAAACGTTAGGTTTTAACCCGTTCTTTTCCTCCTTTGTGGTACGGGTTCTAGCCTGCCTTCCTACTACCACTTTTTTTTTTCCTCAACATACACATCCAAACACCCGGGCAATGCCGGGCTGAAATGCTAGTATATATATAAAAGTGAAATGTTTGTGTGTGTGTATGCGTCTGTGTGTGCACATTTCCATACGCAATAACTCAGTCAATTTTTAGTCTACAGACTCGAAATGTGATATACCGGGTACTGAGATTTGGGAAAATCTTTGTGATCCATTTTCCGCCAGAGATTTGGCTGTTAAGGGGTCAAAGCTTAACGATTTTACATTTGAGAACTCTACCAAACTCCTCCGACAATTTTGGTCTAAACACTTGAAGTTTTAGATATAGTTTTCTTGGACATGGATCTAACTTAATAACTTGATTTGAGCCCAAAACAATGCATTTTTAGGGGCCATAATAGGGGTCAAAGTTTAAAAAATTGACCGTTTTTTTTTTTTGCTCAACATACACCTCCAAATACCCGGCCTGAAATGCTGGTATGATATAATAATAATTACGAAATCTGCATTAATCAAAATATCATATTTAAGCGTATTTTACGACTGGGCAATGCCGGGTGGCTTACTAGTTATGTATAGGAATGGAATGACAAGATACTCTAACCTGAAAGGCTGAATCTTAAGAAAAATGGAGTATGGTAAAAGGTTTCACTTTTTCAACGATACTCGTGTAACCAAGCTCTCTCCGGACGCCCATGCACAGCAAATATTTAACGCTGGCAAAAGTACATTGACAAAACCGGTGACTATGTGAAAACTAAATTCTGGAACGCAAGATATTGCTCGTTTTAATGGTACCACTCCCGTCTTCGTATCGCTTTAACTTTTTGAGTTAAAAACATAAGAGGCTTTATTTTTAGAACGACATTTCGATACAAAGTTTATCTAAGAACACTGTCAGGCACATAAAATATCGTCGCATGAAATTTCATAAAAATTGGCCCAGCCTTTTTAG
Organism: Euprymna scolopes; assembly: GCF_053919585.1. Classification (NCBI taxonomy): domain Eukaryota; kingdom Metazoa; phylum Mollusca; class Cephalopoda; order Sepiida; family Sepiolidae; genus Euprymna; species Euprymna scolopes. The sequence goes on along the minus strand of NC_136527.1, from coordinate 103,453,391 downwards.
AGTCCATAGGCAACTCTCTCTCTCTCTCTCTCTCTTTCTCTCTCTCTTTCTCTCTCTTTGATGCACATACACACAGACAAAGTTCATTTTATATATAGAGATGCACGTACGTAACTTTATATGCAAAGAAACCGAATAAAAGACCAGTTTCTTCGTGCTTAAGACTTGCCTCTTTGATGGATACAGCGTTTAATCTGAGATCTAAAAGAAAACAGTTCGGCAAGGTAATAACTTTAATTTTAGGGAATCTAAGGGATCAAAAGGGGACGCTTAGTGAGGGCACTTAGTACGAAAGGTAAGTCCTAGTTAGTGAAACACGGTTTCAATTTAGGATTAGAATTAAACACTTTCTTGTGAGATAAAACGTTTTTGATGTCGTTTCTTAGATGGCCCTATTTAGAGGGTTCTTTAAGGCAAGGTATTTTCTAAGAGCGGAGCCGATTTTAGGGAAACATTTTGAGTTGTTAATACTTTGTGTTATATTGAGTTTCGTATGTAAGTTATGTTGCGTTGTTTGACTTGATGTATTCCAACCTTATTTTTAAGAGGATTTATAGCAATAAACGTGATCAATTAGTCTTCCATAGTGTTTTGTGCTTCTCTTCAAGTCCAATTAAATCCATTTTTTGGCATTTTTAATGCATTTTGAGAAGGTTAGACGATTTAAACATTTTCATCAAATTTAAGGCAACGTATTTTCTTGGGTGAGGGCCTATTTTAGGGAAACATTTTGAGTGAAAATGGCTTTCAGGTTTATAATTAAATGTGAAAATGCGATACGACAAACACAAGCAAATAGTAAGTTCAAAGGCATAAATTCACAAAAGAAATATTTAAAACTAGCTGAAGTACCCAGCGTTGCCAAGTTGTATTTGATATATCTGAATATTTCGTCATCATAACATAAATATCTTTATTCATAATGGCTCCTTTCTATACAGGGGGTCCCAAAGCGTTAGACCCCATTTCGTAGGCCAACAATTTTAACAATTTTCGTTGGAATGACCTCAAATTTTCACAGCTTGTGTAGAAACGTTTCAAGTTTTTGTGTGCAAAGTTTGGTATTTCTATCTTTTCAGGTTAAGAAATGCCGTTCACTTCAAAAGAAAAGGCATTTTGCGTGTTAGGTATGCTCGGACTCAGTTACCGAAGACGGTGCAGCATGCCTTCTTCACAAATTTTGCAAAGAAGGCACAACTACAAAACAAATTAGGACTTGGCACCATTTAGGGAAACTGGAGCCTGTGGGGGAGAATTTTAAAGTCTATCAGTTCAATGTTAGAAGCTATTTGCGTAGAAGGTTTTATGTCATCTAGGGATCTCTACAGTGTAGGGGTGGGATTTTGCTGTTTGTCAGTAGTAATTACATTACAGGTTTATTATTACGGCAATTCTCTATCGATTATGATATTGTCCTCAATATATATTATTGATTTCAAAAGTTATATATACAGTGTGTCCCAAAATGTTTGACCCCATTTCGTAGGCCAATAATTTTGACAATTTTCGTTGGAATGACCTCAAATTTTCACAACGTGTGTAGAAACGTTTCAAGTTTTTGTGTGCAACATTTGGCATTTCTATCTTTTCAGATTAAGAAATGCCGTTCACTTCAAAAGAAAAGGCATTTTGCGTGTTATTTGTCTAGCCGCGCTCCAATCTATGGTCCGCCGTCGTCAAACTTTCACAAGAAACACCCGTCTAGCAGAAAACACTATCAAACATTTCCCCCACTCTTTATCTGTGCCTAAATCTAAACATAGATTCCATGAACAAAGTTTCTTTCTTAGAACTGCACACCTGTGGAACTCCCTTCCAGTTTCCTGCTTTCCAGCTGTCTACAATATGGTTGTCTTCAAGTCTAACATAAACAAGTTTTTGATGAGCCGTTCCACTTAAATTAACAAATTTACCGAATTTCTATTACTAACGAGTACCACATTGTCCAATTGTCTACTGTACACTCTTTAACGCTTATCCTCGAGTGGCATCTTCGCCTTGATAAGTGGTGATGCCTATGTAAAGAAAACAACAGTTTGGTGGATTCTGAAGAAACGATTGCTCGTTCAGTCCTTGGAAGAAGGCGATAAGCAAAAAAGCAAAAGAAGACGCGTTTGATGATCGGCCAAAAATTTCAAGAAAAGGGCTGCTTATGCATACCTAAATCACCAGGACGGCCATCAACATCAGCAGACAAAGTGGAGCAGGTTCGTGAAGCCTTCCGGCGTAGTCCTCGGAAGAGTGTTAGAAGAGCCAGGGACATCCAAGGATGGAACACTGTTGCCACATCTGGGCAGGAGCTGCTAGAAAGGACTTGTCCTGCCTTGAATTTAAATGAAAAAAATGTAGAATCTTTTTTCTAATTGGCTGTTAGAAAGTAATTTCTGACTAGAATTAAAGTTTGAAAGTTAAGTATTTGATAACCAGTATTTCTAAGTATCTATTTTATAAAAGAGTCACAATCTGCATTCTTATATTTTTAAGCAAAATAGAAAAAAAAAATTTTTTTTAATTTTGTAAATGCGGTATTTATCACTAGTTTTATAAACAGTTGCTGCTAGGATTATCTGCGATAATAGTTTTAGCAAAACAGTCAAATTTCTTAACTTTCGTTGAAATGAAGACAATATTTTTTAGTAGGGTAAATGATGTAAATAAACGCTTTAAAATAAGTTTAAACGCCTAAAACTTTATCCAAGTAGGTAGAACTTACCTTGCCTTTGGTAACATTTATTTGTTATGTATTTTGAAGTAAATAAACGCTTTCAAAATAGACTTCGTAGCCTCGTAGGAGATGTCCTTTTCTTTTTCCTGCAACCTCTTTCTCACAGAAGAGATATTGCAACTCTGCTTTATCGTTATTTTCATGGCAAGTGCTCGATTGAGCTCTAATCTAGCCCTCCCCTGCCAAACTTTCAAAAGAATCACCCGTCTAGCAGAAAACACTATCAATAATTTTCCCCCACTCTTTATCTGTGCCTAAACCTAAACGAAGATTCCATGAACAAAGTTTGTTTCTTAGAACTGCACGCCTGTGGAACTCTCTTCCGTTTTCCTGCTTTCAAGCTGACTACAATATGGTTGTCTTCAAGTCTAACGTAAACAAGTTTTTGATGAGCCGTTCCATATAAATTAACAAATTTACCAAATTTCCATTACTAACGATTACTATATTGTTCAATTGTCTACTGTACACTCTTTAACCCTTATCCTCGAGTGGTCTCTGGCCTTGATAAGTGGTGATGCCTATGTAAAAAAATAAAAACAGTTTGGTGGATTCTGAGGAAATGATTTCGATTCAAACCTTTCAAGCTGCAACTCGTTCAGAAGACGCTTTTGATGATCGGCTAGTTTTTAATGATGAAGCCAGGTTTCACACGAGTGGCAAAGTTAATAAACATAATGTTCGCATTTAGGGCAAAGAAAATCCTCATGGCACAGTTGAACATGAGAGTTAATGTATTTTCTGTAATATCCAAGAAAGCAGACGGCTCTGTCGGTGGGGCATTAGAATACACCGACTGCCCCCCCCCCTGAAGAGGGTAAAAGTCCCTCAATGGGGGTCCTGGATATGACCTTAAACTATATCCAGTGGTGAGGCCCCAGCTTGCAGGCTTTGGGGAGTGTGGAGCCACCCTTTAATTACCATTGCTCCCAGGTCCACTCTGACCCGGAGTGGTAGTACCTGTTAGGGTTCCAACTATGGGTTAAATAGAAACCGACGTGAAAACAACAAATATATTCTATTAAAAAAAATTTTCTTCAAAATCTTTGGATTCAGCATTAAATAACACGAAAAGGGTTGATATGCTGTAAAACAAAAACAACCAACCAACCGATAAAGAAAGCAGAGTTACAGGGGCAATCAATCGTTAATTGCAATTAAAAGTCGAGCCTCTGAATAGCGTTTAGGGATACTACTATAATTTTCACTTTCTGTAGTAAAAGAACATGAAAAGAAATAAAGGGTGTTCCGAAATGTTTGGTCCCATTTCGTAGGCCAATAATTTTAACAATTTTCGTTGGAATGACCTCAAATTTTCACAGCGTTTTTGTCAGCAACGCTTGGCATTTCTATCTTTTCGGGTTAAAAAATGCCGTTCACTTCAAAAGAAAAGGCATTTTTCGTGTTACTTGTCTAGCCTCACTGATGAGCTGTGAAACAGCGAAACAGTACTTTATGTGGCTATATATATATATATATACATATATATATATATATATATATATATATATATATATATATATATATATTATGCCTGGCCGACTTGATTATATATATATATATATATATATATATATATATAGGATGACCCCCCCCCCAAAAAAAACAACAAAAGCTAAATGGAGGCGATCTAGAACATACGCTGTAGAATGGAGAAAAAAGGCCAAAGACCCTAGTGTTTTGATGTGATGAGTGGTAATATATAGTTTGTACAAAGTATATATATATATATATATATATATATATATATATATATATATATATATATATATATATATATATATATATAACAAAATAGGTTGGAGTCGCTGTATAACTCAATCTCCTGTTATAGCGGTTCCATCCTCCTTCCCTAATTTGACTACTGTGGACTTTTAAACTCTCATTCTCGAAACGGGGCCTAATTAGAGTTGGGCCCGTTTTTAGGGATCACCCTGTATATATATATATATATATATATATATATATATATATATATATATATATATGTGTGTGTGTGTGTATGCTCGGACTAAGTTCACAAATTTTGCAAAGAAGGCACCAACTACAAAACAAATTGGCACCAAAAATTTTAAGAAAAGGGCCGCTGATGCATACCTAAATGCTACAGTGACTTTGGTACAGGCGGCGTTCATATTGAACATTTATGAAAATCTGTCGTGGAACCAACAAATATTTGTAGTTTTTAAACTTGTAACCTTCAACATAAAGTGGATTTAGTTTCATTAAGATCCATCAAATAGTTTCCGAGATATGGGCATTTAGAATGGTGGTCAACCATTTTGGAACACCCTATATACCCCCCATGAGATAGGAGCAGTAGGTGCGTTTTATTTTAAAGAGGTCTCGCCAGTAGCCCTTATCCTCTTTTCTGGGTTTATATTTTATTTTTTAGTCCTTCTTCTTTCAAAATATAATGCGATAGCACTTTTGATTCCACTTGCCATAAAATATGTTATAATATATTAAAATTGTCTGTATTTTTGAGATGAGGTGTTTTCATTGATTGAGATTGTCGGACTGACTTCCTCATCTTGGTTGTTATAGTCTCAACGTTTCGGCCGTTTTGCCCTCCGGCCTTCATCAGGTGTTTTTTGTATCGATACAAAACATCGATAATATATTTAAAATCGTGCAAATATTCGCATTTATTAATTTTACATGGAAACGGACTGCCCCCTTTCCGTGTAAATAAGAATAATAATAAATTCTATAAAAATAGTTCAATATTGTTTGTATCAGAAAAAGAGTTGATTTAGAAATCGGAATATTAAAAAAGTCAGCTAAAAGAATGAACAATGCAAATTAAAAATAGGTTAGATTAGAATTGAGGATTCTTTTGTTTGTCAAGAGTGTGTTGGACAAACATACGAAAAGCCATGTGAAATTAATCACGTTTGAAAACACACTTCTGACGTCAAAGATTCTCAATATAGGATCTAAGAGTAGTTAGTTAGACAGAGAGTTGAGAGTCAGAAAGTTGGGTCGTCAGTTGGTCCGTTGATGAGTTGGAGTCAGAGCCCCTTGGAGGCGAGGGGAGAGGAGTAACCCAATGTAGCCATACCAGTTTAATTCCTGATGTCATCGACCGATCGATCAGGTGAATAAAGAAGTCATCATTATTTTGTAACTGTTATCTTGTGTCACATCCTTCATCACGAATGAAAGGTAATTGTGTTTGTCATCTTATAATGAACATTGTGAACCCCTTCGAAGATTATGTGTAAAGAACTGTGCATCATATCCCCCTCCCCTCTAAAATGTGTTAAAAGAACTGTAATATAAATGTCTTCTCTCCCTCATCATCCCTATCATTATGTCTGTATTACGTTATATATGTGCCCCAATATGAACCCCTACACCACATTAATACAAAAAATATGATGATAAAAGTTAAAAAAAAAATAACTTAGTGCTATCAGCTAGAATCGAAGCTAGTGTTGGTACGATTAAGCGATTTGGGAATCGAAAAAAGAGGAATTTTTGGAGTATCGGAATCGGTACCGAAATAGGGAAAATTTGCGGAGTCCTAAAAACGATTCCTTTAATTATTTTTTTTTTTTTTGAGCTTCAATCTATGGTCCCCCCTCGCCAAACTTTCACAAGAAACACTCGTCTAGCTGTAAACACTATCAATAATTTCCCCCACTCTTTATCTGTGCCTAAACCTAAACGTAGATTCCATGAACAAAGCTTCTTTCTTAGACCTGCACGCCTGTGGAATTGTCTTCCGTTTTCCTGCTTTCCGGCTAACTACAATATGGTTGTGTTCAAGTCTAAAGTAAATAAGTTCTTGATGAGCCGTTCCATATAAGTTATCAAATTTACCAAATTTTCATTACTAATGATTACTATATTGACAAATTTCTACTGTACACTCTTTAACCCTTATCCTTGAGTGGCCTCTGGGCCTTGATAATGTGGTGATGCCTTTGTAAAAAAAAAAATTTAAAAACAAAATCTTCCACTGACGATAAAATAAAAGCAAAATTAAAATCTATAGATCATAGTTTGAAAGTTATCTGCAAATTTGATGTGTTTTTTTTACGGTAATCCATTTTGGAACACCCTGTATATGTAGCATATGATTTTTTTTTTTAACGTTGGTTTTCGCCCCAAACAAGGTGAGGAGCCACTGTCAAAAGAGCCTACGATTCAGAGCCAGATTTGCAGGGATAATACTTAGGGAGTTGGGTAGCGATATATCTGCTCACATTACCCTTGAACATCTGCATGTCAGTACACTCTTTTTATGGTGATCGGAGAAAAGTAACAACTTTGTAGTTAAATATGTAGAGAATCGGAAATGGAATCGATAATGGTATCGGCCTCGGGAATTTAGTGCGGAATCGACAATTGTATCGGAATCTGGAATTTAGTGCGGAATCGAACATTGTATCAGAATCTGAAATTTAGAGCAGAATCGATAATTGTATCGGAATCGGGCATTTAGTGTGGATTCAAAAATTAAATCGGAATCGGGAATCTAGTGCGGAATCCATAATTGCATCAGAATCGGGAATTTAGTGCAGAATCGATACTTCTATCGGAATCGGGACTTTAGTGCGGAATCGATAATTTTATCGGTATCGGGAATTTAGTGCAGACTCGTTAATTGTATCGGAACTGGGAATTTAGTGCAGAATCGATAATTGTATCGGAATGTGGAATTTAGTGTGGAATTTATAATTTTATTGGAATGTGGAATTTATAATTGTATCGGAATGTGGAATTTAGTGTGGAATTTATAATTGTATCGGAATCGGGAATTTAGTGCGGAATCGATAATTTTATCGGAATGTGGAATTTAGTGTGGAATTTATAATTGTATCGGAATGTGGAATTTATAATTGTATCGGAATGTGGAATTTAGTGTGGAATTTATAATTGTATCGGAATCGGGAATTTAGTGCGGAATCGATAATTTTATCGGAATCAGGAATTTAGTACGGAATCGATAATTTTATCGGAATCGGGAATTTAGTGCAGAATCAATAATTGTATAGGAATCGGGAATTTAATGCAAAATCGATAATTGTATCGGACTCGGGAATTTAGTGCGGAATCGATAATTGTATCGGAATCAGGAATTTAGTGCGGAATCGATAATTGTATCGGAATCGGGAATTTAATGCGGAACTGATAATTGTATCGGATTCGGGAATTTAGTGCGGAATCGATAATTTTATCGGAATCGGGAATTTAGTGCGGAATCGATAATTTTATCGGAATCGGGAATTTAGTGCAGAATCGATAATTGTATCGGAATCTGGAATTTAGTGCGGAATCGATAATTGTATCAGAATCTGGAATTTAGTGCGGAATCGATAATTGTATTGGAATCGTGACTTTAGTGCCGAATCGATAATTTTATCGGACTCGGGAATTTAGTGCGGAATCGATAATTGTATTGGAATCGTGACTTTAGTGCCGAATCGTTAATTATATCAGAATCGGGAATTTAGTGTGGAATTGAAAATTGTATCGGAATCAGGAATTTAGTCCAGAATCGATAATTGTATCGGAATCGGGAATTTAGTGAAGAATCGATAATTGTATCGGAATGTAAAATTTAGTGTGGAATCGATAATTTTATCGGAATCGGGAATTTACTTCGGAATCGATAATTCAATCGGAATCAGGAATTTAGTGCGGAATCGATAATTGTATCGGAATCGTGAATTTAGTGCGGAATCGATAATTGTATTCAGCTCGGGAATTTAGTGCGGGATCTATAATTGTATCGGTATCGGGAATTTAGTGCGGAATCGATAATTGTATCGGAATCATGAATTTAGTGCTGAACTAATAATTTTATCGGAATCGGGAATTTAGTGAAGAATCAATAATTGTATCGGAATCGGGAATTAAGTGCGGAATCGTTAACTGTATCGGAATCGAGAATTTAGTGCGGAATCGATAATTGTATCGGAATCAGGAATTTAGTGCAGAATCAATAATTGTATCGGAATTGGGAATTTAGTGAAGAATCGATAATTGTATCGGAATCATGAATTTAGTGCAGAACTAATAATTTTATTAGAATCATGAATTTAGTGAAGAATCAATAATTGTATCGGAATCGGGAATTAAGTGCGGAATCGTTAATTGTATCGGTATAAAGAATTTAGTGCGGAATCGATAATTGTATCGGAATCAGGAATTTAGTGCAGAATCAATAATTTTATCGGAATTGGGAATTTAGTGAAGAATCGATAATTGTATCAGAAGCAGGAATTTACTGCAGAATCGATAATTGTATCAGCATCGGGAATTTAGTGCGGAATCGATAATTGTATCGGAATCGGGAATTTAGTGCAGAATCGATAATTGTATCGGAACAAGGGAATTTAGTGCGGAATTGTTAATTGTATTGGAATCGGTCATTTAGTGTGGAATCGATAATTTTATCGGAATCATGAATTTAGTGCGGAATCAATAATTTTATCGGAATCGGGCATTTAGTGCGGAATCGATAATTGTATCGGAATCAGGAATTTAGTGCGAAATCAGTAATTGTATCGACATCGGGAATTTCATGCGAAATGGATAATTGTATTGGAATCGGGAATTTAATGCAGAATCAATAATTTTAACGGAATCGGGATTTTAATGCTGAATCGATAATTTTATGGGAATCTGGAATTAAGTGCAGAATCGATAATTTTATCGGAATCGGGAATTTAGTGCAGAATCGATAATTTTATTGGAATCGGGAATTTAGTGCAGAATCGATACTTTTATCGGAATCGGGAATTTAGTGCAGAATCGATAATTGTATCGGAATCGGGAATTTAGTGCAGAATCGATGATTTTATCGGAATCGGGAATTAAGTGCAGAATCGATGATTTTATCGGAATCGGGAATTTAGTGCAGAATCGATAATTGTATCGGAATCGGGAATTTAGTGCGGAATCAGTAATTGTATCGGAATCAGGAATTTAGTGCAGAATCGATAATTGTATGGGAATCGGGAATTTTGTGCAGAATCGATAATTTTATCGGAATCGGAATTAAGTGCAGAATCGATAATGGTATCGGAATCGGGAATTTAGTGCGGAATCGATAATTTTATTGGAATCTGGAATTTAGTGCGGAATAGACAATTTTATCAGAATCAGGAATTTAGTGCAGACTCGATAATTGTATCGGAATCAGGAATTTAGTGCAGAATCGATAATTTTATTGGAATCTGGAATTTAGTGCGGAATCGATAATTTTATCGCATCTGGGAATTTAGTGCGGAATCGATAATTTTATCGGAATCGTGAATGTAGTGCGGAATCGATAATTGTATCGGAATGCGGAATTTAGTGCAGAATCGATGATTTTATCGGAATCGGGAATTTAGTGCAGAATCGATAATTGTATCGGAATCGGGAATTTAGTGCAGAATCGATGATTTTATCGGAATCGGGAATTTAGTGCAGAATCGATGATTTTATCGGAATCGGGAATTAAGTGCAGAATCGATGATTTTATCGGAATCGGGAATTTAGTGCAGAATCGATAATTGTATCGGAATCGGGAATTTAGTGCGGAATCAGTAATTGTATCGGAATCAGGAATTTAGTGCAGAATCGATAATTGTATGGGAATCGGGAATTTTGTGCAGAATCGATAATTTTATCGGAATCAGGAATTTAGTGCGGAATCGATAATTTTATTGGAATCTGGAATTTAGTGCGGAATCGATAATTTTATCGCATCTGGGAATTTAGTGCGGAATCGATAATTTTATCGGAATCGTGAATGTAGTGCGGAATCGATAATTGTATCGGAATGCGGAATTTAGTGCGGAATCAGTAATTGTATCGACATTAGGAATTTAATGCGGAATCGATAATGATAGCAGAATCGGGAATTTAGTGCGGAATAGATAATTGTATCGGAATCGGGAATTTAGTGCTGAATCAGTAATTGTATCGACATCGGGAATTTTATGTTCAATAGATAATTAGATCGGAATCGGGAATTTACTGTGGAATCGATAATTTTATCGGAATCGGGAATTTTGTGCGGAATCGATAATGGTATTGGAATCAGGAATTTAATGCGGATTAGATAACTGTATCGGAAAACGGTAATTTAGTGCGGAATCTATTATTGCATAAAAATCGGGAATTTTTTGCGGAATCAATAAGGTGGAATAGATAATTAGATCGGAATCGGGAAGTTAGTGCGGAATCGATAATTGTATCGGAATCGGGCATTTAGTACGGAATAAATAATTGTATCGGAATCAGGAATTTAGTGCGGAATCGATAATTTTATTGGAATCGGGGTCTTTATGCAAAATAGATAATTGTATCGGAATCAGGAATTTAGTGCAGACTCGATAATTGTATCGGAATCGGGAATTTAGTGCGGAATCGTTAATTGTATCGGAATCAGGAATTTAGTGCAGAATCGATAATTTTATCGGAATCGGGAATTTAGTGCGGAATCGATAATTTTATTGGAATCTGGAATTAAATGCAGAATAGATAATTGTATCGGAATCGGGAATTTAGTGCAGAATCGATAATTTTATCGGAATCGGGAATTTAGTGCGGAATCGATAATTTTATTGGAATCTGGAATTAAATGCAGAATAGATAATTGTATCGGACTCGGGAATTTAGTGCTGAATCGATAATTTTATCGGAATAGGGAATTTAGTGCGGAATCGATAATTTTATTGGAATCGGGAATTTAATGCAGAATCGATAATTTTATCGGAATCGGGAATTTAGTGCAGAATCGATAATTTTATCGGAATCGGGAATTTAGTGCGGAATCGATAATTTTATTGGAATCTGGAATTAAATGCAGAATAGATAATTGTATCGGATTCGGGAATTTAGTGCAGAATCGATAATTTTATCTGAATCGGGAATTTAGTGCGGAATCGATAATTTTATTGGAATCGGGAATTTAGTGCGGAATAGATGATTTTATCGGAATCAGGAATTTAGTGCAGAATCGATAATTGTATCGGAATCGGGAATTTAGTGCAGAATCGATAATTTTATTGGAATCTGGAATTTAGTGCGGAATAGATGATTTTATCGGAATCAGGAATTTAGTGCAGAATCGATAATTGTATCGGAATCGGGAATTTAGTGCAGAATCGATAATTTTATTGGAATCTGGAATTAAATGCAGAATAGATAATTGTATCGGAATCGGGAATTTAGTGCAGAATCGATAATTTTATTGGAATCTGGAATTAAATGCAGAATAGATAATTGTATCGGAATCGGGAATTTAGTGCAGAATCGATAATTTTATCGGAATCGGGAATTTAGTGCGGAATCGATAATTTTATTGGAATCTGGAATTAAATGCAGAATAGATAATTGTATCGGACTCGGGAATTTAGTGCTGAATCGATAATTTTATCGGAATAGGGAATTTAGTGCGGAATCGATAATTTTATTGGAATCGGGAATTTAATGCAGAATAGATAATTGTATCGGATTCGGGAATTTAGTGCAGAATCGATAATTTTATCGGAATCGGGAATTTAGTGCAGAATCGATAATTTTATTGGAATCGGGAATTTAGTGCAGAATCGATGATTTTATCGGAATCGGGAATTTAGTGCAGAATCGATAATTTTATCGGAATCGGGAATTTAGTGCAGAATCGATAATTTTATTGGAATCGGGAATTTAGTGCAGAATCGATAATTTTATCGGAATCGGGAATTTAGTGCAGAATCGATAATTTTATCGGAATCGGGAATTTAGTGCAGAATCGATAATTTTATCGGAATCGGGAATTTAGTGCAGAATCGATAATTTTATTGGAATCGGAAATTTAGTGCAGAATCGATAATTTTATTGGAATCGGGAATTTAATGCAGAATCGATGATTTTATCGGAATCGGGAATTTAGTGCAGAATCGATAATTTTATCGGATTCGGGAATTTAGTGCAGAATCGATAATTTTATCGGAATCGGGAATTTAGTGCAGAATCGATAATTTTATTGGAATCGGGAATTTAGTGCAGAATCGATAATTTTATTGGAATCGGGAATTTAGTGCAGAATCGATAATTTTATTGGAATCGGGAATTTAGTGCAGAATCGATAATTTTATTGGAATCGGAAATTTAGTGCAGAATCGATAATTTTATTGGAATCGGAAATTTAGTGCAGAATCGATAATTGTATCGGATTCGGGAATTTAGTGCAGAATCGATAATTTTATTGGAATCGGGAATTTAGTGCAGAATCGATAATTTTATCGGAATCGGGAATTTAGTGCAGAATCGATAATTTTATCGGAATCGGGAATTTAGTGCAGAATCGATAATTTTATTGGAATCGGGAATTTAGTGCAGAATCGATAATTTTATCGGAATCGGGAATTTAGTGCAGAATCGATAATTGTATTGGAATCGGAAATTTAGTGCAGAATCGATAATTGTATCGGATTCGGGAATTTAGTGCAGAATCGATAATTTTATTGGAATCGGGAATTTAGTGCAGAATCGATAATTTTATCGGAATCGGGAATTTAGTGCAGAATCGATAATTTTATCGGAATCGGGAATTTAGTGCAGAATCGATAATTTTATTGGAATCGGGAATTTAGTGCAGAATCGATAATTTTATCGGAATCGGGAATTTAGTGCAGAATCGATAATTTTATCGGAATCGGGAATTTAGTGCAGAATCGATAATTTTATCGGAATCGGGAATTTAGTGCAGAATCGATAATTTTATTGGAATCGGAAATTTAGTGCAGAATCGATAATTTTATTGGAATCGGGAATTTAATGCAGAATCGATGATTTTATCGGAATCGGGAATTTAGTGCAGAATCGATAATTGTATCGGATTCGGGAATTTAGTGCAGAATCGATAATTTTATCGGAATCGGGAATTTAGTGCAGAATCGATAATTTTATTGGAATCGGGAATTTAGTGCAGAATCGATAATTTTATTGGAATCGGGAATTTAGTGCAGAATCGATAATTTTATTGGAATCGGGAATTTAGTGCAGAATCGATAATTTTATTGGAATCGGAAATTTAGTGCAGAATCGATAATTTTATTGGAATCGGAAATTTAGTGCAGAATCGATAATTGTATCGGATTCGGGAATTTAGTGCAGAATCGATAATTTTATCGGAATCGGGAATTTAGTGCAGAATCGATAATTTTATTGGAATCGGAAATTTAGTGCAGAATCGATAATTTTATTGGAATCGGAAATTTAGTGCAGAATCGATAATTGTATCGGATTCGGGAATTTAGTGCAGAATCGATAATTTTATCGGAATCGGGAATTTAGTGCAGAATCGATAATTTTATTGGAATCGGGAATTTAGTGCAGAATCGATAATTTTATTGGAATCGGGAATTTAGTGCAGAATCGATAATTTTATTGGAATCGGGAATTTAGTGCAGAATCGATAATTTTATTGGAATCGGGAATTTAGTGCAGAATCGATAATTTTATTGGAATCGGAAATTTAGTGCAGAATCGATAATTTTATTGGAATCGGGAATTTAGTGCAGAATCGATAATTTTATTGGAATCGGGAATTTAGTGCAGAATCGATAATTTTATTGGAATCGGAAATTTAGTGCAGAATCGATAATTTTATTGGAATCGGGAATTTAATGCAGAATAGATAATTGTATCGGATTCGGGAATTTAGTGCAGAATCGATAATTTTATCGGAATCGGGAATTTAGTGCAGAATCGATAATTTTATTGGAATCGGGAATTTAGTGCAGAATCGATAATTTTATTGGAATCGGGAATTTAGTGCAGAATCGATAATTTTATTGGAATCGGGAATTTAGTGCAGAATCGATAATTTTATTGGAATCGGGAATTTAGTGCAGAATCGATAATTTTATTGGAATCGGGAATTTAGTGCAGAATCGATAATTTTATTGGAATCGGAAATTTAGTGCAGAATCGATAATTTTATTGGAATCGGGAATTTAATGCAGAATAGATAATTGTATCGGATTCGGGAATTTAGTGCAGAATCGATAATTTTATCGGAATCGGGAATTTAGTGCAGAATCGATAATTTTATTGGAATCGGGAATTTAGTGCAGAATCGATAATTTTATTGGAATCGGGAATTTAGTGCAGAATCGATAATTTTATTGGAATCGGGAATTTAGTGCAGAATCGATAATTTTATTGGAATCGGAAATTTAGTGCAGAATCGATAATTTTATTGGAATCGGGAATTTAGTGCAGAATCGATAATTTTATTGGAATCGGGAATTTAGTGCAGAATCGATAATTTTATCGGAATCAGGAATTTAGTGCGGAATCAGTAATTGTATCGGAATCAGGAATTTAGTGCAGAATCGATAATTGTATGGGAATCGGGAATTTTGTGCAGAATCGATAATTTTATCGGAATCAGGAATTTAGTGCGGAATCGATAATTTTATTGGAATCTGGAATTTAGTGCGGAATCGATAATTTTATCGCATCTGGGAATTTAGTGCGGAATCGATAATTTTATCGGAATCGTGAATGTAGTGCGGAATCGATAATTGTATCGGAATGCGGAATTTAGTGCGGAATCAGTAATTGTATCGACATTAGGAATTTAATGCGGAATCGATAATGATAGCAGAATCGGGAATTTAGTGCGGAATAGATAATTGTATCGGAATCGGGAATTTAGTGCTGAATCAGTAATTGTATCGACATCGGGAATTTTATGTTCAATAGATAATTAGATCGGAATCGGGAATTTACTGTGGAATCGATAATTTTATCGGAATCGGGAATTTTGTGCGGAATCGATAATGGTATTGGAATCAGGAATTTAATTAGGATTAGATAACTGTATCGGTAAAACGGTAATTTAGTGCGGAATCTATTATTGCATAGGAATCGGGAATTTTTTGCGGAATCAATAAGGTGGAATAGATAATTAGATCGGAATCGGGAAGTTAGTGCGGAATCGATAATTGTATCGGAATCGGAATTAAGTGCAGAATCGATAATGGTATCGGAAACGGGAATTTAGTGCGGAATAGACAATTGTATCAGAATCGGGAATTTAATGCAGAATTGACAATTTTATCAGAATCGGGAATTTAGTGCGGAATCGATAATTGTATCGGAATCGGGCATTTAGTACAGAATAAATAATTGTATCGGAATCAGGAATTTAGTGCGGAATCGATAATTTTATTGGAATCGGGATCTTTATGCAAAATAGATAATTGTATCGGAATCAGGAATTTAGTGCAGACTCGATAATTGTATCGGAATCGGGAATTTAGTGCGGAATCGATAATTTTATTGGAATCTGGAATTAAATGCAGAATAGATAATTGTATCGGACTCGGGAATTTAGTGCGGAATCGATAATTTTATCGGAATAGGGAATTTAGTGCGGAATCGATAATTTTATTGGAATCGGGAATTTAATGCAGAATAGATAATTGTATTGGAATCGGGAATTTAGTGCAGAATCGATGATTTTATTGGAATCGGGAATTTAGTGCAGAATCGATAATTTTATCGGAATCGGGAATTTAGTGCAGAATCGATGATTTTATTGGAATCGGGAATTTAGTGCAGAATCGATAATTGTATCGGAATCGGGAATTTAGTGCAGAATCGATGATTTTATTGGAATCGGGAATTTAGTGCAGAATCGATGATTTTATCGGAATCGGGAATTTAGTGCAGAATCGATGATTTTATCGGAATCGGGAATTTAGTGCAGAATCGATAATTGTATCGGAATCGGGAATTTAGTGCAGAATCGATGATTTTATCGGAATCGGGAATTTAGTGCAGAATCGATAATTGTATCGGAATCGGGAATTTAGTGCAGAATCGATGATTTTATCGGAATCGGGAATTTAGTGCAGAATCGATGATTTTATCGGAATCGGGAATTTAGTGCAGAATCGATAATTGTATCGGAATCGGGAATTTAGTGCAGAATCGATGATTTTATTGGAATCGGGAATTTAGTGCAGAATCGATGATTTTATCGGAATCGGGAATTTAGTGCAGAATCGATAATTGTATCGGAATCGGGAATTTAGTGCAGAATCGATGATTTTATTGGAATCGGGAATTTAGTGCAGAATCGATGATTTTATCGGAATCGGGAATTTAGTGCAGAATCGATAATTGTATCGGAATCGGGAATTTAGTGCAGAATCGATGATTTTATCGGAATCGGGAATTTAGTGCAGAATCGATAATTGTATCGGAATCGGGAATTTAGTGCAGAATCGATAATTGTATCGGAATCGGGAATTTAGTGCAGAATCGATGATTTTATCGGAATCGGGAATTTAGTGCAGAATCGATGATTTTATCGGAATCGGGAATTTAGTGCAGAATCGATAATTGTATCGGAATCGGGAATTTAGTGCAGAATCGATGATTTTATTGGAATCGGGAATTTAGTGCAGAATCGATGATTTTATCGGAATCGGGAATTTAGTGCAGAATCGATGATTTTATCGGAATCGGGAATTTAGTGCAGAATCGATAATTGTATCGGAATCGGGAATTTAGTGCAGAATCGATGATTTTATCGGAATCGGGAATTTAGTGCAGAATCGATAATTGTATCGGAATCGGGAATTTAGTGCAGAATCGATGATTTTATCGGAATCGGGAATTTAGTGCAGAATCGATGATTTTATCGGAATCGGGAATTTAGTGCAGAATCGATGATTTTATCGGAATCGGGAATTTAGTGCAGAATCGATAATTGTATCGGAATCGGGAATTTAGTGCAGAATCGATGATTTTATTGGAATCAAGAATTTAGTGCAGAATCGATGATTTTATCGGAATCGGGAATTTAGTGCAGAATCGATGATTTTATCGGAATCGGGAATTTAGTGCAGAATCGATAATTGTATCGGAATCGGGAATTTAGTGCAGAATCGATGATTTTATCGGAATCGGGAATTTAGTGCAGAATCGATAATTGTATCGGAATCGGGAATTTAGTGCAGAATCGATGATTTTATCGGAATCGGGAATTTAGTGCAGAATCGATGATTTTATTGGAATCGGGAATTTAGTGCAGAATCGATGATTTTATCGGAATCGGGAATTTAGTGCAGAATCGATGATTTTATCGGAATCGGGAATTTAGTGCAGAATCGATAATTGTATCGGAATCGGGAATTTAGTGCAGAATCGATGATTTTATCGGAATCGGGAATTTAGTGCAGAATCGATGATTTTATCGGAATCGGGAATTTAGTGCAGAATCGATAATTGTATCGGAATCGGGAATTTAGTGCAGAATCGATGATTTTATCGGAATCGGGAATTTAGTGCAGAATCGATGATTTTATCGGAATCGGGAATTTAGTGCAGAATCGATAATTGTATCGGAATCGGGAATTTAGTGCAGAATCGATGATTTTATCGGAATCGGGAATTTAGTGCAGAATCGATGATTTTATCGGAATCGGGAATTTAGTGCAGAATCGATAATTGTATCGGAATCGGGAATTTAGTGCAGAATCGATGATTTTATCGGAATCGGGAATTTAGTGCAGAATCGATAATTGTATCGGAATCGGGAATTTAGTGCAGAATCGATGATTTTATCGGAATCGGGAATTTAGTGCAGAATCGATGATTTTATCGGAATCGGGAATTTAGTGCAGAATCGATGATTTTATCGGAATCGGGAATTTAGTGCAGAATCGATAATTGTATCGGAATCGGGAATTTAGTGCAGAATCGATGATTTTATTGGAATCGGGAATTTAGTGCAGAATCGATGATTTTATCGGAATCGGGAATTTAGTGCAGAATCGATGATTTTATCGGAATCGGGAATTTAGTGCAGAATCGATAATTGTATCGGAATCGGGAATTTAGTGCAGAATCGATGATTTTATCGGAATCGGGAATTTAGTGCAGAATCGATAATTGTATCGGAATCGGGAATTTAGTGCAGAATCGATGATTTTATCGGAATCGGGAATTTAGTGCAGAATCGATGATTTTATCGGAATCGGGAATTTAGTGCAGAATCGATGATTTTATCGGAATCGGGAATTTAGTGCAGAATCGATAATTGTATCGGAATCGGGAATTTAGTGCAGAATCGATGATTTTATTGGAATCGGGAATTTAGTGCAGAATCGATGATTTTATCGGAATCGGGAATTTAGTGCAGAATCGATGATTTTATCGGAATCGGGAATTTAGTGCAGAATCGATAATTGTATCGGAATCGGGAATTTAGTGCAGAATCGATGATTTTATCGGAATCGGGAATTTAGTGCAGAATCGATAATTGTATCGGAATCGGGAATTTAGTGCAGAATCGATGATTTTATCGGAATCGGGAATTTAGTGCAGAATCGATGATTTTATCGGAATCGGGAATTTAGTGCAGAATCGATGATTTTATCGGAATCGGGAATTTAGTGCAGAATCGATGATTTTATCGGAATCGGGAATTTAGTGCAGAATCGATAATTTTATCGGAATCGGGAATTTAGTGCAGAATCGATAATTTTATCGGAATCGGGAATTTAGTGCAGAATCGATAATTTTATGGGAATCGGGAATTTAGTGCAGAATCGATGATTTTATCGGAATCGGGAATTTAGTGCAGAATCGATGATTTTATTGGAATCGGGAATTTAGTGCAGAATCGATGATTTTATCGGAATCGGGAATTTAGTGCAGAATCGATAATTTTATTGGAATCGGGAATTTAGTGCAGAATCGATGATTTTATCGGAATCGGGAATTTAGTGCAGAATCGATAATTTTATTGGAATCGGGAATTTAGTGCAGAATCGATGATTTTATCGGAATCGGGAATTTAGTGCAGAATCGATGATTTTATCGGAATCGGGAATTTAGTGCAGAATCGATAATTGTATCGGAATCGGGAATTTAGTGCAGAATCGATGATTTTATTGGAATCGGGAATTTAGTGCAGAATCGATAATTGTATCGGAATCGGGAATTTAGTGCAGAATCGATGATTTTATCGGAATCGGGAATTTAGTGCAGAATCGATAATTGTATCGGAATCGGGAATTTAGTGCAGAATCGATAAATGTATCGGAATCGGGAATTTAGTGCAGAATCGATAATTGTATCGGAATCGGGAATTTAGTGCAGAATCGATGATTTTATCGGAATCGGGAATTTAGTGCAGAATCGATGATTTTATCGGAATCGGGAATTTAGTGCAGAATCGATGATTTTATCGGAATCGGGAATTTAGTGCAGAATCGATGATTTTATCGGAATCGGGAATTTAGTGCAGAATCGATAATTGTATCGGAATCGGGAATTTAGTGCAGAATCGATGATTTTATCGGAATCGGGAATTTAGTGCAGAATCGATAATTGTATCGGAATCGGGAATTTAGTGCAGAATCGATAATTGTATCGGAATCGGGAATTTAGTGCAGAATCGATAATTGTATCGGAATCGGGAATTTAGTGCAGAATCGATGATTTTATCGGAATCGGGAATTTAGTGCAGAATCGATGATTTTATCGGAATCGGGAATTTAGTGCAGAATCGATGATTTTATCGGAATCGGGAATTTAGTGCAGAATCGATGATTTTATCGGAATCGGGAATTTAGTGCAGAATCGATAATTGTATCGGAATCGGGAATTTAGTGCAGAATCGATGATTTTATCGGAATCGGGAATTTAGTGCAGAATCGATAATTGTATCGGAATCGGGAATTTAGTGCAGAATCGATAATTGTATCGGAATCGGGAATTTAGTGCAGAATCGATAATTGTATCGGAATCGGGAATTTAGTGCAGAATCGATGATTTTATCGGAATCGGGAATTTAGTGCAGAATCGATAATTGTATCGGAATCGGGAATTTAGTGCAGAATCGATAATTGTATCGGAATCGGGAATTTAGTGCAGAATCGATAATTGTATCGGAATCGGGAATTTAGTGCAGAATCGATGATTTTATCGGAATCGGGAATTTAGTGCAGAATCGATGATTTTATCGGAATCGGGAATTTAGTGCAGAATCGATAATTGTATCGGAATCGGGAATTTAGTGCAGAATCGATGATTTTATCGGAATCGGGAATTTAGTGCAGAATCGATAATTGTATCGGAATCGGGAATTTAGTGCAGAATCGATAATTGTATCGGAATCGGGAATTTAGTGCAGAATCGATAATTGTATCGGAATCGGGAATTTAGTGCAGAATCGATGATTTTATCGGAATCGGGAATTTAGTGCAGAATCGATAATTGTATCGGAATCGGGAATTTAGTGCAGAATCGATAATTGTATCGGAATCGGGAATTTAGTGCAGAATCGATAATTGTATCGGAATCGGGAATTTAGTGCAGAATCGATGATTTTATCGGAATCGGGAATTTAGTGCAGAATCGATGATTTTATCGGAATCGGGAATTTAGTGCAGAATCGATGATTTTATCGGAATCGGGAATTTAGTGCAGAATCGATAATTGTATCGGAATCGGGAATTTAGTGCAGAATCGATGATTTTATCGGAATCGGGAATTTAGTGCAGAATCGATGATTTTATCGGAATCGGGAATTTAGTGCAGAATCGATGATTTTATCGGAATCGGGAATTTAGTGCAGAATCGATAATTGTATCGGAATCGGGAATTTAGTGCAGAATCGATGATTTTATTGGAATCGGGAATTTAGTGCAGAATCGATGATTTTATCGGAATCGGGAATTTAGTGCAGAATCGATGATTTTATCGGAATCGGGAATTTAGTGCAGAATCGATAATTGTATCGGAATCGGGAATTTAGTGCAGAATCGATGATTTTATCGGAATCGGGAATTTAGTGCAGAATCGATAATTGTATCGGAATCGGGAATTTAGTGCAGAATCGATGATTTTATCGGAATCGGGAATTTAGTGCAGAATCGATGATTTTATCGGAATCGGGAATTTAGTGCAGAATCGATGATTTTATCGGAATCGGGAATTTAGTGCAGAATCGATGATTTTATCGGAATCGGGAATTTAGTGCAGAATCGATAATTTTATCGGAATCGGGAATTTAGTGCAGAATCGATAATTTTATCGGAATCGGGAATTTAGTGCAGAATCGATAATTGTATCGGAATCGAGAAATTTAGTGCAGAATCGATAATTGTATCGGAATCGGGAATTTAGTGCAGAATCGATGATTTTATCGGAATCGGGAATTTAGTGCAGAATCGATGATTTTATCGGAATCGGGAATTTAGTGCAGAATCGATGATTTTATCGGAATCGGGAATTTAGTGCAGAATCGATGATTTTATCGGAATCGGGAATTTAGTGCAGAATCGATGATTTTATCGGAATCGGGAATTTAGTGCAGAATCGATGATTTTATCGGAATCGGGAATTTAGTGCAGAATCGATGATTTTATCGGAATCGGGAATTTAGTGCAGAATCGATAATTGTATCGGAATCGGGAATTTAGTGCAGAATCGATGATTTTATTGGAATCGGGAATTTAGTGCAGAATCGATGATTTTATCGGAATCGGGAATTTAGTGCAGAATCGATGATTTTATCGGAATCGGGAATTTAGTGCAGAATCGATAATTGTATCGGAATCGGGAATTTAGTGCAGAATCGATGATTTTATCGGAATCGGGAATTTAGTGCAGAATCGATGATTTTATCGGAATCGGGAATTTAGTGCAGAATCGATGATTTTATCGGAATCGGGAATTTAGTGCAGAATCGATGATTTTATCGGAATCGGGAATTTAGTGCAGAATCGATGATTTTATCGGAATCGGGAATTTAGTGCAGAATCGATAATTTTATCGGAATCGGGAATTTAGTGCAGAATCGATAATTTTATCGGAATCGGGAATTTAGTGCAGAATCGATAATTGTATCGGAATCGGGAATTTAGTGCAGAATCGATAATTGTATCGGAATCGGGAATTTAGTGCAGAATCGATAATTTTATCGGAATCGGGAATTTAGTGCAGAATCGATGATTTTATCGGAATCGGGAATTTAGTGCAGAATCGATAATTTTATCGGAATCGGGAATTTAGTGCAGAATCGATAATTGTATCGGAATCGGGAATTTAGTGCAGAATCGATAATTGTATCGGAATCGGGAATTTAGTGCAGAATCGATGATTTTATCGGAATCGGGAATTTAGTGCAGAATCGATGATTTTATCGGAATCGGGAATTTAGTGCAGAATCGATGATTTTATCGGAATCGGGAATTTAGTGCAGAATCGATGATTTTATCGGAATCGGGAATTTAGTGCAGAATCGATGATTTTATCGGAATCGGGAATTTAGTGCAGAATCGATGATTTTATCGGAATCGGGAATTTAGTGCAGAATCGATGATTTTATCGGAATCGGGAATTTAGTGCAGAATCGATGATTTTATCGGAATCGGGAATTTAGTGCAGAATCGATAATTTTATCGGAATCGGGAATTTAGTGCAGAATCGATAATTGTATCGGAATCGGGAATTTAGTGCAGAATCGATAATTGTATCGGAATCGGGAATTTAGTGCAGAATCGATAATTTTATTGGAATCGGGAATTTAGTGCAGAATCGATGATTTTATCGGAATCGGGAATTTAGTGCAGAATCGATGATTTTATCGGAATCGGGAATTTAGTGCAGAATCGATGATTTTATCGGAATCGGGAATTTAGTGCAGAATCGATGATTTTATCGGAATCGGGAATTTAGTGCAGAATCGATTATTTTATTGGAATCGGGAATTTAGTGCAGAATCGATGATTTTATCGGAATCGGGAATTTAGTGCAGAATCGATGATTTTATCGGAATCGGGAATTTAGTGCAGAATCGATGATTTTATCGGAATCGGGAATTTAGTGCAGAATCGATGATTTTATCGGAATCGGGAATTTAGTGCAGAATCGATGATTTTATCGGAATCGGGAATTTAGTGCAGAATCGATGATTTTATCGGAATCGGGAATTTAGTGCAGAATCGATGATTTTATCGGAATCGGGAATTTAGTGCAGAATCGATGATTTTATCGGAATCGGGAATTTAGTGCAGAATCGATGATTTTATCGGAATCGGGAATTTAGTGCAGAATCGATGATTTTATCGGAATCGGGAACTTAGTGCAGAATCGATAATTTTATCGGAATCGGGAATTTAGTGCAGAATCGATAATTTTATCGGAATCGGGAATTTAGTGCAGAATCGATAATTGTATCGGAATCGGGAATTTAGTGCAGAATCGATAATTGTATCGGAATCGGGAATTTAGTGCAGAATCGATAATTTTATCGGAATCGGGAATTTAGTGCAGAATCGATGATTTTATCGGAATCGGGAATTTAGTGCAGAATCGATAATTTTATCGGAATCGGGAATTTAGTGCAGAATCGATAATTGTATCGGAATCGGGAATTTAGTGCAGAATCGATAATTGTATCGGAATCGGGAATTTAGTGCAGAATCGATGATTTTATCGGAATCGGGAATTTAGTGCAGAATCGATGATTTTATCGGAATCGGGAATTTAGTGCAGAATCGATGATTTTATCGGAATCGGGAATTTAGTGCAGAATCGATGATTTTATCGGAATCGGGAATTTAGTGCAGAATCGATGATTTTATCGGAATCGGGAATTTAGTGCAGAATCGATGATTTTATCGGAATCGGGAATTTAGTGCAGAATCGATGATTTTATCGGAATCGGGAATTTAGTGCAGAATCGATGATTTTATCGGAATCGGGAATTTAGTGCAGAATCGATGATTTTATCGGAATCGGGAATTTAGTGCAGAATCGATAATTTTATCGGAATCGGGAATTTAGTGCAGAATCGATAATTTTATCGGAATCGGGAATTTAGTGCAGAATCGATAATTGTATCGGAATCGGGAATTTAGTGCAGAATCGATAATTGTATCGGAATCGGGAATTTAGTGCAGAATCGATAATTTTATTGGAATCGGGAATTTAGTGCAGAATCGATGATTTTATCGGAATCGGGAATTTAGTGCAGAATCGATGATTTTATCGGAATCGGGAATTTAGTGCAGAATCGATGATTTTATCGGAATCGGGAATTTAGTGCAGAATCGATTATTTTATTGGAATCGGGAATTTAGTGCAGAATCGATGATTTTATCGGAATCGGGAATTTAGTGCAGAATCGATGATTTTATCGGAATCGGGAATTTAGTGCAGAATCGATAATTGTATCGGAATCGGGAATTTAGTGCAGAATCGATGATTTTATCGGAATCGGGAATTTAGTGCAGAATCGATGATTTTATCGGAATCGGGAATTTAGTGCAGAATCGATGATTTTATCGGAATCGGGAATTTAGTGCAGAATCGATGATTTTATCGGAATCGGGAATTTAGTGCAGAATCGATGATTTTATCGGAATCGGGAATTTAGTGCAGAATCGATAATTTTATCGGAATCGGGAATTTAGTGCAGAATCGATAATTTTATCGGAATCGGGAATTTAGTGCAGAATCGATAATTGTATCGGAATCGGGAATTTAGTGCAGAATCGATAATTGTATCGGAATCGGGAATTTAGTGCAGAATCGATAATTTTATTGGAATCGGGAATTTAGTGCAGAATCGATGATTTTATCGGAATCGGGAATTTAGTGCAGAATCGATGATTTTATCGGAATCGGGAATTTAGTGCAGAATCGATGATTTTATCGGAATCGGGAATTTAGTGCAGAATCGATTATTTTATTGGAATCGGGAATTTAGTGCAGAATCGATGATTTTATCGGAATCGGGAATTTAGTGCAGAATCGATGATTTTATCGGAATCGGGAATTTAGTGCAGAATCGATAATTGTATCGGAATCGGGAATTTAGTGCAGAATCGATGATTTTATCGGAATCGGGAATTTAGTGCAGAATCGATGATTTTATCGGAATCGGGAATTTAGTGCAGAATCGATGATTTTATCGGAATCGGGAATTTAGTGCAGAATCGATGATTTTATCGGAATCGGGAATTTAGTGCAGAATCGATGATTTTATCGGAATCGGGAATTTAGTGCAGAATCGATGATTTTATCGGAATCGGGAATTTAGTGCAGAATCGATGATTTTATCGGAATCGGGAATTTAGTGCAGAATCGATGATTTTATCGGAATCGGGAATTTAGTGCAGAATCGATGATTTTATCGGAATCGGGAATTTAGTGCAGAATCGATGATTTTATCGGAATCGGGAATTTAGTGCAGAATCGATAATTTTATCGGAATCGGGAATTTAGTGCAGAATCGATAATTTTATCGGAATCGGGAATTTAGTGCAGAATCGATAATTGTATCGGAATCGGGAATTTAGTGCAGAATCGATAATTGTATCGGAATCGGGAATTTAGTGCAGAATCGATAATTTTATTGGAATCGGGAATTTAGTGCAGAATCGATGATTTTATCGGAATCGGGAATTTAGTGCAGAATCGATGATTTTATCGGAATCGGGAATTTAGTGCAGAATCGATGATTTTATCGGAATCGGGAATTTAGTGCAGAATCGATTATTTTATTGGAATCGGGAATTTAGTGCAGAATCGATGATTTTATCGGAATCGGGAATTTAGTGCAGAATCGATGATTTTATCGGAATCGGGAATTTAGTGCAGAATCGATAATTGTATCGGAATCGGGAATTTAGTGCAGAATCGATGATTTTATCGGAATCGGGAATTTAGTGCAGAATCGATGATTTTATCGGAATCGGGAATTTAGTGCAGAATCGATGATTTTATCGGAATCGGGAATTTAGTGCAGAATCGATGATTTTATCGGAATCGGGAATTTAGTGCAGAATCGATGATTTTATCGGAATCGGGAATTTAGTGCAGAATCGATAATTTTATCGGAATCGGGAATTTAGTGCAGAATCGATAATTTTATCGGAATCGGGAATTTAGTGCAGAATCGATAATTGTATCGGAATCGGGAATTTAGTGCAGAATCGATAATTGTATCGGAATCGGGAATTTAGTGCAGAATCGATAATTTTATTGGAATCGGGAATTTAGTGCAGAATCGATGATTTTATCGGAATCGGGAATTTAGTGCAGAATCGATGATTTTATCGGAATCGGGAATTTAGTGCAGAATCGATGATTTTATCGGAATCGGGAATTTAGTGCAGAATCGATTATTTTATTGGAATCGGGAATTTAGTGCAGAATCGATGATTTTATCGGAATCGGGAATTTAGTGCAGAATCGATGATTTTATCGGAATCGGGAATTTAGTGCAGAATCGATAATTGTATCGGAATCGGGAATTTAGTGCAGAATCGATGATTTTATCGGAATCGGGAATTTAGTGCAGAATCGATGATTTTATCGGAATCGGGAATTTAGTGCAGAATCGATGATTTTATCGGAATCGGGAATTTAGTGCAGAATCGATGATTTTATCGGAATCGGGAATTTAGTGCAGAATCGATAATTGTATCGGAATCGGGAATTTAGTGCAGAATCGATAATTGTATCGGAATCGGGAATTTAGTGCAGAATCGATGATTTTATCGGAATCGGGAATTTAGTGCAGAATCGATAATTGTATCGGAATCGGGAATTTAGTGCAGAATCGATGATTTTATCGGAATCGGGAATTTAGTGCAGAATCGATGATTTTATCGGAATCGGGAATTTAGTGCAGAATCGATGATTTTATCGGAATCGGGAATTTAGTGCAGAATCGATGATTTTATCGGAATCGGGAATTTAGTGCAGAATCGATGATTTTATCGGAATCGAGAATTTAGTGCAGAATCGATGATTTTATCGGAATCGGGAATTTAGTGCAGAATCGATTATTTTATTGGAATCGGGAATTTAGTGCAGAATCGATGATTTTATCGGAATCGGGAATTTAGTGCAGAATCGATGATTTTATCGGAATCGGGAATTTAGTGCAGAATCGATGATTTTATCGGAATCGGGAATTTAGTGCAGAATCGATGATTTTATCGGAATCGGGAATTTAGTGCAGAATCGATTATTTTATTGGAATCGGGAATTTAGTGCAGAATCGATGATTTTATCGGAATCGGGAATTTAGTGCAGAATCGATGATTTTATCGGAATCGGGAATTTAGTGCAGAATCGATAATTGTATCGGAATCGGGAATTTAGTGCAGAATCGATGATTTTATCGGAATCGGGAATTTAGTGCAGAATCGATGATTTTATCGGAATCGGGAATTTAGTGCAGAATCGATGATTTTATCGGAATCGGGAATTTAGTGCAGAATCGATGATTTTATCGGAATCGGGAATTTAGTGCAGAATCGATGATTTTATCGGAATCGGGAATTTAGTGCAGAATCGATAATTGTATCGGAATCGGGAATTTAGTGCAGAATCGATGATTTTATCGGAATCGGGAATTTAGTGCAGAATCGATGATTTTATCGGAATCGGGAATTTAGTGCAGAATCGATAATTGTATCGGAATCGGGAATTTAGTGCAGAATCGATGATTTTATCGGAATCGGGAATTTAGTGCAGAATCGATAATTGTATCGGAATCGGGAATTTAGTGCAGAATCGATAATTGTATCGGAATCGGGAATTTAGTGCAGAATCGATGATTTTATCGGAATCGGGAATTTAGTGCAGAATCGATAATTGTATCGGAATCGGGAATTTAGTGCAGAATCGATAATTGTATCGGAATCGGGAATTTAGTGCAGAATCGATGATTTTATCGGAATCGGGAATTTAGTGCAGAATCGATGATTTTATCGGAATCGGGAATTTAGTGCAGAATCGATAATTGTATCGGAATCGGGAATTTAGTGCAGAATCGATGATTTTATCGGAATCGGGAATTTAGTGCAGAATCGATGATTTTATCGGAATCGGGAATTTAGTGCAGAATCGATGATTTTATCGGAATCGGGAATTTAGTGCAGAATCGATGATTTTATCGGAATCGGGAATTTAGTGCAGAATCGATGATTTTATCGGAATCGGGAATTTAGTGCAGAATCGATAATTGTATCGGAATCGGGAATTTAGTGCAGAATCGATGATTTTATCGGAATCGGGAATTTAGTGCAGAATCGATGATTTTATCGGAATTGGGAATTTAGTGCAGAATCGATAATTGTATCGGAATCGGGAATTTAGTGCAGAATCGATGATTTTATCGGAATCGGGAATTTAGTGCAGAATCGATGATTTTATCGGAATCGGGAATTTAGTGCAGAATCGATAATTGTATCGGAATCGGGAATTTAGTGCAGAATCGATGATTTTATCGGAATCGGGAATTTAGTGCAGAATTGATAATTTTATCGGATTCGGGAATTTAGTGCAGAATCGATGATTTTATCGGAATCGGGAATTTAGTGCAGAATCGATGATTTTATCGGATTCGGGAATTTAGTGCAGAATCGATGATTTTATCGGATTCGGGAATTTAGTGCAGAATCGATGATTTTATCGGATTCGGGAATTTAGTGCAGAATCGATGATTTTATCGGAATCGGGAATTTAGTGCAGAATCGATGATTTTATCGGAATCGGGAATTTAGTGCAGAATCGATGATTTTATCGGATTCGGGAATTTAGTGCAGAATCGATGATTTTATCGGATTCGGGAATTTAGTGCAGAATCGATGATTTTATCGGATTCGGGAATTTAGTGCAGAATCGATGATTTTATCGGATTCGGGAATTTAGTGCAGAATCGATGATTTTATCGGAATCGGGAATTTAGTGCAGAATCGATGATTTTATCGGAATCGGGAATTTAGTGCAGAATCGATGATTTTATCGGATTCGGGAATTTAGTGCAGAATCGATGATTTTATCGGAATCGGGAATTTAGTGCAGAATCGATGATTTTATCGGAATCGGGAATTTAGTGCAGAATCGATAATTGTATCGGAATCGGGAATTTAGTGCAGAATCGATGATTTTATCGGAATCGGGAATTTAGTGCAGAATTGATAATTTTATCGGATTCGGGAATTTAGTGCAGAATCGATGATTTTATCGGAATCGGGAATTTAGTGCAGAATCGATAATTTTATCGGAATCGGGAATTTAGTGCAGAATCGATGATTTTATCGGAATCGGGAATTTAGTGCAGAATCGATAATTGTATCGGAATCGGGAATTTAGTGCAGAATCGATGATTTTATCGGAATCGGGAATTTAGTGCAGAATCGATAATTGTATCGGAATCGGGAATTTAGTGCAGAATCGATAATTGTATCGGAATCGGGAATTTAGTGCAGAATCGATAATTGTATCGGAATCAGGAATTTAGTGCAGAATCGATAATTGTATGGGAATCGGGAATTTAGTGCAGAATCGATGATTTTATCGGAATCAGGAATTTAGTGCGGAATCGATAATTTTATTGGAATCTGGAATTTAGTGCGGAATCGATAATTTTATCGCATCTGGGAATTTAGTGCGGAATCGATGATTTTATCGGAATCGGGAATTTAGTGCAGAATCGATGATTTTATCGGAATCGGGAATTTAGTGCAGAATCGATGATTTTATCGGAATCGGGAATTTAGTGCAGAATCGATAATTGTATCGGAATCGGGAATTTAGTGCAGAATCGATAATTGTATCGGAATCGGGAATTTAGTGCGGAATCAGTAATTGTATCGGAATCAGGAATTTAGTGCAGAATCGATAATTGTATGGGAATCGGGAATTTAGTGCAGAATCGATGATTTTATCGGAATCAGGAATTTAGTGCGGAATCGATAATTTTATTGGAATCTGGAATTTAGTGCGGAATCGATAATTTTATCGCATTTGGGAATTTAGTGCGGAATCGATGATTTTATCGGAATCGGGAATTTAGTGCAGAATCGATGATTTTATCGGAATCGGGAATTTAGTGCAGAATCGATGATTTTATCGGAATCGGGAATTTAGTGCAGAATCGATAATTGTATCGGAATCGGGAATTTAGTGCAGAATCGATAATTGTATCGGAATCGGGAATTTAGTGCAGAATCGATAATTGTATCGGAATCGGGAATTTAGTGCGGAATCAGTAATTGTATCGGAATCAGGAATTTAGTGCAGAATCGATAATTGTATGGGAATCGGGAATTTTGTGCAGAATCGATAATTTTATCGGAATCAGGAATTTAGTGCGGAATCGATAATTTTATTGGAATCTGGAATTTAGTGCGGAATCGATAATTTTATCGCATCTGGGAATTTAGTGCGGAATCGATGATTTTATCGGAATCGGGAATTTAGTGCAGAATCGATGATTTTATCGGAATCGGGAATTTAGTGCAGAATCGATGATTTTATCGGAATCGGGAATTTAGTGCAGAATCGATAATTGTATCGGAATCGGGAATTTAGTGCAGAATCGATAATTGTATCGGAATCGGGAATTTAGTGCGGAATCAGTAATTGTATCGGAATCAGGAATTTTGTGCAGAATCGATAATTGTATGGGAATCGGGAATTTAGTGCAGAATCGATGATTTTATCGGAATCAGGAATTTAGTGCGGAATCGATAATTTTATTGGAATCTGGAATTTAGTGCGGAATCGATAATTTTATCGCATTTGGGAATTTAGTGCGGAATCGATGATTTTATCGGAATCGGGAATTTAGTGCAGAATCGATGATTTTATCGGAATCGGGAATTTAGTGCAGAATCGATGATTTTATCGGAATCGGGAATTTAGTGCAGAATCGATAATTGTATCGGAATCGGGAATTTAGTGCAGAATCGATAATTGTATCGGAATCGGGAATTTAGTGCAGAATCGATAATTGTATCGGAATCGGGAATTTAGTGCGGAATCAGTAATTGTATCGGAATCAGGAATTTAGTGCAGAATCGATAATTGTATGGGAATCGGGAATTTTGTGCAGAATCGATAATTTTATCGGAATCAGGAATTTAGTGCGGAATCGATAATTTTATTGGAATCTGGAATTTAGTGCGGAATCGATAATTTTATCGGAATCGGGAATTTAGTGCAGAATCGATGATTTTATCGGAATCAGGAATTTAGTGCGGAATCGATAATTTTATTGGAATCTGGAATTTAGTGCGGAATCGATAATTTTATCGGAATCGGGAATTTAGTGCAGAATCGATGATTTTATCGGAATCAGGAATTTAGTGCAGAATCGATAATTTTATCGGAATCAGGAATTTAGTGCGGAATCGATAATTTTATCGGAATCGGGAATTTAGTGCGGAATCAGTAATTTTATCGGAATCGGGAATTTAGTGCAGAATCGATGATTTTATCGGAATCAGGAATTTAGTGCAGAATCGATAATTTTATCGGAATCAGGAATTTAGCGCTGAATCGATAATTTTATCGGAATCGGGAATTTAGTGCAGAATCGATGATTTTATCGGAATCAGGAATTTAGTGCAGAATCGATGATTTTATCGGAATCAGGAATTTAGTGCGGAATCGATAATTTTATTGGAATCTGGAATTTAGTGCGGAATCGATAATTTTATCGCATTTGGGAATTTAGTGCGGAATCGATGATTTTATCGGAATCGGGAATTTAGTGCAGAATCGATGATTTTATCGGAATCGGGAATTTAGTGCAGAATCGATGATTTTATCGGAATCGGGAATTTAGTGCAGAATCGATAATTGTATCGGAATCGGGAATTTAGTGCAGAATCGATAATTGTATCGGAATCGGGAATTTAGTGCAGAATCGATAATTGTATCGGAATCGGGAATTTAGTGCGGAATCAGTAATTGTATCGGAATCAGGAATTTAGTGCAGAATCGATAATTGTATGGGAATCGGGAATTTTGTGCAGAATCGATAATTTTATCGGAATCAGGAATTTAGTGCGGAATCGATAATTTTATTGGAATCTGGAATTTAGTGCGGAATCGATAATTTTATCGCATCTGGGAATTTAGTGCGGAATCGATGATTTTATCGGAATCGGGAATTTAGTGCAGAATCGATGATTTTATCGGAATCGGGAATTTAGTGCAGAATCGATGATTTTATCGGAATCGGGAATTTAGTGCAGAATCGATAATTGTATCGGAATCGGGAATTTAGTGCAGAATCGATAATTGTATCGGAATCGGGAATTTAGTGCGGAATCAGTAATTGTATCGGAATCAGGAATTTTGTGCAGAATCGATAATTGTATGGGAATCGGGAATTTAGTGCAGAATCGATGATTTTATCGGAATCAGGAATTTAGTGCGGAATCGATAATTTTATTGGAATCTGGAATTTAGTGCGGAATCGATAATTTTATCGCATTTGGGAATTTAGTGCGGAATCGATGATTTTATCGGAATCGGGAATTTAGTGCAGAATCGATGATTTTATCGGAATCGGGAATTTAGTGCAGAATCGATGATTTTATCGGAATCGGGAATTTAGTGCAGAATCGATAATTGTATCGGAATCGGGAATTTAGTGCAGAATCGATAATTGTATCGGAATCGGGAATTTAGTGCAGAATCGATAATTGTATCGGAATCGGGAATTTAGTGCGGAATCAGTAATTGTATCGGAATCAGGAATTTAGTGCAGAATCGATAATTGTATGGGAATCGGGAATTTTGTGCAGAATCGATAATTTTATCGGAATCAGGAATTTAGTGCGGAATCGATAATTTTATTGGAATCTGGAATTTAGTGCGGAGTCGATAATTTTATCGGAATCGGGAATTTAGTGCAGAATCGATGATTTTATCGGAATCAGGAATTTAGTGCGGAATCGATAATTTTATTGGAATCTGGAATTTAGTGCGGAATCGATAATTTTATCGGAATCGGGAATTTAGTGCAGAATCGATGATTTTATCGGAATCAGGAATTTAGTGCAGAATCGATAATTTTATCGGAATCAGGAATTTAGTGCGGAATCGATAATTTTATCGGAATCGGGAATTTAGTGCGGAATCAGTAATTTTATCGGAATCGGGAATTTAGTGCAGAATCGATGATTTTATCGGAATCAGGAATTTAGTGCAGAATCGATAATTTTATCGGAATCAGGAATTTAGCGCTGAATCGATAATTTTATCGGAATCGGGAATTTAGTGCAGAATCGATGATTTTATCGGAATCAGGAATTTAGTGCAGAATCGATAATTTTATCGGAATCAGGAATTTAGTGCGGAATCGATAATTTTATTGGAATCTGGAATTTAGTGCGGAATCGATAATTTTATCGCATCTGGGAATTTAGTGCGGAATCGATGATTTTATCGGAATCGGGAATTTAGTGCAGAATCGATGATTTTATCGGAATCGGGAATTTAGTGCAGAATCGATGATTTTATCGGAATCGGGAATTTAGTGCAGAATCGATAATTGTATCGGAATCGGGAATTTAGTGCAGAATCGATAATTGTATCGGAATCGGGAATTTAGTGCAGAATCGATAATTGTATCGGAATCGGGAATTTAGTGCGGAATCAGTAATTGTATCGGAATCAGGAATTTAGTGCAGAATCGATAATTGTATGGGAATCGGGAATTTTGTGCAGAATCGATAATTTTATCGGAATCAGGAATTTAGTGCAGAATCGATAATTTTATCGGAATCGGGAATTTAGTGCAGAATCGATGATTTTATCGGAATCGGGAATTTAGTGCAGAATCGATGATTTTATCGGAATCGGGAATTTAGTGCAGAATCGATAATTGTATCGGAATCGGGAATTTAGTGCAGAATCGATAATTGTATCGGAATCGGGAATTTAGTGCAGAATCGATAATTGTATCGGAATCGGGAATTTAGTGCGGAATCAGTAATTGTATCGGAATAAGGAATTTAGTGCAGAATCGATAATTGTATGGGAATCGGGAATTTTGTGCAGAATCGATAATTTTATCGGAATCAGGAATTTAGTGCGGAATCGATAATTTTATTGGAATCTGGAATTTAGTGCGGAATCGATAATTTTATCGCATCTGGGAATTTAGTGCGGAATCGATAATTTTATCGGAATCGTGAATGTAGTGCGGAATCGATAATTGTATCGGAATGCGGAATTTAGTGCGGAATCAGTAATTGTATCGACATTAGGAATTTAATGCGGAATCGATAATGATAGCAGAATCGGGAATTTAGTGCGGAATAGATAATTGTATCGGAATCGGGAATTTAGTGCTGAATCAGTAATTGTATCGACATCGGGAATTTTATGTTCAATAGATAATTAGATCGGAATCGGGAATTTACTGTGGAATCGATAATTTTATCGGAATCGGGAATTTTGTGCGGAATCGATAATGGTATTGGAATCAGGAATTTAATGCGGATTAGATAACTGTATCGGAAAACGGTAATTTAGTGCGGAATCTGTTATTGCATAGGAATCGGGAATTGTTTGCGGAATCAATAAGGTGGAATAGATAATTAGATCGGAATCGGGAAGTTAGTGCGGAATCGATAATTGTATCGTAATTGGGAATTTTATGCAGAATTTATAATTGTATCAGAATCAGAAATTTCGTGCGGAATTGATAATTGTATCGGAATCGGGCATTTAGTACAGAATTAATAATTGTATCGGAATCGGGAATTAAGTCTGGAGTCGATAATTTTATTGGAATCTGTAATTTAGTGCTGAATCGATACTTTTGTTGGAATCTGGAATGTAGTTCGCAATCGACAATTTTATCAGAATCAGGAATTTAGTGCGGATTCGAAAATTGTATCGGAATACAAATTAAGTGCGGAATGGATAATTGTATCGGAATCGGGAATTTAGTGCGGAATCAGTTATTGTATCGACATCGGGAATTTAATGCGGAATCGATAATGGTATCGGAATCGGGAATTTAGTGCGGAATCGATAATTTTTTTGGAATCGGGAATGTAGTGCAGAATAGATAATTTTATTGGAATCTGGAATTTAGTGCGGAATCGATTATTGTATCGGAATTGGGAATTTAGTGCGGAATCGATAATTTTACTGGAATCGGGAATTTAGTACAGAATCGACAATTTTATCGGAATCGGGAATTTAGTGCGGAATAGATAATTGTATCGGAATCAGGAATTTAGTGCGGAATCGATAATTGTATCAGAATCTGGAATTTAGTGTGGAATCGAAAATTGTATCAGAATCGGGAATTTTGTGCAGAATCGATAATTGTATCGGAATCGGGAATTTAGTGCTGAATCGTTAATTGTATCGAAATAGAGAATTTAATGCGGAATAGAAAATTGTATTGGAATCGGGAATTTAGTGCTGAATCGATAATTTTATCGGAATCGGGAATTTAGTTCGGATTCAAAAATTGTATTGGAATACAAATTAAGTGCGGAATTGCTAATTGTATCGGAATGTGGAATTTTGTGCGGATCAGTTATTGTATCGACATCGGGAATTTAATGTGGAATCGATAATGGTATGGGAATCAGGAATTTAGTGTGGAATCGATAATTTTATTGAAATCGGGAATGTAGTGCGCAATCGATAATTTTATTGAAATCTGGAATTTAGTGCGGAATCGATAATTTTATCGGAATCTGGAATTTAGTGCGGAATCAATAATTTTATCGGAATCGGAAATTTAGTCTGGAATCGATAATGGTATCGGAATCGGGCATTTAGTGCGGAATAGATAATTGTATCGGAATCAGGTATTTAGTGCGGTATCGATAATTTTGTTGGAAGCGGGAATTTAATGTAGAATTGATAATTGTATCGGAATCGGGAATTTAGTGCAGAATCGCTAATTGTATTGGAATCGGGCATGTAGTGCAGAATCAATAATTGCATCGGAATCGGGAATTTAGTGAAGAATCGATAATTGTATCGGAATCGGGAATTTAGTGAAGAATTGATAATTGTATCGGAATAAAGAATTGAGTGCAGAATCGATAATTGTATCGGAATAGGGAATATTATGCGGAATCGATAATTATATAGGAATCAGGAATTTAGTGCGGAATCGATAATTTTATCGGAATCGGGAATTTAGTTCGGATTCAAAAATTGTATTGGAATACAAATTAAGTGCGGAATTGCTAATTGTATCGGAATGTGGAATTTTGTGCGGATCAGTTATTGTATCGACATCGGGAATTTAATGTGGAATCGATAATGGTATGGGAATCAGGAATTTAGTGTGGAATCGATAATTTTATTGAAATCGGGAATGTAGTGCGCAATCGATAATTTTATTGAAATCTGGAATTTAGTGCGGAATCGATAATTTTATCGGAATCTGGAATTTAGTGCGGAATCAATAATTTTATCGGAATCGGAAATTTAGTCTGGAATCGATAATGGTATCGGAATCGGGCATTTAGTGCGGAATAGATAATTGTATCGGAATCAGGTATTTAGTGCGGTATCGATAATTTTGTTGGAAGCGGGAATTTAATGTAGAATTGATAATTGTATCGGAATCGGGAATTTAGTGCAGAATCGCTAATTGTATTGGAATCGGGCATGTAGTGCAGAATCAATAATTGCATCGGAATCGGGAATTTAGTGAAGAATCGATAATTGTATCGGAATCGGGAATTTAGTGAAGAATTGATAATTGTATCGGAATAAAGAATTGAGTGCAGAATCGATAATTGTATCGGAATAGGGAATATTATGCGGAATCGATAATTAT
Organism: Euprymna scolopes; assembly: GCF_053919585.1. Lineage (NCBI taxonomy): Eukaryota > Metazoa > Mollusca > Cephalopoda > Sepiida > Sepiolidae > Euprymna > Euprymna scolopes. The sequence continues at coordinate 103,416,060 of NC_136527.1, read as the reverse complement.
ATAGGAATCAGGAATTTAGTGCGGAATCGATAATTTTATCGGAATCGGGAATTTAGTGCGGAATCGATATTTTCTTGGAATGTGGAATTTAGTGCGGAATCGATAATTATATCGGAATTGGGGAATTTAGTGCGGAATCGATAATTTTATCGGAATCGTGAATTTAGTGCGGAAACGATAATTGTATCGGAAGGCGGAATTTAGTGCGGAATCAGTAATTGTATCCACAAAGGTAATGTAATAAAGAATCGATAATTGTACCGGAATCAGGAATTTGGTGCGGAATCGATAATTTTATTGGAATCGGGGCTTTAGTGCGGAATTTATAATTTTATTAGAATAGGACATTTAGTGCGGAATCGATAATTTTATTGGAATCGGGAATTTAGTGCGGAATCGATGATTTTATTTGAATCGGGAATGTAGTGCGGATCGATAATTGTATCGGAATCGGGAATTTAGTGCGGAATCGATAATTTTATCGGAATCGGAAATTTAGTGCGGAATCGATAATGGTATCAGAATCGGGCATTTAGTGCGGAATAGATAATTATATCGGAAAAGGGTAATTTAGTGCGGAATCAATAATTGTATCGGAATCGGGAATTTAATGCAGAAGCGACAATTGTATGAGAATCGGGAATTTAGTGCGCATCGATAATTTTATCGGAATCGGGCATTTAGTACGGAATCAATAGTTGTATCGGAATCGGGAATTAAGTGCGGAATCGATAATTTTATTGGGCTATGAAATTTAGTGCCGAATCGATAATTTTATCTGAATCGGGAATTTAGTGCGGAATCAATAATTTTATCAGAATTGGGAATTTAGTGCGGATTCGAAAATTGTATCGGAATACAAATTAAGTGCGGAATTGATAATTGTATTGGAATCGGGACTTTAGTGCGGAATCAGTTATTGTATCGACATCGTGAATTTAATGCAGAATCTATAATGGTATCAGAATCGGGAATTTAGTGCGGAATCGATAATTTTATCGGAATCGGGAATTTAGTGCGGAATCGATAATTTTATTGGAATCTTGAATTTAGTGCGGAATCGATAATTTTATCGGAATCGGGAATTTACTGCGGAATCGATAATTTTATCGGTATCGGGAATTTAATGCGGAATCGATAATGGTATCGGAATCGGGCATTTAGTGCGGAATAGATAATTGTATCGGAATTAGGAATTTAGTGCAGAATCGATACTTTTGTTGGAATCGTGAATTTAGTGCAGAATTGATAATTGTATCGGAATCGGGAATTTAGTGCGGAATCGATAATTTTATCGGAATCGGGCATGTAGTGCAGACTCAATAATTGCATCGGTATCGGGAATTTAGTGAAGAATTGATAATTTTATCGGAATCGGGAATTTAGTGCAGAATCGATAATTGTATCGGAATCGGGAATTTAGTAAAGAATCGATAATATTATTGGAATCGGGAATTTAGTGAAGAATCGATAATTGTATCAGAATTGGAAATTTAGTGCAGAATCGATAATTGTATCGGAATCGGGAATTTACTGCGGAATCGATAATTGTATCGGAATCGGGAATTTACTGCGGAATCGATAATTGTATCGGAATCGGGAATTTAATGTAAAATCAAACATTGTATCGGAATCGGAAATTTAGTGTGGAATCGATAATGTCTTCTGAATTAGGAATTTAGTGCGGAATCGATAACTTTATTGGAATCTTGAATTTAGTGCGGAATCGATAATTTTATCGGAATCTGGAATTAAGTGCGGAATCAATAATTTGATCGGAATCGGGAATTTAGTGCGGAATCGATAATTGTATCGGAATCAGGAATTTAGTGCGAAATCAGTAATTGTATCGACATCTGGAATTTCATGCGAAATCGATAATTGTATTGGAATCGGGAATTTAGTGCAGAATCAATAAATTTATTGGAATCGGGAATTTAGTGCAGAATCGATAATTTTATTAGAATCTGGAATTAAGTGCAGAATCGATAATTACATCGGAATCGGGAATTTAGTGCAGAATCGATAATTTTATCGGAATCGGGAATTTAGTGCGGAATCGATAATTTTATCACATCTGGGAATTTTGTGCGGAATCGATAATTTTATCGGAATCGTGAATTTAGTGCGGAATCGATAATTGTATCGGACTGCGGAATTTAGTACGGAATCAGTAATTGTATCGACATTAGGAATTTAATGCGGAATCGATAATTTTAGTGGAATCTGGAATTTAGTGCGGAATAGATAATTGTATCGACATCGGGAATTTTATGTGGAATAGATAATGAGATCGGAATCGGGATTGTAGTGTGGAATCGATAATTTTATCGGAATCGGGAATTTTGTGCGGAATCGATAATGGTATTGGAATCAGGCATTTAATGCGGATTAGATAATTGTATCAGAAAACGGTAATTTAGTGCGGAATCTATAATTGCATAGGAATCGGGAATTTTTTGCGGAATCAATAAGGTGGAATAGATAATTAGATCGGAATCGGGAAGTTGTGCGGAATCGATAATTGTATCGGAATTGGGAATTTTATGCAGAATTTATAATTGTATCAGAATCAGAAATTTAGTGCGGAATTGATAATTGTATCGGAATCGGGAATTAAGTCTGGAATCGATAATTTTATTGGAATCTGGAATTTAGTGCGGAATCGATAATTTTATCGGAATCGTGAATTTAGTGCGGAATCGATAAATTTATCGGAATCAGGAATTTAGTGCGGATTCGAAAATTTTATCGGAATACAAATTAAGTGCGGAATCGATAATTGTATCGGAATCGGGAATTTAGTGCGGAATCAGTTATTGTATCGACATCGGGAATTTAATGCGGAATCGATAATAGTATCGGAATCGGGAATTTAGTGCGGAATCGATAATTTTTTTGGAATCGGGAATTTAGTGCGGAATCGATAATGTTATCGGAATCGGGAATTTAGTACGGGATCGATAATTTTATCGGAATCGGGAATTTAGTGCGGAATCGATAATTGTATCAGAATCTGGAATTTAGTGTGGAATCAATAATTGTATCAGAAGCGGGAATTTTGTGCGGAATCGATAATTGTATCGGAATCGGGAATTTAGTGCTGAATCGTAAATTGTATAGAAATAGAGAATTTAATGCGGAATCGAAAATTGTATTGGAATCGGGAATTTAGTGCGGAATCGATAATTTTATCGGAATCGGGAATTTAGTTCGGATTCGAAAATTTTATGTTAATACAAATTAAGTGCAGAATTGATAATTGTATCGGAATCGGGAATTTAGTGCGGATCAGTTATTGTATCGACATCGGGAATTTAATGTGGAATCGATAATGGTATGGAAATCAGAAATTTAGCGCGGAATCAATAATCTTATTGGAATCATGAATGTAGTGCGGAATCAATAATTTTGTTGGAATCTGGAATTTAGTGCGGAATCGATAATTTTATTGGAATCTGGAATTTAGTGCGGAATCAATAATTTTATCGGAATCGGAAATTTAGTATGGAATCGATAATGGTATCGGAATCGGGCATTTAGTGCGGAATAGATAATTGTATCGGAATCAGGTATTTTGTGCGGAATCGATAATTTTGTTGGAATCGGGAATTTAATGCAGAATTGATAATTGTATTGGAATCGGGAATTTAGTGCGGAATCGCTAATTGTATTGGAATCGGGCATGTAGTGCAGAATCAATAATTGCATCGGAATCGGGAATTTAGTGAAGAATCGTTAATTTTATCGGAATAGGGAATTTTGTGAAGAATCAATAATTGTATCGGAATCAAGAATTGAGTACAGAATCGATAATTGTATCGGAATAGGGAATATTATGCGGAATCGATAGTTGTATCGGAATCGGGAATTTAGTGTAGAATCGATAATTGTATCGGAATCGGGAATTTAGTGCGGAATCGTTAATTGTATCGGAATCGGGAATTTACTGCGGAATCGATAATTGTATCAGAATCGGGAATTTACTGCGGAATCGATAATTGTATCGGAATCGGAAATTTAGTGCGGAATCGATAATGGTATCAGAATCGGGCATTTAGTGCGGAATAGATAATTGTATCGGAAAAGGGTAATTTAGTGCGGAATCAATAATTGTATCGGAATCGGGAATTTAATGCAGAAGCGACAATTGTATGAGAATCGGGAATTTAGTGCACATCGATAATTTTATCGGAATCGGGCATTTAGTACGGAATTAATAGTTGTATCGGAATCGGGAATTAAGTGCGGAATCGATAATTTTATTGGGCTATGAAATTTAGTGCCGAATCGATAATTTTATCTGAATCGGGAATTTAGTGCGGAATCAATAATTTTATCAGAATTGGGAATTTAGTGCGGATTCGAAAATTGTATCGGAATACAAATTAAGTGCGGAATTGATAATTGTATTGGAATCGGGACTTTAGTGCGGAATCAGTTATTGTATCGACATCGTGAATTTAATGCAGAATCGATAATGGTATCAGAATCGGGAATTTAGTGCGGAATCGATAATTTTATCGGAATCGGGAATTTAGTGCGGAATCGATAATTTTATTGGAATCTTGAATTTAGTGCGGAATCGATAATTTTATCGGAATCGGGAATTTACTGCGGAATCGATAATTTTATCGGTATCGGGAATTTAATGCAGAATCGATAATGGTATCGGAATCGGGCATTTAGTGCGGAATAGATAATTGTATCGGAATCGGGAATTTAGTGCGGAACAGATAATTGTATCGGAATCGGGAATTTAGTGCGGAATCGATAATTTTATCGGAATCGGGCATGTAGTGCAGACTCAATAATTGCATCGGAATCGGGAATTTAGTGAAGAATCGATAATTTTATCGGAATCGGGAATTTAGTGCAGAATCGATAATTGTATCGGAATCGGGAATTTAGTAAAGAATCGATAATATTATTGGAATCGGGAATTTAGTGAAGAATCGATAATTGTATCGGAATTGGAAATTTAGTGCAGAATCGATAATTGTATCGGAATCGGGAATTTACTGCGGAATCGATAATTGTATCGGAATCGGGAATTTACTGCGGAATCGATAATTGTATCGGGATCGGGAATTTAATGTAAAATCAAACATTGTATCGGAATCGGAAATTTAGTGTGGAATCGATAATGTCTTCTGAATTAGGAATTTAGTGCGGAATCGATAACTTTAATGGAATCTTGAATTTAGTGCGGAATCGATAATTTTATCGGAATCTGGAATTAAGTGCGGAATACATAATTTGATCGGAATCGGGAATTTAGTGAAGAATCGATAATTGTATCGGAATCAGGAATTTAGTGCGAAATCAGTAATTGTATCGACATCTGGAATTTCATGTGAAATCGATAATTGTATTGGAATCGGGAATTTAGTGCAGAATCGATAATTTTATTAGAATCTGGAATTAAGTGCAGAATCGATAATTTTATCGGAATCGGGAATTAAGTGCAGAATCGATAATTTTATCGGAATCGGGAATTTAGTGCAGAATCGATAATTTTATCGGAATCGGGAATTTAGTGCAGAATCGATAATTTTATCGGAATCGGGAATTTAGTGCAGAATCGATAATTTTATTAGAATCTGGAATTAAGTGCAGAATCGATAATTTTATCGGAATCGGGAATTAAGTGCGGAATCGATAATTTTATTGGAATCGGAAATTTAGGGCAGAATCGATAATTTTATTAGAATCGGGAATTTTGTGCGGAATCGATAATTTTATCGGAATCGGGAATTTAGTGTGGAATCTATAATTTCATCGGAATCGGGAATTTAGTGCAGAATCGATAATGGTATCGGAATCGGGAATTTAATGCAGAACCGATAATGATATCAGAATTAGGAATTTAGTGCGGAATCGCTAATTGTATCGGAATCGGGCATTTAGTAGAGAATCAATAATTTTATCGGAATCACAAATTAAGTGCGGTATCGATAATTTTATTGGAATATGGAATGTAGTGCGGATTCGAAAATTTTATCGGAATACAAATTAAGTGCGGAATGGATAATTGTATCGGAATCGGGAATTTAGTGCGGAATCTATAATGGTATTGGAAGCGGGAATTTAGTGCGGAATTGATAATTTTATCGGAATCGGGAATTTAGTGCGGAATCGATAATTTTATTGGAATCTTGAGCTTAGTGCGGACTCGATAATTTTATCGGAATCGGGAATTTAGTGCAGAGTCGATAATTGTATCGGAATCGGAATTAAGTGCAGAATCGATAATGGTATCGGAAACTGGAATTTAGTGCGGAATAGACAATTGTATCAGGATCGGGAATTTAATGCAGAATTGACAATTTTATCAGAATCGGGAATTTAGTGCGGAATCGATAATTGTATTGGAATCGGGCATTTAGTACGGAATAAATAATTGTATCGGAATCAGGAATTTAGTGCGGAATCGATAATTTTATTGGAATCGGGATCTTTATGCAGAATCGATAATTGTATCGGAATCAGGAATTTAGTGCAGAATCGATAATTGTATCGGAATCGGGAATTTAGTGCGGAATCGATAATTTCATTGGAATCTGGAATTAAATGCAGAATTGATAATTGTATCGGACTCGGGAATTTAGTGCAGAATCGATAATTTTATTGGAATCGGGAATTTAGTGCGGAATTGATAATTTTATTGGAATCTGGAATTTAGTGCGGAATCGATTATTTTATCACATCTGGGAATTTAGTGCGGAATCGATAATTTTATCGGAATCGTGAATTTAGTGCGGAATCTATAATTTCATCGGAATCGGGAATTTAGTGCATAATCGATAATGGTATCGGAATCGGGAATTTAATGCAGAACCGATAATGATATCAGAATTAGGAATTTAGTGCGGAATCGCTAATTGTATCGGAATCGGGCATTTAGTAGAGAATCAATAATTTTATCGGAATCACAAATTAAGTGCGGTATCGATAATTTTATTGGAATATGGAATGTAGTGCGGATTCGAAAATTTTATCGGAATACAAATTAAGTGCGGAATGGATAATTGTATCGGAATCGGGAATTTAGTGCGGAATCTATAATGGTATTGGAAGCGGGAATTTAGTGCGGAATTGATAATTTTATCGGAATCGGGAATTTAGTGCGGAATCGATAATTTTATTGGAATCTTGAGCTTAGTGCGGACTCGTTAATTTTATCGGAATCGGGAATTTAGTGCAGAGTCGATAATTGTATCGGAATCGGAATTAAGTGCAGAATCGATAATGGTATCGGAAACTGGAATTTAGTGCGGAATAGACAATTGTATCAGAATCGGGAATTTAATGCAGAATTGACAATTTTATCAGAATCGGGAATTTAGTGCGGAATCGATAATTGTATTGGAATCGGGCATTTAGTACGGAATAAATAATTGTATCGGAATCGGGAATTTAGTGCGGAATCGATAATTTTATTGGAATCTGGAATTTAGTGCGGAACAGATAATTGTATCGGAATCGGGAATTTAGTGCAGAATCGATAATTGTATCGGAATCGGGAATTTAGTGCAGAATCGATAATTGTATCGGAATCGGGAATTTAGTGCAGAATCGATAATTGTATCAGAATCGGGAATTTAGTGCGGAATCGTTAATTGTATCGGAATCAGGAATTTAGTGCAGAATCGATAATTGTATCGGAATCGGGAATTTTGTGCAGAATCGATAATTTTATCGGAATCAGGAATTTAGTGCGGAATTGATAATTTTATTGGAATCTGGAATTTAGTGCGGAATCGATTATTTTATCACATCTGGGAATTTAGTGCGGAATCGATAATTTTATCGGAATCGTGAATTTAGTGCGGAATCGATAATTGTATCGGACTGCGGAATTTAGTACGGAATCAGTAATTGTATCGACATTAGGAATTAAATGCGGAATCGATAATTTTATCGGAATCTGGAATTTTTGCGGAATCGATAATGGTATTGGAATCAGGCATTTAATGCGGATTAGATAATTGTATCGGAAAACGGTAATTTAGTGCGGAATCTATAATTGCATAGGAATCGGGAATTTTTTGCGGAATCAATAAGGATGAATAGATAATTAGATCGGAATCGGGAAGTTAGTGCGGAATCGATAATTGTATCGGAATTGGGAATTTTATGCAGAATTTATAATTGTATCAGAATCAGAAATTTAGTGCGGAATTGATAATTGTATCGGAATCGGGCATTTAGTACAGAATCAATAATTGTATCGGGATCGGGAATTAAGTCTGGAATCGATAATTTTATTGGAATCTGGAATTTAGTGTGGAATCGATAATTTTGTTGGAATCTGGAATTTAGTGCGGAATCGATAATTTTATCGGAATCAGGAATTTAGTGCGGATTCGAAAATTGTATCGGAATAAAAATTAAGTGCGGAATCGATAATTGTATCGGAATCGGGAATTTAGTGCGGAATCAGTTATTGTATCGACATCGGGAATTTAATGCGGAATCGATAATAGTATCGGAATCGGGAATTTAGTGAGGAATCGATAATTTTTTTGGAATCGGGAATTTAGTGCGGAATCGATAATTTTATCGGAATCGGGAATTTAGTACGGGATCGATAATTTTATCGGAATCGGGAATTTAGTGCGAAATCGATAATTGTATCAGAATCTGGAATTTAGTGTGGAATCGATAATTGTATCAGAATCGGGAATTTTGTGCGGAATCGATAATTGTATCGGAATCGGGAATTTAGTGCTGAATCGTAAATTGTATAGAAATAGAGAATTTAATGCGGAATCGAAAATTGTATTGGAATCGGGAATTTAGTGCGGAATCGATAATTTTATCGGAATCGGGAATTTAGTGCGGATTCGAAAATTTTATCGGAATACAAATTAAGTGCGGAATCGATAATTTTATCGGAATCGGGAATTTAATGCGGAATCATTCATTGTATCAACATCGTGAATTTAATGCGGAATCAATAATGGTATCGGAATGTGGAATTTAGTGCGGAAGCGATAATTTTATCGGAATCGGGAATTTAGTGCGGAATCGATAATTTTATTGGAATGTGGAATTTAGTGCGGAATCGATAATTTTAATGGAATCAGGAATTTAGTGCGGAATCGATAATTTTATCGGAATCGGGAATGTAGTGCGGAATCGATAATGGTATCGGAATCGGGCATTTAGTGCGGAATAGATAATTGTATCGGAATCAGGAATTTAGTGCTGAATCGATAATTTTGTTGGAATCGGGAATTTAATGCAGAATTGATAATTGTATCGGAATCGGAACTTTAGTTCGGAATCGATAATTGTATCGGAAGCGGGAATTTAGTGTGCAATCGTTAATTGTATCGGAATCGGGAATTTACTGCGGAATCGATAATTGTATCGGAATCGGGAATTTACTGCAAAACTGATAATTGTATCGGAATTGGGATTAATGGAGAATAAATAATTGTATCGGAATCAAAAATTTAGTGTTGAATGGATAATTTTATCGGAATCGGGAATTTAGTGCAGAATCCATAATTTTACTGGAATCTGGAAATTAGTGCGGAATCGATAATTTTATCGGAATTAGAGAATTTAGTGCGGAATCGATAATTATATCGGAATCGTGAATTTAGTGCGGAATCAGTAATTGTATCGACATCAGGAATTTAATGCGGAATCGATAATTGTATCGGAATCAGGAATTTTGTGCGGAATCGATAATATTATTGGAATCTGGAATTTAGTGCGGAATTGATAATTTTATCGGAATTGGGAATATGGTGCGGAATGAATAATTATATCGGAAGCGGGAATTTAGTGCGGAATCGATTATTTTATCGTAATCGGGAATTTAATGCGGAATCGATAATTTTATCGTAATCGGGAATTTAATGCGGAATCGATAATTTTATCGTAATCAGGAATTTAGTGTGGAATCGATAATTGTGTCAGAATCAGGAATTTAGTGCGGAATCGATAATTTTATCGTAATCGGGAATTTAGTGAGGAATCGATAATTTTATCGGAATCGGGAATTTAGTGCGGAATCAATAATGGTATCAGAATCGGGCATTTAGTGCAGAATAGATAATTGTATCGGAATCAGGAATTTTGTGCAGAATCGATAATTGGGTTGGAATCGGGAATTTAATGCAGAATTAATAATTGTATCGGAATCGGGAATTTAGTGCAGAATCGTTAATTGTATCGGAATCGGGAATTTAGTGCAGAATCGTTAATTGTATCGGAATCGGGAATTTAGTGCAGAATCGATAATTTTATCGGAATCGGGAATTTAGTGCAGAATCGTTAATTGTATCGGAATCGGGAATTTAGTGCAGAATCGATAATTGTATCGGAATCGGGAATTTAGTGCAGAATCGTTAATTGTATCGGAATCGGGAATTTAGTGCTGAATCGATAATTTTATTGGATTCTGGAATTTAGTACGGAATCGATAATTTTATCGGAATCGGAAATTTAGTGCAGAATCGATAATTTTATCGGAATCTGGAATTTAGTGCGGAATCAACAATTTTATCGGAATCGGGAATTTAGTGCGGAATTGATAATTGTATCGGAATCGGAAATTTATTGTTGAATCGATAATTTTATCGGAACTGGGAATTTAGCGCAGAATCGATAATTGTATCGGAATCTGGAATTTAGTTCAGAATCGATAATTGTATCGGAATCGTGAATTTAATGCCGAATCGATCATTGTATCGAACTCGGGAATTCAATGCGGAATTTATAATCGTATCGGAATCGGGAATTTATTGCTGAATCGATAATTGTATCAGAATCAGGAATTTAGTGCAGAATCGATAATTGTATCGGAATCGGGAATTTAGTGCGGAATCGATAATTGTATTAGAATCAGGAATTTAGTGTGGAATCGATAATTGTATCAGAATCAGGAATTAAGTGTGGAATCGATAATTGTATCAGAATCAGGAATTTAGTGCGGAATCGATAATTTTATCGGAATCGGGAATTTAGTGTGGACTCGATAATTGTATCAGAATCAGGTATGTAGTGCGGAATCGATAATTGTATCGGAATCGGGAATTTAGTGCGGAATCGATAATTGTATTATAATCAGGAATTTAGTGTGGAATCGATAATTGTATCAGAATCAGGAATTAAGTGTGGAATCGATAATTGTATCAGAATCAGGAATTTAGTGCGGAATCGATAATTTTATCGGAATCGGGAATGTAGTGCGGAATCGATAATTGTATCAGAATCAGGAATTAAGTGTGGAATCGATAATTGTATCAGAATCAGGAATTTAGTGCGGAATCGATAATTTTATCGGAATCGGGAATTTAGTGCGGAATCGATAATTGTTTCAGAATCAGGATTTAGTGCGGAATCGATAGGAATTTAGTGCGGAATCGATAATTGTATCGGAATCGGGCATTTAGTGCAGAATCAACAATTGTATCGGAATCGGGAATTTACTGCGGAATCGTTAATTGTATATGAATAAGGAATTTAGTGCGGAATCGATAATTGGATAAGAATCGGGAAGTTAAGGCAGAATCGATAATTGTATCGGAATCAGGAATTTAATGCAGAATCGATAATTTTATCGTAATCGGGAATTTAATGCGGAATCGATAATTTTATCGTAATCGGGAATTTAATGCGGAATCAATAATTTTATAATAATCGGGAATTTAATGCGGAATCTATAATTGCCTCGGAATCTGGAATTTAGTGCAGAATCGATAATTGTATCGGAATCTGGAATTTAGTGTGGAATCGATAATTGTATCAAAATCAGGAATTTAGTGTGGAATTGATAATATTGTCAGAATCAGGAGTTTAGTGCGGAATCGATAATTGTATTGGACTCGGGAATTTAGTGTGGCATCGATAATTTTATTGGAATCCGGAATGTAGTGCGGAATCGATAATTTTATCGGATTCGGGAATTTAGTGCGGAATCGATAATTTCAGCGGAATCGGGATTTTTGTGCGGAATCGATAATTTTATTGGAATCGGGCATTTAGTGCTGAATAGATAATTGTATTGGAAAACGGTAATTTAGTGCGGGATCTATAATTGCATGGAATCTGGAATTTAGTGCGGAATCGTTAATTGTATCGAAATCGGGAATTTACTGCGAAATCGATAATTGTATCGGAATCGGGAATTTACTGCGGAATCGATAATTGTATCGGAATCTGGAATTTAGTGCGGAATCGATAATTTTATCGGAATCTGGAATTTAGTGCGGAATCGATAATTGTATCGGAATCGGGAATTTAGTGCGGAATCGATAATTGTATCAGAATCGGGAATTTAGTGCGGAATCGATAATTGTATGGGAATCTGGAATTTAGTGCGGAGTCAATAATTGTACTGGAATCGGGAATTTAGTGCAGAATCTATAATTGTATCGGAATCGGGAATTTAGTGAAGAATCGATTATTGTATCGGACTCGGGAATTCAGTGCAGAATCCATAATTGTATCGGACTCGGGAATTTAGTGCGGAATCGATAATTGTATCGGACTCGGGAATTCAGGTCAGAATCGATAATTGTATCGGAATCGGGAATTTAGTGCAGAACTGATAATTGTATCGGAATCGGGAATTCAGTGCAGAATCGATAATTGTATCGGACTCGGGAATTTAGTGCGGAATTGATAATTGTATCGGACTCAGGAATTCAGTGCAGAAACTATAATTGTATCGGACTCGGGAATTTAGTGCGGAATCGATAATTGTATCGGAATCTGGACATAAGTGCAGAATCGATAATTGTATCGGAATCGGGAATTTAGTGCGGAATCGATAATTGTATCGGAATCGGGAATTTAGTGCGGAACTGATAATTTTATCAGAATCAGGAATTTAATGCAGAATCGATAATGGTATCAGAATCGGGAATTTAGTGCGGAATTGATAATTGTATATGAATCGGGAATTAAATGCGGAATTGATTATTGTATCGGAATCAGGAATTTAGTGCAGAATCGATAATTTTGTCGTTATCGGGAATTTAGTGCGGAATCGAGAATTGTATCGGAATCTGGAATGTAGTGCGGAATCGACAATTGTATCGGAATCTGGAATTTTGTGCGGAATCGATAATTTTATCGGAATTGTAAATTTAGTGTGAAATCGATAATTGTATGTGAATCTGGAATTTAGTGCGGAATCGATAATATTAGCGGAATCTGGCATTTAGTGCGGAATTGATAATTGTATCAGAATCTTGAATGTAGTGCGGGATCGACAATTTTATCGGAATCTGGAATGTAGTGCGGAATTGACAATTGTATCAGAATCTGGTATTTAGTGCGGAATCGATAATTTTATCGGAATTTGAAATTTAGTGTGAAATCGATAATTGTATGTGAATCTGGAATGTAGTGCGGAATGGATAATTTTATCGGAATCTGGTATTTAGTGCGGTATTGATAATTGTATCGGAATCTTGAATTTAGTGCGGGATTGACAATTTTATCGGAATCGGGAATTTTGTGCGGAATCGATAATTGTATCGGAATCTGGAATTTGGTGTGGAATCGGTAATTGTATAGGAAGCAGGAAATATATCAGAATCTTCGCATCACTAATCGAAATGAAAATATTTCACGTCGCAGTAGTGTTCCCTTCCGATGTTGGTATCGAGGCATGGTTGTATTTTATATATTTGAATATTCCGTTCTCATACATAATTATTTTATTGATTAAACGAAGCATACATTCATAATTATCTTTTTTTCATATCCCCCATGACGTAGGAGTAGTAGGTGCGGCTTATTTTATAGAGGTCTCGTCAGTAGCACTAATTCTCTTTTCTAGTTTAGTCTTGTATCTTTTAGATCTTCTTTTAAAATATGGTGCAAGAATCTACATATTAATACGATAGCACTTTTGGTTCAGCTTGCCGTAAAATACGTTTAAACGTGTTAAGATTTTTGTTCTAGTTGAGTTTGAATAAAATGAATACGCATTATATACGGTTGAAGTCAAAATAACGCATTATAAAAAAAATAAACTGAAATTTATTTTGTTTGAAATTTTTATTGAAATTCATAAATATATTTCGAAGCAAAGCTTCATCTTCAGAATGTCTTTCTTTCTTTTTTTTTTTGCCATGTTGTTGTTGGAGCAGATAATCGTAGAAAGTAGAAATCCGTTTGTTGTTTTTACGGTGGTTTTTTAAATCTCGGAACGATGCGTTGGTCACGCGGGATTTACATTAAGACTTTTGTTCCTTAGAAGCGCTGGTTGAGTTTTAATAAAACTAATTTCTGAAAAAAAAGTGGAATGGAGAAACGAAGAGAAATATATGACATTGAAAAAATATTCTATACGTTTGAAGCAAAAACAATGCATTATTACAAAATAAACAGACATTTATTTTGTTTGAAATTTATATAGAAATGCATAACTATATTTCGAAGCAAAACTTCATCTTCAGTTCAAATATATTTAAAATCATGCAGATATATTTTATTATTAATACAAAAATCATGCAGATATTCACATTTAGTAATCGTAATATGATGGCAAAAGTAAAAATAATGATTTGTGCCATCAGTTAGAATCGAAACCAAAACATGTTGTGCCCCAATCGCATTCTCTACCGATGTTGTTATCTAGACAAGGGTAATAAAGTCTAAATATTAACGTACTTGAAATAATGAATTTTATGCGCAGAAAGAAGTATAAACCTGTCGGCTAGTTGAAAAGAACATTTACCATGTTAACATGCCGATATGCCGATACATATTCATTCATCCAAACAAAGATTTTACTCGTTATAAACCGTCCTTAGGGTTTATTAATTTTTATTTATTGCGGACTATTATTCTCATCTTTTCTTGGTTGTTTCATAACGTTTCGGCCAACTATTCCTCTGGCCTTCGTCAGGTGGTAACCGCGATTGGATAGGAACGCCGAATCTCCTGACTGCATTCCCAGCAATTACTATCATCCATAGTTGTTGTCGCCTCACCAGGTTTTCCAAGTGAGAATTTCCTTATAAATTCATTTATTATCTGATCTTCCATGGTCGGGTGCGTACCGAATGGTTAATATTATTTTAATTGGAATTCATTCTTGAGATGAAAATTATTTATTAATTTTTATTTTTTTATTAGTTGTTTCACAACGTTTCGACCAACTATTCCTCTGGCCTTCGTCAGGTGGTAACCGCGACGGGATAGAAACTCTGAATCTCCTGACTACATTCACTGCAATTACTGACTTCCATAGTTGTTGTCGTCTCACCACATTTTGGCCAAGTAAGCCTCTGGCCGACTTTGGGTAGGATTGAAATTGCTATCTTCAGACAATTCTCACCTGGAACCGTAGAGATTGAATGCCACTATCAACTGCACCACGGGCCCTGAAGGACAATCAAGGTTGAATTTTTTAAATTCATGTTACTTTATTATCTGATCTTCCATAGTCGGGTCCGTACCGAACGGTCTATATTATTTAATTGCAATTCATTGAGATGAGCATTATTTATTAATTGTATTTTTAATTAGTTGTTTCACAACGTTTCGACCAACTATTCCTCTGGCCTTCGTCAGGTGGTAACCGCAACGGATAGGAACTCTTAATCTCCTGACTGCATTCACTGCAATTACTGACTTCCATAGTTGTTGTCGTCTGACCACGTTTTGGCCAAGAAAGCCTCTGGCCGGCTTTGGATCTGAATTCCAATTAAAAAATAATTTCTGTAGGGACCCGATCATGGAAGATATGATAATAAATAAATATGGATTTATAAGACCAAAAAAATTCAACACTTCAGGGCCCGTGGCGCAGTTGATAGAGACGTTGAATCTCTACGGTTCCAAGTGAGAATTGTCTGAAGATAGCGGTTTCAATCCTACCCAAAGCTGGCCAGAGGCTTACTTGGTCAAATTGTGGTGAGACGACAACAACTATGGATGGCAGTAATTGCTGAGAATGCAGTTAAGAGATTTGGAGTTCCTATCCCGTCGCCGTTACCACCTGACGAAAGCGAGAGGAATAGTTAGCTGAAACGTCGTGAAAAAACTAAGAAAAAAGTCCGAAATAAATAAAAATGAATAAATAATACTCATCTGAATGAATTCTAATTAAGAAAAAATAAATAATAATATATCCTTAGTGTATAATTACTATTTCCTGTCAATTTTAGTGTTATGTTACCAGTAGTTTAAAATTTTATCGGTTAAATATTTACATACAGACATGCATCTATGGTTTTATTTACATCGATAGAATGGAAATTTACAGCAATTCTTCCTATTTACAATGCCTCCCCACGGGACAGAGTTAGACACCAGGGTTGTTTTTTTAACGTGGAGAAAAGGAACAAAAAGTAAAAAAAATGTCTCAGTCGTGAAGGATTTCTTCTCTTCTGGCAGAGAACAAGAAACTGAAGTGCAGCATCTGAAGAACAGATACTACACTTTATTCTTGGCCCGAAGGATGTCTTTGTACAGGGTGGAACGATAAATTTGTCGCCCTAAAATTAAAAAAAAACAGAAAACAAAAAAAAAAAACAAAAAAAAAAAACACTACATCTTTATTTTAGAACTTTTATTGAAAAAAAAAAAAAACCAATTCTGGTAACTTGATTATGTAGTAGACTTGACATCTATTCAATGTAGCCACCTTCAGCCTCAATCATTACCTCGATCCACTTCCGGAACTGGGAGGATGCCTTTTCCACAAGCGGCGAAAGGTGCTCGGCAAATACTCGGAAGATGACGGCTATCAAGCTGGCTTTGGTGTTGTGGGAGGTCATGTTGGTGATGTTCTCGACGTATAACCAAACGAAGTAGTCCAGTGGGTTCAGGTCGGGGGAGGAGGAGGTCATTGAGAGAAGTGTACAAAGTCGTAGCAATTTACGTAATAACCCTTATTCCTGAGTGGCTTCCGGGCCTTGATAAGTGGTGACCACTGTGTAAAAAAAAAAAAATTTTTTTAAAGCCAAGCCTGGGTCTGTTTAGACTAGCGGACCTGTGCCAAGTGCTGCTGCCACACCCAGGATCTGCCAGGGGGATCACCGCACTCTTCAGCAGATATTAGAAAGAAATTGAGTGAGTTTATACATAAAAACGTTAATGAGCTGTGTGTGTGTTGGTTGGTTGTTTTTGTTTTACGGCATATCAACCCTTTTCAGGTTATTTAATGCAGAATCCAGTGATTTTGAAGAACAATTTTTTAATAGAATATATTTTTAATAGAATATATTTGTTTTTTTAAGTCGGTTTCTATTTAACCCTAACAGGTACTACCACTCCGGGTCAGAGTGGACTTGGGAGCAATGGCAATTAAAGGGTGGCTCCACACTCCCCAATACCCGCAAGCTAAGGCCTCACCATCGGATATAAGTTAAGCTCATATCCAGGACCCTGTGTGTTTGTGTGGTCGTTATTGTCTGCGTGCGTATGCTTATGACAATGCATGATTGGGCGAGTTGAGATGATAGCTCGGAAAAGGAGAAAATTAGATAACGTTGATCTTGGATTTGTCGTGGATTTCGGCTCAATTTTTATAAATTCAAGGGAATGCATCTAATTGGCCTAGAATGTTTTTTTAATGTGTTTTTATTAATTCAGGTATATGTATGCGCAGAAACGAATATAAACATTTTCATTTTTTACGCTGAAGTGAAAATATCGCCACCGAACGTATATAGAGAATTGACCCTGTAATAATAAATACGGAATCTGGATAAATATATACTTAAACCCTTTCTTCTATTTATTTAAAAAGGAAATACAACGTTTTTTTTTTTTTACATAGGCATCACCACTTATCAAGGCCCAGAGGCCACTCGAGGATAAGGGTAACAGAGTGTACAGTAGACAATTGGACAATATAGTAACCGTTAGTGATGGAAATTCGGTAAATCTATTAACGTATATGGAACGGCTCATCAAAAACTTGTTTACGTTAGACTTGAAGACAACCATATTCTAATCAACAGGCGTGCAGTTCTAAGAAAGAAGCTTTGTTCATGGAATCTACGTTTAGGTTTAGGCACAGATAAAGAGTGGGGAAATTGTTGATAGGGTTTTCTGCTAGACGGGTGTTCCTTGTGAAAGTTTGGCGAGGGGAAACCATAGATTGGAGCTCAGTCGAACACTTTCCATGAAAATAACGATACATCAGAGACAAACTCGCAACATCTCTTCTGTAAGAGGGAGGTTGCAGGGAAGAGAAAAGGACATCTCCTACGAGGCTATGAAGTCTATTTTGAACCTCATCAAGGCAGGATAAGTCCTTTCTAGCAGCTCCTGCCCAGATGTGGCAACAGTATTCCATTCTTGGACGTACCTGGCTCTTATATAGATATGCATTAGTAGTGACATATCTACTGGATCGATAGAAGGATTTTTTCAGCGGCCTTGGCAACGCATTTAATGTATGTCTTCCATTTAAGATCAGGAGTACCTATTTACTATGCCTCCCCACGGGACAGAGTTAGACACCAGGGTCGTTTTTTTAACGTGGAGAAAAGGTCAAGCCCAGAAGCTTTGTTATGGATAGTTTGTAGAATTGCAAAAGATCTAGCTAATTTGCATATTCTTTTAAACATTCATTTTAATTAATTAATTCCTTATTAGTTTTTTCGGTTTTCTTATGGGATGATCATCTTTAGTTTACTATTACGTGTAATTATATTCATGAAAATATTCTACATGATTTAGACTTGTGTAATATTTGTGTAAAAAGTTTATAGTAAACACAAACCTTTTTCTATATATATATATATATAT
The DNA here is from genome assembly GCF_053919585.1 of Euprymna scolopes. Lineage (NCBI taxonomy): Eukaryota > Metazoa > Mollusca > Cephalopoda > Sepiida > Sepiolidae > Euprymna > Euprymna scolopes. The sequence goes on along the minus strand of NC_136527.1, from coordinate 103,397,319 downwards.
ATATATATATATATATATATATATATATATGCGTATATATATATATGCGTATATTTGTTTAAAAAAATTTGCCTATCAAACTCCTCTGTCGTTTTTGTCCATAGACATAAAACTTAATATATAGGGTATTCAAACACATGCAAAACTATATATTCGTGCAAATGTGTGAAAATTAAAAAAAAATGGAATTTGCTAGGATAAGGTCGAACGAGGGCATTACAAATATGCATGTGTAACATAATAGCTATTGGTTCATGTTTTAGTTTTTAGCCTTGTAGCAAACATGTCTTCATAGCTCAGATATTAACATCAAAGGAAAAAGTAAATCGTAAGCTGAACGTTTTGGTTTCGATTCTCGGTAGTGACGAACGAGTCATTGTTTTTTTTTTTTAACTTTTTAAATCATTTATATATATTGATGATATGATATAATAATAAATACGAAATCTGCATTAATTAAAATATATTTAAGCGTATTTTACGATCGGCAAGGCCGGGTGGCTTGCTGGTTAAAATATAATTAAGCGTATTTTACGATCGGCAAGGTCCTCCCCCCCCCTGCGCCAGTCGAAAATAATTTTTGATTGCTATATATTTATTCAGATGTTTTCTTGAAAACACTATGCAACCAGTAGCCACTATCAAAGGCAAAGTTAGACACAAGGTCGGTTTTTAACGTGGGGAACACCAAGCTAAATCCAAAGGGCCGCCCTGGATTGGGACACAAATAAAGATTCCCGAGGTCTAATGATGTGACACAAAAAAAACAAAAAAAAACGCCCGGGCAACCTCGCAGCATTTCTCGATGGGGGTGCCTTTGGCGATTAGCAATAAACCAACTCCTTCTCAATGAGAGAAGGTAAAGCCTGGGAAGGTGGACCTCCCAGAACTACATAGGATCAGCAACATACCTTAGTCAACTGAGAACAAGCCATCTGATTGCGCCTCCCCACGAGGACAAAATGTATTTGTTGTGAGGGGAATAATGGGTGTCGTTGGTCACAAGTACTTAAAATGATCTATTAATAACTTCAATAACCTCAAGAAACCTTTTAAACTCCTCGGCGTAACGTTCACAGGAAACATGAGTTGGCACAATTACATTGAGAGCATTGCCAGGACTGCTGCGAAAAAGGTAGGTTCTCTCTACCGTGCTAGAAAGCTACTAACACCCGAAAGTATCCTGTACCTCTATAAGGCCACCATTCGCTCATGTATGGAGTATTGTTGTCATATTTGGGCCGGTGCATCTGCTACTAGTCTCTCACTCCTAGACAAGGTTTAAAAGAGAGTCGCCAACCTATTAGGTCCTGAACTGTCATTTAAGCTTCAGCCTCTGTCCCATCGACGAAATGTTGCATCCCTCTGTCTGTTCTATAAGTATTTTAACGGTGAATGCTTCGAAGAACTGCAAGCACTTGTGCCCCCTCGACGTAAATACCCCCGACAAACCCGACAAGCAGCTAAATCCCACCCCTTCACAGTTGAGATCTCTAGATGTAAGAGAGTCTTCTACTCCAGTAGTTTCTTCCCCAGAACGACTAGACTTTGGATTTCCCTTCCGGGTTCCTGCTTCCCCAACTGTAGTGACATGCAGAAGTTCAAGTGTAATGTGAATCAGCATCTTGCTGTCCAACTCCCCACATAGTACCCCTGTACCTTATGTCCCTAATAGTTTCCCCCTACATCAAAGTGGCAATGTGCCTTGTTTGGGGTGAAAATGTAATAAAAAAAAAACTATTATTAATATTACATAAACTATTATACAAAAAGGAACTTTGTCTGCATGAGTTCGTTCCAGATTGCTGGGTCGATTTTTTCATAACATTTAACACGAAGCTATTTTATGTGACAGAAAGTGTTCTTAGATAGGCTTTGGATGGTAATGTGTTCAGAAAGTATCAGTAATCGATAATTGAAAGAAAGAACAGGCGATTTTGACCATAGTTAACACCTTACACAGCCTAACACCACAAGGGCATTTACGAAAGTCTTTATTATCACACAAGCTGAAAAACCCGGCATATAAAATACAAATACATTTCTTTTTCATTTTAAATTAGAATTCAAGCCGTTATCACCGCACAAGCAGTAAGGCCAGATATATAAAGTCAACAGTAGGTTCTTTAATATGATAGGGGCGCGTTCGAAATGAATGATTCTGTTTAAAGCACGATTGTAACATGATACGCTTACATTTTAAACTTTAAGCGAAATCATTATTTACAGATAATTTTATAAAATCAACGTTATAGTATATTGACTTGAAACCACACCAAATACAATAATTTTGAAGGTGCAGGCAATGGTCCTGTTTTCATAACGTGGATCGGTAGATAGCATGAGTTGTACAGCGGCGCATCTCCAATTTCGCTCGTTGAATATTGTATCACTTTCAGTCGTGATAGAAGGCTCTTATCTTAAGATTTGTTCAACTAGTAGATGGTCTGCAACAAAAAAGAAAACCGGATTTCATCAAACGGAAATGGAATCATGAGGTCTTTTCTAGGGCGACAATTTTATCGTTCCTCCATACAGACTACAATGTATTGTGAAAAAAGTTACTACGAAGAGGCAGGATAGGGTGCTCCGAGCTGTTTATACCCATATATGGTAGCAGTACTCCATTTTAGGAGGTATGTGGCTCTTATACAGGTAGAGGGTTGTGTCGGAAGTTAGATACCTTCTGAAGCTGCAGAATGATGCAACCGTCTTTCCGACGATCTTGGCAACAGATCTGACCTAGGTCTTCTCTTTCAGGTTAGACTCAGAAGTTTTTTAAAACAGGGAACCTCTTTTAGATCAAAACCATTCATGTCAGTTGGGGGGCCAAGTGGGGATCAGAGCGTTGGTGGTGAAAAGATAAAATCTTAGTTTTGGGATGCATTAAAACGAACCAGTCACTTTTTAACCCATTGCACCAAGTGATCAAGATATGTGGAGAGCGACTCGGAGAGATCTTGGTCGTTGTTGGTCTTTGAAGTGTTGCCATAGATCGTAGAGTCATCTGCGTATATGTCGACGAATGAACTTAGAATGTGATTTTTCTTTTAACATAGGCATCACCACTTATCAAGGCCTAGAGGCCACCCGAGGATAAGGGTTAAAGAGTGTACAATAGAAATTGGACAATATAGTAATCGTTAGTAATGGAAATTCAGTAAATTTGATAACTTATATTGAACGGCTCATCAAGAACTTGTTTATGTTAGACTTGAAGACAACCATATTGTAGTCAGCTGGAAAGCAGGAAAACAGAAGACAATTCCACAGGCGTGCAGTTCTAAGAAAGAAGCTTTGTTCATGGAACCTACGTTTAGGTTTAGGCACAGATAAAGAGTGGGGGGAATTATTGATAGTGTGTACAGCTAGACGAGTGTTTCTTGTGAAAGTTTAGCGAGGGGGGACCATAGACTGAAGCTCCGTCGAACACTTTCCATGAAAATAACGATACATCAGAGACAAACTCGCAACATCTCTTCTGTGAGATAGAGGTTACAGGGAAGAAAAAAGGACATCTCCTATGAGGCTACAAAGTCTATTTTGGACTCTATCAAGGCAGGACAAGTCCTTTCTAGCAGCTCCTGCCCATATGTGGCAACAGTATTCCATCCTTGGATGTATCTGGCTCTTATATAGATAGAGAATTGCATCAGCAGTGAGATATCTACTGGATCGATAGAAGGATCCCACCATTTTTCCAGCGGCCTTGGCAACAAATTGATGTACGTGTTCCATTTAAGATAAGGAGTAAAGGTCAAGCCCAGAAGCTTGTCAAAACATGAGGCCTCCTGAAGACGAGAGCCATTTATTTCAATTGATGCTAGATGTGGATCAGAATGTTGATGATGTAAAGAGAAAAGCTTGGTTTTAGATGCATTAAAAGTAACCAGCCACTCCTTTCCCCATTGTACCACATGATCAAGATCAGAGGAGAGAGAATTGGAGAGAACTTGGTCGTTTACTGTCTTAGATGTGCTACCATAAATGGTAGTGTTGTCAGCATAAATGTCTACAAATGATGTAAGGATGTGATTTGGAATAGATTGACAATTTCTCTATTTAACAGGAATTCAAGTAACTTACTCATAACACACAGAATACTGATTGGTCTGTACTTAGGTGCACTATTTTTAAATATTGGGCAAATTAATAAGGGTTATTCATCGACGAAATTTGCCCGGGTCCTATGTCTTGTTAATAACTATATGTGCATATGTATATATATTAAAAAGTTTGACTCATGTCAGGTAACCTACATCTAAAATTTCAAGTGTCTAGACCCAAAATTGGCAGAAGAGTTTGGTAGAGTCTGCAGGCTAATTTTCGCCCAAAAATACTGATTAAAATGCTTGCTGCATGTCTGAATACCCTTTATGTAAAACTTGAAATGTTTAGACCCAAAACTGGCTGGTAGCTAGAGACCGCAAAGATAAAATCTTTTGAACTTTGACCCCTTGGCCCAAAACCGATTAAACAGCTTGCTCTATGACTGAATACACTTTATGAAGTGTGTGTGTGTGTGTGTGTGTGTGTGTGTGTGTGTGTGTGTGTGTGTGTGTGAAATTTGCAAAAGCTAGGCTCAGCCGTTTCGGAACTTATAAGGAACGAAACTTACTGAAACAAAGTGACTTTTTTATATATAATAGTAGAATATGAATAGACCTATGGATAGAGATTCTTCCCTTTTTTCTTTCTATTTCTATTTTCCTTTCTTTTTCTTTTTTCCTATTAATTTTTTCTTCCTTTTTTCTTTCTGTTTCTTTTTTCTTTCTGTTTCTTTTTTCTTTCTATTTCTTTTTTCTTTCTATTTCTATTTTCCTTTCTTTTTCTTTTTTCCTATTAATTTTTTCTTTCTTTTTTCTTTCTGTTTCTTTTTTCTTTCTGTTTCTTTTTTCTTTCTTTTTTCTTTCTATTTCTTTTTTCTTTCTATTTCTATTTTCCTTTCTTTTTCTTTTTTCCTATTAATTTTTTCTTTCTTTTTTCTTTCTGTTTCTTTTTTCTTTCTATTTCTATTTTCCTTTCTTTTTCTTTTTTCCTATTAATTTTTTCTTTCTTTTTTCTTTCTATTTCTTTTTTCTTTCTATTTCTATTTTCCTTTCTGTTTCTTTTTTCTTTCTTTTTTCTTTCTATTTCTTTTTTCTTTCTATTTCTATTTTCCTTTTTTTTTCTTTTTTCCTATTAATTTTTTCTTTCTTTTTTCTTTCTATTTCTTTTTTCTTTCTTTTTTCCTTCTATTAATTTTTTCTTTCTATTTCTATTTTCATATTTTTCTTTTTTTTCTATTTATTTTTTTTCTATTTATTTTTTTCTATTTATTTTTTTTCTATTCATTTTTTCTTTCTATTTATTTTTTTCTTTCTTTTCTTTTTTCTTCCTATTTATCTTCTTTCTTTTTCTTTTTCCTTTCTTTTTGTTTTTTCTTTTTTTTCTTTCTATTCCTTTTTTCTTCCATTTTTTTTCTTTTTCTTTTTTCTTTCTATTTCTTTTTTCCTTTCTATTCAATTTTTCTATTTCTTTTTCTTTCTCTTTTTGATTGTTATTGATTTTTCTTTTTTCTTTGTATCGTTTTCTTTCTATTCATTATTTCTTTCTTTTCCTTTTTTCTTTTTATTTTTTTTCGTTCTTTTTCTTTTTCTTTCTATTTATTTTTTCTTTCTTTTTCTGTTTTTCATTCTATTTATTTTTTCGATCTATTTCTCAATTTTCTTCACATTCATTTTTCTGTCTTTTTCTTTTTTCTTTCTTTGTCTTTTTTTCTATTTCCTTTTTTTCGTTATTTTATTTTTTTCCATTTCTTTTTTCTTTCTTTTACTTTTTTCTTTCTATTTATGTTTTCTTTCTTTTTATGTTTTCTTTCTTTTTCTTTTTTTCTTTGTTCTTCTGTTTTCTTTCTTTTTCTTTTTTTCTTTGTTCTTCTGTTTTCTTTCTTTTTCTTTTTTTCTATTTATTTTCTTTCTTTTTCTTTTTTCTTTCTGTGTATTTTTTGTTTCTTTTTCTTTTTTGTTTCGTTTTTCTTTCCTTTTCTTTTTTCTTTCTTTTTCTTTTTACTTTCTATTTATTTTTTCTTTCTATTTCTTTTTTCTTTTTGTTTATGTTTTCTTTCTTTTTTCTTTCTTTTTCTTTTTTCTTTCTATTTATTTTTTTTTCTATTTATTTTTTTTTCTATTTATTTTTTCTATTCATTTTCTCTTTCTTTTTTCTTTTTTCTAGTTATTTTTTCATTCTTTTTCTTTTTTCTATTTCTTTTTCTTTCTATTTAGTTTTTTTTTCTATTTACTTTTCCTTTCTTTTTCTCTTTTTTCTTTTTCTTTCTTTTTTCTTTCTATTTCTTTTTTCTTTCTATTTCTGTTTTCTTTCTTTTTCTTTTTTTCTTTCTTTTTTTCTTTCTATTTCTGTTTTCTTTCTTTTTCTTTTTTTTCTTTCGTTTTTCTTTCTGTTTTTCTTTCTATTTCTTTTTTCTTCTTATTTATCTTTTCTTTCTATTCATTTTTTCCTGTTTTGTCTTTCCATTTATTTTTTCTTTCTTTTTCTGTTTTGTCTTTCTATTTATTTTTATTCCTTTTTCTTTTTTCTTTCTATTTATTTTTTCTTTCTATTTATTTTTTTCTTTCTCTGTATTTTTTCTTTCTTTCTCTTTTTCGTTACTTCTTCCTGTCTTATGACGTCACTAGTTATTTTTCTCCCTTCACACTTTTCTTTCATCTTTCCTTTCTTTTCTTATCTTTATTCTTTGCCCTTTTGACGTAATTCCTCTTCTTTTTGTATTCTTTGATCCGCCTTTTTTACGTCACTATTTGTTTCCGTAAGTCTCTCTCTCTCTCTCTCTCTCTCTCTCTCTCTCTCTTTCTTTGTATCTACGTTTCTTCCTTTCTATCTCTCTCTTTCGTTCTTTCTTTACCTCGTTTTTGTTTTTTTTATTTTGATTTTTCCGCGCCACCTGTTTTCTTCATCAGCCAATCTCTTTTTATGTCGACGTTATTTTTAATGGATAGCAATTAAAGTTTTTTTTTTTTTTTTTTTACTCACGTTCACCCCAAACAAGACATATTGCCACTTGGACGTAAGGTACCACTATTTGGAACCATGCCTTAGAAAGATTAACAAGATGTTTGTTTACATTGCATTTAAACTTCTGCATATCACTACAGTCAGGGAAGCAGCCCAGATGTGACAACAATGCTCTATGCATGGACGAATGGTGACCTTGTAGAGGTACAGGATGCTCTCAGGTGGGAGTAGTCTTCTAGCTCGATAGAGGGAACCCACCTTCTTTGCAGCAGCCTTTGCAATAGCCTTAATGTGTTTTTTCTAGTTTATACTAACCGTGAATGTTAAGCGGAGGACTTTGAAGGAAGAATTCTCAGGTTATTTGTCATGGATATCAATGGTTGGAGAGGTGTCTTGTAATTGTTAAAGGAGAGCAGCTTAGTCTTACTAGCATTAAATGTTACTATCCATTTGTGGCCCCATTCTATAATAGTCTGGAGGTCATTTTCTAATGATTCTGACATTTATAATTTAATTATTAGAATTTTTTGGAGATGAGTACTTTTTATATTTTATTTATTTTCGGACTATTATTCTCGTCTTTATATAGTTACTAGCAGGGATGCCCGGCGTTGCCCGGGTATTTGGAAATGTATGTTAAGCAAAAAAAAAAAAAAAGTGGTCAATTTTTTAAACTTTGACCCCTATTATGACCCCTTAAAATTTATTGTTTTGGGCTCTAATCAAGTTATTAAGTTAGATCTATGTCCAAGGAACCTATATCTAAAATTTCAAAATTGTCAGAGGAGTTTGGTAGAGTTCTCAAAGGTCAAATCGTTGAACTTTCACCCCTTAATCACCAAATTTCTGGCCGAAAACCGATCATATCGATTTTATCAAATTTCGAGTCTGTAGACAAAACATTGACAGAGTTATTGCGTACACACACAGACACACAGATACACAGATACACAGACAGACAGACAGACACTTTCACTTTTATAGATATATAGATTGTTTCACGACGTTTCGACCAACTATTCCTCTGCGGCCTTCGTCAGGTTGTTAAACGTAACAGGATAGGAATGCTGAGTCTTTTAACTGTATCTTCAGTAATTACTGCCTTCCATAGTTGTCGTCATTGCATCACGTTTGGCAAACTTTCAACATTTTAATCCTGCCCAAAGCCGTCCAGAGGATTAGTTGGTTGAAACGTTGTGAAACAACGATTATTAAAGATTCTGCCATTGTCTGCACCCGTTCTTCCCTCATGCATATTATAGAGCGTTGTATCATTTGCAAATATACCCATCTCGGACACAATATTATTAGGGAGGTCGTTCATGAATATCGCGAATAATAGTGCTCCAAGGATCGACTCCTGAGGTACTCTCACATTAATACGAAGCGAATTTATGTAAGGAGATAAACCTCCCTCTCCCCAAAAGATCATTAAAAAAAAATCCAAACGAACAAAAAAAAAAATAAAAATAATATTAATATCAATAAATTTACATATTAATATACGGATGTAATTATATAGATGTATGTACTTTATTACCATCTATCATTTTTAAGATGGGATCCACCGATCGCCGCAAAATTTTTTTCTAAATTTAACCTGATGAAGCTTTTGTATGAAACGTGAAACTGAAACTAAAATACCCCCCCCAAAAAAAAACCCTAACAAGTAAAAAGAAAAACGCCCCCTCCCCACAAAAAACAACTCTCCTTGAGAATAACCTGTGGTGTTTCCTGGAAGCTGAGTGACAATAAATCTCCCCGGATTTCCAGTACTCTCCGCTACTTTCAATAACATTTGCAAATGAATTTGCAATATCGCAACAGCCGATTACCATTTATTTCTCGCTAGCAGTGGCCATTGGTTTGCACTGGAATTTAGGTTGCAATAAGCCTCGCCCAAGGTCCCAGTTCCACCAGAGGTACAGTCAGTGCTCTTTCCTCGATCTTTCCATCCTTCACGACCCTTCTCGACTATTTGATATCATTTTTTTTTTTGAGAGGGTGGTTGGTGTATTATTATTATTATTATTATTTATTATTATTATTATTATTATTTCAATCTTCCGACAATTTTCGCAAGATTCTGGCGGTTCCCAACAAGGCAGTCTTCTGAAGTTGAAGTACTCCAACGTTGCAATGGATCCCAGTTTGCTCCATCCATTTGACGAATCCTTTTGTAACACTATCAAGGGCTCCCATTATAATAGATGCGACTTCTACATTATTCAGCTTCCACAATCCTTTTATCTCCATTTTTCAAGTCTATCTATATAAGAACCAGGTACGTCCAAGGATGGAGTACTGTTGCCACATCTGGGCAGGAGTTGCTAGAAAGGACTTGTCCTGCCTTGATAGAGTTCAAAATAGACTTTGTAGCCTCGTAGGGGATGTCCTTTTCTCTTCCCTGCAACCTCTTTCTCACAGAAGTTGCGAGTTTGTCTCTGCTTTATCGTTACTTTCATGGCAAGTGCTCGACTGTGCTTCAATCTATGCCCCCCCCTTGCCAAACTTTCACAAGAAACACTCGTCTAGCAGAAAACACTATCAATAATTCCCCCCACTCTTTATCTGTGCCTAAACCTAAACGTAGATTCCATGAACAAAGCTTCTTTCTTAGAACTGCACGCCGGTGAAACTGTCTTCCGTTTTCCTGCTTTCCAGCTGATTACAATATGGCCGTCTTCAAGTCCAATGTAAACATGTTCTTGATGAGCCGTTCCATATAAGTGCACAAATGTACCGAATGTCATTACTAACGATTACTTTATTGCCCAATTGTCTACTGTACACTCTTTGACCCTTATCCTCGAGTGGCCTCTAGGCCTTGATAAGTGGTGATGCCTATGCAAAAAAAAAGTTGTATTTTCTTTTTAAATTAATAGAAAAGGTGTTTTTAATATGAATATCAATACACACAAACATGTATATAGAGAAGTATATATTTATTATTACAGGGTCAATTCTCTATATACGTTCGGTGGCGATATTTTCACTTCAGCATCAAAAATGAAAATGTTTATATTCCTTTCTGCGCATACATATACCTGAATTAATAAAAACACATTAAAAAAAACATTCTAGGCCAATTAGATGCATTCCCTTGAATTTATAAAAATTGTCGTTTTCAATCTATTCTGAAATGGATTAAAAAAAAAACAGATAAGAAGTTGAGCCGAGATCCACGACAAATCCAAGATCAACGTTATCTAATTCCGAGCTATCATCTCAACTCGCTCAATCATGCATCGAGACAATAACGACCACACAAACACACAGGGTCCTGGATATGACCTTAAACTAATTCCGATGGTGAGGCCCCCAGCTTGCGGGCTTTGAGGGTGTGGAGCCACCTTTTAATTGCCATTGCTCTCAGGTCCACTCTGACACAGACTGGTCGTACCTGTTAGGACCCCAACTATTTAACCCTTATCCTCGAGTGACCTCTTGGCCTTTATAAGTCTTGGTATTTTTTTTTGGACATTCTCCTTTTCTTTCTCCTCCACATTCACGTCAACTGGCACAGCTATATCAACGATTATTGCCGTGCGTTTCTTTCTTTCCGACAAGACTGAACCTGGTCTCCTTGCTTCAATCACATCATCATATTTCACAATATCTTCTTTTTTTTTTTACACGGTAGTCACCGCTTATCAAGGCTCGGAAGCCACTCGTGTCCATTAATCAAGGGGATAATATCGCGTTAATCGTTAGTAATGGAGATTTGATAAAAGTGTCTTACTTAAGGGTGGGGCGGGGGCGGTTCATCAGGAATTGGTTTATGCTGGACTTGGAGACATCCAGGTTGTAGTCAGGTGGGAAACAGGCAAACGGAACAGAGTTCCACAGGCGTGCACTTCTAAGAAAGAAGCTTTGTTCATGGAATTCTCCACCACTCCTTTTAGAACATGCTCGTACCATTTTTCACTGCATTCCAACCCGCTTTTCTTGTCGAATGGATCTTTCTTGTAATACTGTCATGACGGATCTTGCACTCTTTTTTGAGCTAACTTCTCATAACTACTGACGAGTTTTGGCGGTGCCTATATGTATATATATATATATACATATACATATACATATATATATATATACATATATGTATATACACACACATATATACATATATATATATATATATATGTATATATATATATATATACATATATATATATATATATATACACATTCTCACCTTTCGGCCCACACAGTCGACACAGGGAATTTTCAGCCACTTTATCAATGTGATACTTCTCATAGTTTGCCCTGACAAACTACTACTACTACTACTACTACTACTACTACTACTACTACTATTACTATTATTATTATTATTATTATTGTTATTATTAATTATATAATGTATAAAATATGACATTAGTTGATAAAACGGTAGTCAGCAATTACGGGTCGTCCTAGCAATTAGGTAAATGATTTATTAATCTTTATTTTCTAATTTGATGAATGACGTCATTATTTTTTACGCCATCCGGCTGTCTTAGTTTGGGCATAAGATGTCAGAAAAGATCTATATATCTATAAAAGTGAAATTTGTGTGTGTGTATGTGTGTGTGTGTTTGTGTGTACATTTTCCTACCAAACTACTCTGCCAATTTTCAGTCGACTCGAGATTTAATCGGTTTTCGGCCAGTAATTTGGCTGTCAATGGGTCAAAATTCAACGATTTGACCTTTGAGAACTCTACTAAACTCCTCCGCCAATTTTGTGTCTAAACACTTGAAATTTTAGATGTGGGTTACTTGGACATGGATCAAACTTTTTGATTTGATTTGAGCCCAAAATAATAAATGTTAAGAGGTCAAAATTTAAAAAAAAAATGACCTCTGCAGTCTCTACCAAATAACTCAGCCAATTTTTGGTCTAAATTTTACATAGGGCAAGCTGTTTAATCGGTTTTTGGCCAAAAATTTGGTTAAAATACTTGCTACATGTCTGAATACCCTTTATGTAAATTTTCAAATGTTTAGGCTCAAACTTGGTTGAATAGAAATATATCTAGCATAATCTTTCTATTATATCTATAAAAGTGAGAATGTGTGTGTGTGTGTGTGTGTGTGTGTGTGTGTGTGAGAGAGAGAGAGAGAGAGAGAGAGAACAATTCTCAACCTATATATTCAACAAATTTTTTATCTACAGATTTGAAAATTTGTATATAGGGTATTCAGACATATGGAAATATATCTAGCATAATCTATCTATTATATCTATAAAAGTGAGAATGTGTGTGTGTGAGAGAGAGGGAGAGAGAACAATTCTCAACCTATATATTCAACAAATTTTTTATGTACGGATCTGAAATATCACATTTGTATAGAAGTAGAAATCTGGATACCTATTCTTTTAAACTTTAAATTTAAATTTTCGATCAAAAACCGATTAAAAAGCTTGCCTGATATCTGAGTACACTTTATGTAAAATTTCAAATATTTAGACGAAAAATTGTCTAAGTAATTTTTATTTTACATTGACTCCAATTTTGATCCTTTAACATTGTTTTGAGCTCAAATAAAATTATAAAGTTCGATCCCTGTCTAAGTAACCTACATTTAAAATTTCAAGTGTTGGGGCCCAAAATTGACGGAGGAGTTTGGTAGAGTTTTTAAAGGTGAAATCGTTAAACTTTGACCCCTTAACAGACAAATTTCTGGCCGAAAACCGATAAAAAGATTTTCCCAAATCTCAATACCCCGTATGTCGAATCTCAAGTTTATAGACTAAAAATTGGCAGAGTAGTTTGATAGGAAAATGTACACATACAGACACAGAAAGACAGACACATACACACAAACAGACAATTTTACTTATATATATATTTATAAATATACTTATATATATATATATATATATATATATATATATATATATATATATATAAACAGCCTACAGAAAATGGACTCTTATTTATGAAAGTATGATAGGTTATGAAAAGGAAGGGTTGTAAAGAGATAGCTTCGAATTTGAGGGTATCAAAACCAAAGCAAAATATGATGAAAGTAAAAATAAAATAGATAAACCCCATAATTTATTATACCATACTTGTTCACACTGAAACACTTATCACAATATTCTGTGGATCTATATTAAAAAACATTGTTAAACTTTGTGACATATTTCCATTCTATGGAGGTCAGGCGCGAACGAACAACCCATAATTTTATTATACCATATTTCTTCAAACTGAAACATAATTATCAAAGTATACTTATGCAGATAGACATGAAAAGTCTTTATTAAAGTTTGTGCCTATTTCCATTCTATGGAGGCCAGTAGCGAACGCAGACCCCACAATTATATTAAACCATCCCTATTTAAGTTAAAACATACTTATCAAAGTATTATTATGTACATCTATATCAAAAACACTTGTAAACGTTTTCTTTTCAATTTTTAAAATTTTGATTTCCATACTTTGTGGACCAGGCGTGAACGCAGACCCCACAATTTTAATGAATTATCATTATGCCAGATCAAACATACCCATTCCTGTGTCTCGATACATCTTCTATCATTATATGTGATCAGTTTTCTATAATAGTCAACCATATAGGAGCCTATTCGTGACCAGACACATACAGAGACGTTCAGCATTATATATATATATATATATATATATATATATATATATATATATATATATATATATATGCCAATATTTTAATCGTTTTTAAACGTTAATAAATTTATTAAAGTACGGGGACACTAAAATAAATTTATTAACGTTTAAAAACGATTAAAATATTGGCACATTTTTTTCCTCGCTCGTTGTGCCAATATTTTAATCGTTTTTAAACGTTAATAAATTTATTTTAGTGTCCCCGTACTTTTGGCACATTTAATAAGTTCCCCATTAGAACTCTTTATTTTTCGACACAATATTATATATATATATATATATATATATATATATATATATATATATATATATATATATATATAAGAACAAGTAGTTAATAAAAAATGTTAAAAAACACTTTAAGCTCTATTTCCTATTTGGTTTTATCGAGCTTTTACATCTGGTTGAGATTACTTTATAAATATTAATTCTTTAATGTTTATAATTTACTTTAGTTTTACCATCTTGGACTATTTTGGTAAATTTAATTGTAATTCTTATATATATATATATATATATATATATATATATATATATATATATATATTCAGCCACAGACAGACTGATTCGCTGTATCACAGATTATCATCTATCCCAAGCTGGGGACAATGTCTAGTCGATAGTTACAATTTGGTTTAGCATATATTTTTCTTTCTTTCTTTCTTTCTCTCTCTTCTGTCTCTCTTCCATCCTTACATTCCTTTCTTTTCGGTTCCCTTCCTCCCCCCCCTCTTCCTTCTTACTATTCTTAAGAAAAGAAGAAACACACATTCACTTGCCCTGTACCCCTCCCCTTCTTCTTCTTCTTCTTCTTCTTCTTCTTCTTCTTCTTCTTCTTCTTCTTCTTCTTCTTCTTCTTCTTCTCTCAAGTACCTCACCTGTTCACCAGACTCACCTGGCCAAACTTACCAAGCAGGTAAACAGCCGAGCCCTCCCTCCCCGGCACCCCTGATGCAATTCGACAGGTGAAACCCGAATGTCCTTCACGCGTGCCAACGCAGATTGAATCCTCATCTGCGAGCAGTTAAAAGCTAGTTCTGAACGGCACATCGATGGAACCAAAATAATCTACCCCTCCCTCTCTCTCTCTCTCTCTCAAAAAACTCTCTAAGAGTTCCATCAGGATGATTTCTTCGACGTACACCCTCCTGCTATCCCCCTTCCACCTTGCCAGAAATTCTTTAACCTCTCGCAAAAAAACAAAAAAAAAACAAACAAACACGATATACCCAAGTGCTCACAAAGTACTCAAGCAAACATAAAATTCATACGTTGGGAGAACAGTAAATAGCCGGCGCAGATGCAAAACGAAAAATAAAACAATATTTATTAACCTCTACGCATGAGGCAGACCAAAGCTTAATTATATTTTTATCAAGGATAGAAAATCTAGACTCTGTTAATATATATATATATATATATATATATATATATATATATATATATATATATGTGTGTGTGTGTGTGTGTGTGTGTGTGTGTGTGTATATGTAGTTTTGTCCGATTTTCTATGATTTAAACTAGGGACCGCCAAAAATGGCCGAAAAATCAAGTTGTTGTTGTTTTTTAAAACGAAATTACATTTATTAAAATCCATTATTTCTGAGTAACTTTTTTTTTACAGAAAGATAAAACCCTGAATTTTATCATATAGAAAACAGAATAATGTAAAACTTTTTCTACTAATTTTAATTAAATTTTAAATGTTAAATTTTCCCCAAAAGTTAACAATTGGCGTTTTTTGTTTTGCACTAAAAACGTATATAAATAGTTAAAAAAAAAAAAGAAGGTTTTTGAAAGAATTAATTTGTTTATTTCTTGTCTAACTAAGATTTAGGGTGATTTTCTATGAGAATATGCAAAAATATTATAATATAAGTGCCTGGATTTCAAATAATTCTACTTATTCATATAGGCAACCAGTTACTTCGTGTCGATTCGATTACTGTTTACATTTGTACTTGATAAAAAGCAAACTACGGAAGACCAAAAAGCCAAAAAAAAACTTATTTTTCAGTGACGAAAATTTCAATGTATTATTAACGCTGAGGCTGGCCAGTATCAGATGGGTGACCATTTGTATGAGTTTGGTTTTTAATGTGTGTGTGTGTGGGGGCCAGGCCCTCCAAAATGCGGAGGGGGCAATTTAAAACAGAATTAAAAATATATTTCAGCGCATTTGGTCCACCGTAGTCGAAAGGCAGCAAACGTTTCCAAACTTGATCGAAAAAATAATGATATTTTTAACACAAAGGGCACAATATTTATCGAATTTTTTTTGTATCGATTCTTCGAAGTATGCCCTGTTTAATAATGATCATGCATTATTCAGCTCACTAAAAAGAAATTGTTAATTTATTTATCAAAGATTTTAAAATGGCTTTTTTCGTATAAATATTAAAAAAAAATTCTTGTTTTGCTTAACTTAAATTAATTATTTTACTTAACATATTCACCGAATTTCACAACTCAAAAGCGGGATAATTAAACACAATCGAAGTTCTGATATTCAGACATCAAAATAAGGTATGCAAACAAGTTTTTTTTTAATCTATAATCCCGTCCCTTACAAAAACATATGTTTTGTTCAGTTCAGATGATTATTTTAAGCATATTTGGAACCCCCCCTCAAAACAAGGGGGGGGGTTGTAAGCAAAATATATATATATATAAATATATGAAGGATCGGATTTTGCATATAAATATTCCATTTGGAATTTACCCATTGGATTGAAATTTTTAATTCGACCGTTTTGGATTTTACCATTTTTGGATTTTTACCCTTCACCGGACTATCCATTCATGTGAAATCTTTTTATCATTTTTCTTTTGCCTCCTGTTCCCCTTACCTCACCTTTTTTTTAACCAAGTAAGATCTGTGACTTACTTGTAGTTTCATTAAATACTTTTATATGCAAAATCCGATCCTGCATTTTGCTAATTCCTGCCCTCTGATGAGAAGGAGAGTATTTCTTCGAAACTCCGCAGATTAAGGACTATCCACTTATCTTGTGCTTCCTTTTTTAAAATTAAATATGTTTTTAACTCTTTTTCAAGATGTCTTTTAACATGTTTTATTAATCATTTGTTCATATTATAAGCTCTATTTCCTTTTCGGTTTTATTGAGCTTTTACATCTGGCTGAGTTTATTTTACTTGTAAATATTAACTCTTTAATATTTATAATATATTTTAAGTTTACCATTTTGATTACCTTGGTAAACTTATTGTATATATATATATATATATATATATATATATATATATATATATATATATATATATATATTATATGGAAAAATGCGCGCATGAAAAGTAATATTCTTAAGATCTTATTAAACCTGGAAAAGTAAAAGACAAGAAATTCAACATGGAAAAGTAAAGGACAAGATATTCTAGTAAAGTAAAAAATAAGAATTTTTTAGACTTAAAATATTGCAGCTAAAAATAAAATTTGAATATTGATAAATATTTTATTTATTATTTGCATATGTTGTTGTTTATTGTTGTAAAGGGTGTCAGTCGCTGGATTGAACTTATTTCCCTCCTATTATTTGCATATATTTATGTAGTTAAAATTTTTTGAATAAAATTAATTCATTAGTTAGTTAGTTAGTAGATGGAATTAATAATTTTATAATTTATATATATATATATATATATATATATATATATATATATATATATATATATATATATATGATGAAAATAATGGAAATAGTATTCCGACAAAATAGAGAAATAAAAAGGAGCAAACATCCGGAGGAAGTCTCGAAATAAAGACGAAACATTGATGAGCACATAACCCGGTTTGTTCCTTTTTATTTCTCTTTCTCTCTGTCTCTCTGTTTATATATATATATATAAAATATATTTTAGTCATCGACATACAGTCCTGTTTCGTTGTATCACAACTCATCAGTGCCGCTAGACTAGCACCTATCCCAAGCCGAGGATCGAACCTAGAACTGTCGTGATGACAGTCGACAGTTCTACCCCTTGACCACAGAAGCGGTGCCCGCAACTAATCTGTCCGAATGTCTATTTAAATAAACATCCGTCCGCCATTCGTAAAGTGCTCAAACGTTAAGACCAAGTAGTTAATAAAACATGTTAAAAAAAACTTTAAGCTCTATTTCCTGTTTGGTTTTATCGAGCTTTTACATCTGGTTGAGATTACTTTATAAATATTAATTCTTTAATGTTTATAATATGCTTTAGTTTTACCATCTTGGATCATTTTGGTAAACGTAACTGTAATTCTTATATATATATATATATATATATATATATATATATATATATATATATATATATATATATGTATATATATATTATCGAGGGAACGGTTGTTCCTTACCAGTCGCATATATTGAACCGACATCTTGCTGCCCAAATCCCTACATAGTACCCCAGTAGTTGTTGCCCCTGATAGTAGCCCCTACACCAAAGTGGCAATTTGCCTTGTTTGGGGGGGGGGAGATGTAATAAAAAAAATTACCCCGAACAAAAGACCCCGACTTATCCAGGAATTATGTTATATAGAGCACTTCCGGGAGATGTCAAGTAACCTGCATTCATTTTCATTTTAATAACTAATTTATATATAAAAGTGGAAATGTCTGTGTGTGTTTGTCTGTCTGACTGTGTACATTTCCCTACCAAATAACTCTGTCAATTTTCCATTGAGCAAATAAGGTCTTATGGCGAAGATGTTGAGTTTAAGAGAAGATTATAGATCAGCGCGACCTTCTGATCACCCCCGAAATTTATCGGCACTGTAATTAATTTGTTATGTAAATTTTATAGCGAATGAATACAAAATGAGGCTTGAATCACATTAGATAACCGGAGTTAAACAACGTTGGACTTGGCCAGTACCGGATGGGTGACCAATTTGGGAAAAACTTTGGGAATTATCTGCAAGTAAAGTAAAATTTGGGAATAACCTGTAAGTATTTCGTTCAAACTTCTCGACTTAACGTTCATGGGGAGCATGGGTTGGAACAAATACATTGATGGCATTGAGATTTGACATGAGGGGTATTGAGATTTACGTGGAAAGGGACAGCCCTTTTTCGTGTAACAGATGTACCTCCATAAGGCTACAAACGGGACCTTAATATGCAACCATATGATTGTTGTTGATATTAGGAAAATAGAATGTTTAGAAATTTTGTATTTGGAACGCTAGCAAGGCACGTTAACTTGATAGAATGGAATGTTATTTTACTGTAAGGAAATCATAACTTACTTGCTCTTGAATGTGTGTGCCAGAAATGGGAGGGGCAAAGAAAGGCGAAAATGACGACATCCAGTTGTTTTATCATTGACGGTCACGTGTGAATAAAAACAGCCGTGAAGCAAACAGGGGACAAGTTGGAAGAACGTGGGCTATGTATGTAGTCGTGTGCTTTAAAGAGTGTCGAGGTTTATCTTTAGAATTTTTGACAACAGAGTGTGCAGTTGGAAGTTTTGACAACAGGGTGTGGAATTGTAAGTTTTTTGACAATATGGTGTGAAGTTGGAAGTTTTGACAAAAAAGTGCGAAGTTGGAAATTTTGACGACCGAGTGCGCAGTTGGAAGTTTTTGACAACAGGGTGTGGAGTTAAAACTTTTGAGAATAGGGTGTGGAGTTAAAAGTTTTGAGAACAGGGTGTGGAGTTGGAAGTTATTACAACAGGGTGTGGAGTCGGAAATTTTGACAACAGGGAGTGGAGATGGAAGTTTTGACAACAGGTTGTGGAGTTGGAAATTTTGACAACAGGTTGTGGAGCTGGAAGTTTTGACAATAGGGAGTGGAGATGGAAGTTTTGACAACAGGGTGTGAAGTTAGAAATTTTGACACCAGAGAGTGGAGTAGGAAGTTTTTGATAACAGGGTGTGAAGTTGGAAGCTTTGACAGCAGTTTCTCGAATTTACCTGAGAAATTGTCAGTTTTACCATAAAAGGAGAATTTGGCACGAAGAGATCTGTTTCTGAATTCTATCTATCTTTCTAACTCGGGGATATTTTGAACGGAATTTTTTTTTATAGAACCCTTTAATTAATTAAAGGAGTTGGCATGTTTTCGTTCGGTCAGTTATAAATTCTGGCAGATTCCCGATTTCGACGGAAATATGTATGGATCTGACAAGATACACTTGAATAAGATTGGAAGTTACGTCGAATGAAACTTTGTGAAAGCTACGAAACCTATATCTACAATTTCAAGTGTTTAGACACAAAATTGTAGGAGAAGTTTGGTAGAGTTTTCAAAGGTCAAATTGTTGAACTTTGACCCCTTATCGGCCAAATTTCTGGCCGAAAACTGCTTACAATGATTTTCCCAAATCTCAGTACCCTGTATATCAAATTTTGAGTCTGTAGAGTAAAAATTGACAGAGTTAAGGTGAGAAAATATCAGGAATACAACACTAGCAATATGTTTTTCAAATTTGCATTTTTTTTAAATTTTAATATCTAATCTATCTATATATCTATAAAAGTGAAAGTGTCTGTCTGTCTGTGTACATTTCCCTACGCAATAACTCTGTCAATTTTTACTCTACAGACTCAAAATTTGATATACAGGGTACTGAGATTTGGGAAAATCATTGTAAGCAGTTTTCGGCCAGAAATTTGGCCGATAAGGGGTCAAAGTTCAACAATTTGACCTTTGAAAACTCTACCAAACTTCTCCTACAATTTTGTGTCTAAACACTTGAAATTGTAGATATAGGTTCCTTGGACATGGATCTAACTTAATAACTTGATTTGAGTCCAAAACAATAAATGTCAAGGGAGCATAATAGGGGTCAAAGTTTAAAACATTGTCCGCTTTTGTTTTGCTTAACATACACCTCAAAACACTCGAGCAACACCGGGCTGAAATGCTAGTATATCTATATAAATGAAAATGTCTGTCTTTCTGTATACATTTCCCTACACAATAACTCTGTCAATTTTCAGTCTACAGACGCGAAATTTGATATACAGGGTACTAAGATTTGGGAAAATCTCTGTAATTCGTTTTCGGTCTCAAATTTGGCTGTTAAGAGGTCAATGTTCAATGATTTGATCTTTGGAAACTCTACCAAATTCCTCCGACAATTTTGGGTCTAAACACTTGAAATTTTAGATATGGGTCCCTTGGACATAGATCTAACTTAATAACTTGATTTGAGCCCAAAACAATAAATGTTAAGGGGTCATAATAGGGGTCAAAGTTTAAAAAAATTGACCTATGCGGTCTCTACCAAATTACACAGACAATTTCTGGTCTGAACATTTGAAATTTTACATAAAGGGTATTAAGAGATATGGTTGGCTTTTTCATCGGTTTGGGTCGAAAATTTTTAGTTACCAATATATAAATGTATGTATGTTTGTTTGCATGTCTGCCAATACTTTTGACAGAGGCGATGGATTTTCTCAAGATCAGTATCATTTTAAAGTTCAACTTTTCAGACGACAAATATTGAAAAATTGACTAAAAACATTAATATCTTCACCTTAAACTGGACACTTTTCTACAGGGGAGGGGCGGTTTTTCTGCCGATATTTTTTAAAGTTATCCTCTCCTTTAGATTGTCTAGCCTAAATTAAAAAAAATGTCACTTCCGGTTTGGCGGTGATCGTAACAGAATACACGTTAGGTTTTTTCCCGTTCTTTTGCTCCTTTGCAGTAAGGGTTCGAGCCTGCTTTCCCACTGCCACGTTTTGTTTGCTCAACATACACATCCAAACACCCGGGCAACGCCAGGCTGAAATGCTTGTATCTCTATAAAAGTGAACGTGTCTGTGTGTCTGTCTGTGTACATTTCCCTACGGAATAACTTTGTCAATTTTAAGTCTACAGACTCGAAATTTGATATACAGAGTACTGAGATTTGGTAAAATCTTTGTGATCCGTTTTCGGCCAGAAATTTGTCCGTTAAGGGGTCAAAGTTTAACGATTTGACTTTTAAGAGCTCTACCAAACTCTCACAGAAGTTTTGGGTCTAAACACTTGAAATTTTAGATGTAACACCCTCTCTTATGAAGTTATGTAAGGACCCCTGATCTTCAAAAACTTCGTAAAACTCGGCTCGTATCGTCTGGTATTTCGAGAGGCGTCACATTGCATCTGGTATGCTGAAAATGAACTACAAAACTCATGCAGGCAAGAAAAACAAGGGACACTTGAATTCTATTCTAATTTCACAAAATATATTACAGACCTTTTTACAAATATATGGTTCAGTTCTTAGTAAGTTTGTAAAAGTCTCAAATCTCTCTTCTCTTCGGAGATAGCCTCAGACGGGTTGGAGGAGAGGTGTGGCGGTCACGTCTCAGGGAGCGATATTATTACTTCGAGTTTTGCGCACACTCTCTGGCTGGAAACTGATCATTTTGCGCGACATCAGCACTATATAGTAAGGTCAGGCGTGGGGTAGATGATTTCAGAAGCCAATCGGATCACCCCACGAATTTGGGGAAACCTCCAAATTTTGGGGTGTGCAATTCGGCCATATCACTAATTTTGCAATCTGGGCTCAAAGTCAACATCTAATTCTCATGACCCCAGGGGGCATCGGCTATCAGTCAGAACCCCTGGTACTGACTCGTCAGGCCAGACGATGTCAACGGTATTGTTCTAATATTTCCTGTCGTCAATTTCGAATAACAAAATATATCTCTGATTTCCAAACAATAAAGCAAATATATCTCTTTTGACAATGAAATAAAGTATATGCTTCTACTTTATATTTTTGGGATATCTTACCTTGCCCGGGATCCATTAAAGCTATCTTAGCAAACCCGGCTTCCCAATGAGGGGCAATTCGCTCCCTCAGGTCGATCAGGTTACTTGCAAATGGATCTAACTTAATAACTTGATTTGAGCCCAAAACAATAAATGTTAAGGCGTACAGGTTAAAAAATGTTAAGGCGTATAGGGGTACAGGTTAAAAAAAAAAATTGACCTCTGCGGTCTCTACCTAATTACTCAGACAATCTCTGGTCTAAACATTTGAAATTTTGCATAAAGGGTATTCAGAGATAGGGCCAGCTTTTTCATCGGTTTAGCTCGAAAATTTTTAGTTACCAATATATAAATATATGTATGTATGTCTGTTTGCATGTCTGTTAAACTTTCGACAGAGGCGACGGATTTTACCAAGATCAATATCGTTTTGAAGTTCGATCTTTCATACGACAAATATCGAAAACTTGGCTAAAAGCATTAACATCTTCACCTTCAACTGGGCACTTTTCTACATGGGGGGTCGCTTTTTTCGCCGATATTTTTGAAAAATATCCTCTTCTTTCGATTGTCTAGCCTTAATGTAAATATAAGCCACTTCCGTTTGATGGTGGTCGCAACCGCAAAAACGTCAGGTTTTTTCCCCGTTCATTTCCTCCTTCGCGGTACATGTTCGAGCCTGCCTTCCTTTTTTTTTCTTTGATCAACATACACATCCAAACACCCGGGCAACACCGGGCTTAAATGCTAGTATATATATATATATATATATATATATATATATATATATATATATATATATATAAATTATTATGTATTAAAATTCAATATGGCGTAATAGAAAAACATAATGGTAACTGCAGCTTCTCTTCCAATTTTCTGATTTTGTCAAATCACATTTTAATTCTTTTTTGACGGATTGATTGTTGCTATTTCTTCTGATGAGTTAAGGGCATAATAGATTCACTGATTGATATAATAATTAAGTGATTGATTTTGCTCTACGAAACAGATACTGTTAAGAATTGTATAAGTCAACTGAATTACAGGAATAAATTATAAGATGGTCAACATCATGAATTTTGGAATATAACTTTTTGTCATTTATTCTATATATTGCTCTGTATTCACATTGAGCTTCTTATATAAGGATTGATATATAATAAGAAAATATATTTCTACAGAAATATATATATATATATATATATATATATATATATATATATATATATATATATATATATATATATATATATATATATATAAAATGAAAATTACAATTGAATTTACCAAAATGATCCAAGATGGTAAAATTAAAGTAAATTATAAATATTAAATAATTAATATTTATAAAATTATCTCAGCCAGATATAAAAGCTCGATAAAACTAAATAGGAAATAGAGCTTATAATATGAGAAAACAGTTAATAAAATATGTTAAAAAACACTTTGAAATGAATTAAAAACATATTTAATCTGAAAAGGAAACACTAGATAAATGGATAGTCCTTAATCCGCGGAGTTTCGAAGAAATACTTTCCTTCTCATCAGAGGGTAGGAATTAGCAAAATGCGGGATCGGATTTTCAAGTAAGATCTTTGACTTACTTGTTGCTTCATCAAATACTTCTGCATGCAAAATCCGATCCCGAATTTTGCTAATTGCTACCCTCTGATGAGAAGGAAAGTATTTCTTCGAAACTCCGCGGATTAAGGACTATCCACTTATCTTGTGTTTCCTTTTCAGATTAAATGTTTTTAATTCATTTCAAAGTGTTTTTTAACATATTTTATTAACTGTTTGCTCATATATATATATATATATAAAATAAAAAATTACAATTAAATTTACCAAAATGATCCAAGATGGTAAAACTAAAGCAAATTATAAATATTAAAGAATTATCTCAACCAGATGTAAAAGCTCGATAAAACCAAATAGGAGATAGAGCTTATAATAAGAGCAAGTACTTTATAATAAGAGCAAATAGTTAATTAAACATGTTAAAAAACACTTTGAAAAAGAGTTAAAAACATATTTAATCTGAAAAGGAAACACTTAATAAGGGGATAGTCCTTAATCCGTGGAGTTCAAAGAAATACTTTCCTTCTCATCATAAAGTTGCATGTGTGTGTGTGTGTGTGTGTGTGTGTGTGTGTGTGTGTGTGTGTGTGTGTGCGTGTGTGTGTGTGTGTGTGTGTATTTGTGTGGTCACGACTCCTATATGGTGTGTGTGTGTGTGTTGTCATGACTCCTATATGGTGTGTGTGTGTGTGTGTGTGTGTGTGTGTGTGGTCACGACTCCTATATGGTTGACTGGTTGACTATTTTAAAAAACTGATTACATATAATGATAGAATATGTATCGTACCTAATTTGCTCAGTGGGGAAGCAAATAAATCCACTCGAGTAATTTCCCCGACTTGACATAGAAATTCCCAAGTCTAACTAATAGGCTCTCAAATGTTGAACAGAAGCATTTATAGAACCCGAAGGTTACATCGGTCGAAACGTTGCGAATATAACAACTAAACTGAGTCCGGATTATCAAATCAAAACGATTGATACGAGAACTGACAAATTTTAATGAAAGTTTGAATATTTATTCACTAAATTATTTATTTTATCAGCGAAACAAATATTGACATCGTATTGATCTTTAAAATATTGAACACTAGCGGAGAGGGGAGGGAAACAGGCAAGCGGAACAGAGTTCCACAGGCGTGCAGTTCTAAGAAAGAAGCTTTGTTCATGGTATCTACGTTTTGATTTAGGCACAGGTAGGGAGTGGGGAAAATTATTGACGGTGGTTTCAGCTAGTCGGGTTTTTTTGAGAAAGATTGGCGAGGGGGGACCAGAGAATTGAGCTCAGACGAGCACCTGCCATGGAAATAACGATGAACAATGACAGGCTCGCTACGTCTCTTCTGTGGGAAAGAGGTTGCAGGGTAGAGAAAAGGGCATCCCCCACCAAGCCACGAAGTCTATTTTGTACTCCGTCAAGGCAGGATAGGCTGTTTTTTGCAGCCCCCGCCCAGATGTGGCAGCAGTACTCCATCTTTGGACGTACTTGGCTCTTATATAGATAGAGAGTTGCATCAGTAGTGAGATATCTTCTGGAGCGGTAGAAGGATCCCACCATTTTCCTAGCGACCTTGGCCACAGACTTGATGTACGTGTTCCATTTAAGATCAGGTGTAAAGGTCAATTTTAATTTGTCCAGATTTTCCATTTATTTCTATTGAATCCTGATTCAAAAGTAAAAAAAAAAGTATTTAGGTGCCATCAGCTAGAATCGAAACCAAAACTGTAGCATTCAAAGCTGGTGACGTTAGCACCGTACCAACGTGACACGCATATGAACTGATTAAAAATTAAAAATTAAAAATAAACTAAAGTGAATGTAAAAAATGTTTTACGATATATTTTTTTTCCATTTGTACACAATTTTTGACTCCACAAAAAACAATTTTAACCGACTAAAGACCCATAAAAAACAATTTTAACCGGCTAAAGACCCATAAAAAACAATTTTAACCCACTAAAGACCCATAAAAAACAATTTTAACCGGCTAAAGACCCATAAAAAACAATTTTAACCGGCTAAAGACCCATAAAAAACAATTTTAACCGGCTAAAGACCCATAAAAACAATTTTAACCGGCTAAAGACCCATAAAAAACAATTTTAACCGACTAAAGACCCATAAAAAACAATTTTAACCGACTAAAGACCCATAAAAAACAATTTTAACCGGCTAAAGACCCATAAAAAACAATTTTAACCGACTAAAGACCCATAAAAAAACAATTTTAACCGGCTAAAGACCCATAAAAAACAATTTTAACCGGCTAAAGACCCATAAAAAACAATTTTAACCGACTAAAGACCCATAAAAAAAACAATTTTAACCGGCTAAAGATCCATAAAAAACAATTTTAACCGGCTAAAGACCCATAAAAAACAATTTTAACCGACTAAAGACCCATAAAAAACAATTTTAACCGGCTAAAGACCCATAAAAAGCAATTTTAACCGACTAAAGACCCATAAAAAACAATTTTAACCGGCTAAAGACCCATAAAAAAGAATTTTAACCGACTAAAGACCCATAAAAAACAATTTTAACCGGCTAAAGACCCATAAAAAACAATTTTAACCGACTAAAGACCCATAAAAAAACAATTTTAACCGGCTAAAGACCCATAAAAAACAATTTTAACCGACTAAAGACCCATAAAAAAACAATTTAACCGGCTAAAGACCCATAAAAAACAATTTTAACCGGCTAAAGACCCATAAAAAACAATTTTAACCGACTAAAGACCCATAAAAAACAATTTTAACCGGCTAAAGATCCATAAAAAACAATTTTAACCGGCTAAAGACCCATAAAAAACAATTTTAACCGACTAAAGACCCATAAAAAACAATTTTAACCGGCTAAAGACCCATAAAAAGCAATTTTAACCGACTAAAGACCCATAAAAAACAATTTTAACCGGCTAAAGACCCATAAAAAAGAATTTTAACCGACTAAAGACCCATAAAAAACAATTTTAACCGGCTAAAGACCCATAAAAAACAATTTTAACCGACTAAAGACCCATAAAAAAACAATTTTAACCGGCTAAAGACCCATAAAAAACAATTTTAACCGACTAAAGACCCATAAAAAAACAATTTTAACCGGCTAAAGACCCATAAAAAACAATTTTAACCGGCTAAAGACCCATAAAAAACAATTTTAACCGACTAAAGACCCATAAAAAACAATTTTAACCGGCTAAAGATCCATAAAAAACAATTTTAACCGGCTAAAGACCCATAAAAAACAATTTTAACCGACTAAAGACCCATAAAAAACAATTTTAACCGGCTAAAGACCCATAAAAAGCAATTTTAACCGACTAAAGACCCATAAAAAACAATTTTAACCGGCTAAAGACCCATAAAAAAGAATTTTAACCGACTAAAGACCCATAAAAAACAATTTTAACCGGCTAAAGACCCATAAAAAACAATTTTAACCGACTAAAGACCCATAAAAAAACAATTTTAACCGGCTAAAGACCCATAAAAAACAATTTTAACCGACTAAAGACCCATAAAAAAACAATTTTAACCGGCTAAAGACCCATAAAAAACAATTTTAACCGGCTAAAGACCCATAAAAAACAATTTTAACCGACTAAAGACCCATAAAAAACAATTTTAACCGGCTAAAGACCCATAAAAAACAATTTTAACCGACTAAAGACCCATAAAAAACAATTTTAACCGGCTAAAGACCCATAAAAAACAATTTTAACCGGCTAAAGACCCATAAAAAGCAATTTTAACCGACTAAAGACCCATAAAAAACAATTTTAACCGGCTAAAGACCCATAAAAAAGAATTTTAACCGACTAAAGACCCATAAAAAACAATTTTAACCGGCTAAAGACCCATAAAAAACAATTTTAACCGACTAAAGACCCATAAAAAAACAATTTTAACCGGCTAAAGACCCATAAAAAACAATTTTAACCGACTAAAGACCCATAAAAAAACAATTTTAACCGGCTAAAGACCCATAAAAAACAATTTTAACCGGCTAAAGACCCATAAAAAACAATTTTAACCGACTAAAGACCCATAAAAAACAATTTTAACCGGCTAAAGACCCATAAAAAACAATTTTAACCGGCTAAAGACCCATAAAAAACAATTTTAACCGACTAAAGACCCATAAAAAAAACAATTTTAACCGGCTAAAGACCTATAAAAGGACGGTCCGTAAAAAAAGTCAATCATTTGAGGCTCATAACGCCGCTTTGCAACTTTTAGTTTCAGTGGAGATAGGGTTTGAAAATATGGAGACAGACAGACAGACAGACAGACAGACCGAAAGATAGACAGACCGACCGACCGACAGACAGACAGACAGATAAACAGACGTATAGCCGTTTATATATTAAATTTGATAGGTTTTGGATTACCAGGTAGATCGCCGCACGCCGCACATGCGCAGTAAAATTTTTTCCGCTTTAAAAAAAAAATCTTGTTTCTATTTAAAAAAAATAATAATTTATTAGGTTTTATCTGACAACATTTAATGCAAAAAGACGGAAAACTAAGCTTTAGGAATTCTCCAGAACAAATCATCTCGTTTATTCTAAACCCCCCCACCCACCCACCGCCGCCTTTTGTACCACACATGATCGAGGGGAAGGAGGAGTGCAGATAGTTTCGACTCTATTTGTTGGCTACTGAATCGCAGACCTTATTAACAGCCTGTACATTAAGTGAGCTTTTTTTGGTCATGCATTAAAGATCTATTCTCTGTCGGTAATCCGAATCTAACGAGGCCCCTGAGCGATTATTATAGTTTCCGAGATATATATATATATATATATATATATATATATATATATATATATATATATATATATATATATATATATTCAGCCATTACAAAAATTAAAAAAGACCACAAACAAAGCAAAAAAAAAAAAAAAGAAAACGCAAACAAACAAGATTAGTACTAATAATCGCGCAACCATATTCCATGCAGAAATGACGTCAATGGTCACGTGACGGTAACAGAGAGACGCTCAGGCGTATCGTCTGTTTCTGCTCTCCTCAGCGTAAAACTGGGCTACTCGGTAAATTGGGAAATAGCTTCACTTTTAGCCTGGAGTGTTTTTTTTAAGACTTTCACCGAAAGAGTGTGTATGTGTGTGTGTGTGTGTGTGTGTGTGTGTGTGTGAGAGAGAGAGAGAGAGAGAGAGAGAGAGAGAGAGAGAGAGAGAGAGAGAGAGAGAGAGAGAGAGAGAGAGAGAGCTGTCTGGCATGAAACCAGTGAACCCGCGGTCCAAAATAAAATAAAATAAGAAGTAAAACAAATAAAAAATAAAAAATGAAATAAAATAAACAAAACATGCCGGCGTATTCCAAGTAGAACGTTTTAAAAAATAAAGATAACTTGATAAGATCAGCACGCGTGAGAAGGGTTAACGATGACAAATAAACAGAAAACTTTACTGCTTGAGTTTCCCTTTAAACTTTAATTAATCATTTTAACTTTCTATCCGTCAATTTTAAAGGCTTGATATATATATATATATATATATATATATATATATATATATATATATATATATATATATATATATAAAAGTACTTAATTTAATCACATAAAATTAATATACGAAAGTATAAATTTATACGTAAACTTTAAGTATTTACTTCAAAAGTGCTCAATACGTAGGTAGAGCTAGTTAGTAAGTTATAAAATATATATGGCGATTAAGCTACATTGAATATTCCGCGTTTCATCCACTCTAGAACTATTCAGGCTTATGCGCCTATATATATATATATATATATATATATATATATATATATATATATATATATATATATATATATATGTATATATATATATATATATATATATATATAAGACGCTGACAGAATTCAGATGAAAATCCTTATAGATATTACTTGAAGTAATACTTTCAAAGTGATCCTAGCCAAAAAGGAAAAGCTCAATATTTAAGAATAGAGTAATATATAAGTTTCGTGGTTAAATTTTAAATTCTGAAAAAATAACATATAGAGACATATATTCGAATTAAGATTTTATTCCTTGACAAAAGGAATATATAGAAGGGGGTTATTTTGATTTCCTTAATCCATGGATTTTCAACAATGGCTCATATCATCAGAGGATATGAAATGCGGTTAGCAAAATGTTCAGCTGTGAATGGACGCTAATTTTGCTTTTCAGCACAATTATTGAAAATAGTTTTTTGAGTGGTTGTGGATAATTATATGGAGAAAATTATACGAAAAGAGAAGTTGATATAACCTGAAAAAAAAACAAAAAGCAAAATCGGCCGGGTAGCTGAAACAATAATGTAACTTAACAAAAAGATACGGTAATAAAAAATAAAACGCATATTTGCTCTACAGCAGTATTGAGCACTTTCTTCGTGTTTTATTAATTACCATTTCTATTATATATATATATATATATATATATATATATATATATATATATATATTAAGTAAAGTGATTTTCAATTAAAAAATTTAAAAAAATTTTTTAAATTTAAAAATCAAATTTTAATTAAATTAAAAATCAGTTTCATAAGAAGGAACAACAACAAAGTCAATTATCTGTACGATCGTTTCGGAAATCCGTGCTTTTTATTTGTGGTATACATGAAGTTATGTAGAACAATTATATATAGTTTTTTTGGTAAGCACGTTATAAGAATTATCCCACCTAAATAAGAATTGCTCGATGTACAAAGTAGATGAAATTTGGATGCAAACTTTTTTTCTTAACTTCCCTTACTCCATGACTTTTAATGATTCATTCAATTTTTAATAATTTTTTCAATAATCATTTTCCATGTCCCACTTTAGCAAATAGGGCGTATACCATTATAACAATTTGCTAATATTTTATCCTCTGAGGAGATGGTAGACATCTAAACCCTATTGGATAAGGAGTTAAGAATTTTCTTTGCCTTACATAGAATAATAAAAATCTTTGATATGAAACTCAAACATTTCATGTCGTAAATTTTTTAAATTCATTAAATCGCAAAAATTATATATATGGGAACCTAAAGTTGCAAGTAGTGAAAGGCCGGCAAACATCATTGAAGTACATTTCAATGCTTGAAAATGCTTCTATCAGGACTGAAGGTTCAGGTCTGTTTGGAAGAAATTGGATTTTCCAGCAAGACAACGCTGCGATACACATTTCTCGACAAGCCTGAGAATACTTTTCTTCAAATAATATAGAATTGTTAGATCATCCAGCATGTTTTCCGGACCTCAATCCCATTGAAAATCTTTGGGGATGGATGGCAAAAGAAGTGTTCAAGGATGGAACCCAGTATGATTCGATAAAGGAACTTTCTAATCCAGTTTTCAGTACATGGGATAAAATTCCTTCGCAACTGATAAAATATGCCGAAGAGAATTTTTGAAGTAATTCGTAATAATGGAGGCTATACTAAATACTGAGACCATTTTTAGTAATTTATAATTGTTTGATAAATTATCAGTGGTCCTATCATTTTGACCAGGTTAAAATATTTGTTTTTTAAAAAAATAATTATTAGATCAGGGTTAAGGTTTCGAATGAAGCAGATTTCATTTTTTTCCATCATATTTTCCCTTTTGACAATGGTTTCAACCATTTGTTTGTTAAAAATTCGATAATATGCGGAAACGCTTACTTTCGTAAGTGGTCTTATGATTTTGACCAGGACTATATATACATATATATATATATATATATATACTTAGAGGTATACGTGGTAAACAATGGAATAAAAAGTGTTCAATACCTTAGTAGAGCTCGATATGTTTGTTTATTTTACAATCTAAAAAAATTCATTACCTGTTTTTTCAGATGATAAAAGTTTTACCATCTGAAGAAACAGACAAGAAATTCCTTGACTGCAGAAACAATTGTAATGAACTGAGTTAATATTTCGAGGTTCTAATATATATATATATATATATATATATATATATATATATATATATATATATATATATATATATATGAAACTTTCTTGGATTCTGCATTTTTGGATTTTACCATCATTGGATACCTTACCTTTCACCTGACTATCCATTCACGTGAAATCACTTTTTTTCTTCACCATATTCCCCTTGCTTCACTTTTTGTTATCAAGTAAATCTATGACTTACTTGTTGTTTCATCAAATACTTTTGTCAAGCAAAATCCGATCTCGTATTTTGCTAAATCCTACCCTTTGATGAGAAGGAAATTATTTCTTCGAAACTCTGCGGATTAAGGACTATCCACTTTTTTAGTGTTTCCTTTTTAAAATTAAATATGTTTTTAACTCTTTTTCAAAGTGTTTTTAACATGTTTTATTAACTACTTGTTCTTATATATATATATATATATATATATATATATATATATATATATATATATATATATATATATATATATGAAATAAAATGAAGGTGGAAGGACCTGGATACTCAACGTTTCGCCCGATTTATGCGGGCTTCTTCAAGAGGGATGGTCATTGAAGAAGTCCGCATAAATCGGGCGAAACGTTGAGTATCCAGGTCCTTCCACCTCCATTTTATTTCATATCGTCGGATTTAATCCAGCTCAACAATCATATATATATATATATTTTAAAATTCAACGCTATTTCACACGGTTAATAGTAGCCGAATGGATACGGCCTCCGCTAATCGAGCCAGAGATGTCTCGTGTCGCGGGGTTCGAATCGTTCGACTGGTAGTAATCGTGACACCCTGCACTGAAGAATCCCGAAAGGATGAAACACTAGTGTCTGTAGGTATTTAATTATTATAGTAAAAAAAATAATTATATATATATATATATATATATATATATATATATATACAATACTGTTTCGCAGCAGCTAAACAGGCAACTGTCTCAAGCTAGGATCGAAACCCGACTGCCCAAATGACTGTCAAGGCTTATCACCATTGCGCTATACGGCTGATGCTCTGTGGGTAATGAATTAACGATGTTTTGACATCGTCCAAATGCAATTTGTTTACACAAAGAGCGCTGCTTAATATGCTAATGCAGTTTGTATATCACTTCCCGAAATGCTCAACCCAAGATAGGGAGCATTATAGTCATCCACGTATAGTACTGCTCAGTGCTCCGCTGTTTCATATATATATATATATATATATATATATATATATATATATAACATAAAAATATAACACGGAAATTACATAATTGTCGATGCAATAATTTATTTCAACCTTATGGTATTTTCAAGCATCTAAACTAGACAATTACATTTTTGATACTGAAATAAAGAAAGAAAAAGAATCTGGCCCCGTCCGTCAAAAACCAGAGGGGGTGGTAGTAGCAATCCACTTAATACATTTTATAGAGAGGGTGGGAGTTAAGTTAGTGTGGGAGGGATTTAAAAAAAAAAAACAAGAACATTACCTTAACTCCCACCCTCTCTATAAAATGTATTAAGTGGACTGCTACTACCACCCCCTCTGGTTTTTGACGGGCGGGCCAGATTCTTTTTCTTTCTTTATTTCAGTATCAAAAATGTAATTGTCTAGTTTAGATGCTTGAAAATATCATAAGGTTGAAATAAATTATTGCATCGACAATTATGTAATTTTCCGTGTTATATTTTTATGTTATTGCTCTCTTTACCACATTGAGCTCTCATACCCGGATTTCCTCCTGGAATTATTCCATTATAACACTATATATATATATATATATATATATATATATATATATATGTGTGTGTATATATATATATATATATATATATATATATATATATATATATATATATATATATATATATATAGTATACTATAGTGACTGTACTCGGTGTTTTGTAGCCAATCCTCCCATGCATTACTGCCTTCTTTTGTGGACAACTTCCCCGTTGGAATGACGAGGAGGACTTGTTTGTTGCTAGCTAGTGTTAGAGTGTTGTTTATATAGTGACTGTAGTAGGTGTTCAGTAGGGAATCCTCCTAGGCATTATCGACTTCTGTTAAGAGCAGCTTACATATTTTAAAAAGAGGGGGGGGCTTTTTTTATTGGCGTCTCTCAAAACAGCCCTATCAGGTTATGCTAACGGGCTTGATTGGGCCATTTTTTTTTTTTTTTTACGGATATTCGGTTCCAGCTCTGGGAACCTTTATTGTGCTCATGGCTTGCCCCCACGGTAAGCCATGATGTTGGTAAAGCGACCCGGCTTGTCTGTAGCAAGATCGACAGGAAACGGAAGTTCCCGTTTGCAATGCCTTTTTTTTTCCGCTGCTGCTTTGGGGCGGATCTGCGGGAGTGTGATTGATATCCTCACGATTATAGCCGAACACTTCGTCATTATCAGTCATTGCGAAATTAGGATGCGTGAAATTATTATTGCAGTTCTCTTTCGTAACGAGAACATGGCGAGATTAGCAGTCTGATTAACATGATATTTGAAGTGAAAAAAAAAAAAACAGAAGAAGAGGAAGCAAATAGAGAAAGAAAAACCTTCCGCTGTTTTTCTCTGTCATATTAAAAAGAACCAGTGCATATGTCTATAGACAAAGACCTCCTAAGTAGACCTTTTTCTTCTACAAAATACTCACCATTTATCAAGACCCTGTGGCCACTCGAGGATAAGGCTTGATGAGTATATGTTAGTCAATGGGACAATCGTTAGTAGTGGAAATTTGTTAAATTGGATTGCTTAAAAAAAAACGGCTGATGAAGAACTTGTTTACATTGGACTTGACAATAGCATCTACGCAAATCGCAAGATATCCAAACAGTCGTGCAAGATGGGCCAGTGGTAAGAGTTTAGGCTTCTTACCATGAGGTCCCGATTTCGAATCTCGCTAGATTCAGCCACTCTGATGAGTCATAGACGACAAAACACATGTCAGTGGATACTTATATTAAACAGTGAAGGGGCGAGATCTTATCGCTTAGCTACAAAATCTCATCCCTTCAATGCTGTTATCCCTAAATGGCAGAAAAATTTCTATTCTAATAGTTTCTTTTCCTCGAACAGCTAGACTTTGGAATTCTCTTCCTGGTGTTTCCTTCCCTGGTTTTACAGATATGCAGAAGTTTAAATGTAATGTAAACAAATATCTTGTTAATATTTCCTAGACATGTCTTCAAATAGTAGTTCCTTACGTTCAAATGGCGATATGCTTTGTAAGGGGTGAACATGAGTAAAAAAATAGGCTATAACCTTGACCTTTACCTTGGAAAATGGTGTACACAATCTCTCGGGGGGGCATCATCATGCAAGGTTTGGTGATGATCGGTCCAGTAATGTGGGCTGTAGGAGATGTGATACATTTATGAAAATGTATAATAAATTATTTTATTAATTTTTAGCCGAGAAGAGATATATTTTCACTATATTTTATTTACTTCGTTATTTTGCGCCAAAAGAGTCCATTCTTGTCTGCTCGTTCACATTTTGTAAACAAAACAGAAAAAAAGGGAGGAGGAGGAGGAGGAGGAGGCCTGCGAGCAAGAGGAGAAGGAAGAGACAGAGATACTGTGAACGAGGGGTGGAAGGGGAAGGAGAAAAGAAAGCTCATAGACGAGAAAGAGAGGAGAGAGAAAAGATAGAGAAAAATAAACCGTATATATAGAGAGAGATAGGCCGTATATATAGAGAGATAAACTGGAGAGAGAAAGAGAGAGAGAGAGAGAGAGAGAGAGAGAGAGAGAGAGAGAGAGAGAGATCGTCTATAGATAGAGGGGCCTGAAAAAAGCTGTCAACAGTCAGTGGAGCTTTGCGCTTCAGAGCGACAAGTCGTAAGTCAGCAAAGGTCGGGGTGACGAAGCCAGCGAAAGACGACGGCAGCGTGGTAGCGGCGTCGGCGGAGGTAAATATCAACGACGCAAGTCGACGTTGGCGGCGACGGTAAAAATCTATTTTGATCAGCGGTCAAAGTTAGAATATTGACTGAAGAAAAGAATGAACCCAGCGAAGGAAGAATCAAAGGAGCAATGAAATATTTACTATAAATCAAGGACTTCGACGAGCTTCAGAAACAAAGACTTGGAGCAATTAACACGCACGCGCGTAATGAAACATAAACAATCCAAAGGGCAGAAATATAAAAACTAACCTGCGCATGCGCAATGCAATGTAAACAATCTACCAGAAATAAATATTTAAAAAAGAAAGGACAAAAAAAGAACATTGGTCAACCGAAACTTCCATCTCTCTAACATCTCTCTCTTATCCTAGAACCTGTATTTAATTGAGCAGATTTCTTGTCTTTGATGTGAACATTAACTGCGTTATGTGTTGTTTTTTTGTTATTTTTTTTATATTACATTTGCACCCCAAACAGGTAAACGGGTTGGGAACGTGAAAATTTGTGATAGGGAATGAGATATAGAGAAGCTATGTGTTGTGCTACCAGCTGCGTCTGTGTAAGTAGAGAATCCAAGCCAGTTTTGTGGTTGACATTGAAGTCACCAAATACATGTACTTATGCGCTAGTGTCGAGGGAGAGTGCTGTGTCTATACTGTCAAAGACTTTGTTTATTATGGTGCAGTCCTGGGTCGAGGGAGAGCGGTAAAGAAAATAAAAGTAGCTAATGTTGTGTTGCATGTTTAGTCTAAAGCACATAAAGGCTTGATCGTCAGATTCTAGTTTTGTTTCTCTAGTCAAGGGAAGTGTTCTTGATACATTCTTCTCTCGGTAGAATTTGAATAGCATTAAATCATTTCATTTAGTTAGACATATTTAATTTTCTTTTCTTGAATTGAATTTTATTTTATTTTTTTTATAAATAAAAGTTTGTTGATTTTTCAAATATACTTGTCCTCGTTACTTCCTGTGTGATTTCGTTGTCCAGTACATTTTTTTTAATTGTTGTCTTCGAGACGGTTATTCCATTCCCATTTCAACGCATTATCAAGGAACCTGGGAAATTTTATTATTATTATTTTTTATATACATCTTGTTATATCACCCGTCTCCACCGTCTCCAGTAGGGCTGGGATACGTCGTAACAGAGAGTATATATATATATATATATATATATATATATATATATATATATATATATATATATATATATATATATATTAAACTGTAGGCGGGAAATAGCAAACAACTGTGTTCACAAAATAAAACTTACTCTAGGATAGCGATACAAAATAGCTTTAAAACTAACAATAACAATAGAAAACAAACAAATAAATAAATTAAATAAACATGAATATACATAAACGATCACACACACACACACACACACATATATATATATATATATATATATATATATATATATATATATATATGTATATATATGTGCATGTATGTGTGTACACATAGGTATATTTATATGTATAGGAAAAAAAAAGAAAGGAGAACGTCTACCTAAAACCACTAACCTAGTTCTAAAACAGATCCTTTGTTTGATAAAATGCATGCCCATTGGCTGATAGAAAAGGGCGCGGTGGATGCTAGAAAGCTGATTGGCCAACTAGAAATCCCCAACATATATAAAAACAAGAAGCAACCACAGAATTCGTGCATAAGCCTGACGAATCCTGTGGATGAAACGCAGAATATTCAGTGTAGCTTAATCGCCATATATATTTTATAAATTACTAACTAGCTCTACCTACGTATTGAGCACTTTTGAAGTAAATACTTAAAGTTTACGCATAAATCTATACTTTCGTATATTAAATTTATGTGAATAAATGAAGTAGTTATATATATATATATATATATATATATATACATAGTCTATGGCTTTGACCTTTGACCTTTGACTTGGAAAATGGTGTGCACCATCTCTTGGCGGGAGCCCATCATCATGCAGGGTTTTGTCATGATCGTCTAGTGGTTTGGGCTGTATGAGAGTTGTACGCACACACACATACACACACACTCGCACGAACGCTACGGCTTTATATATAGAATTCAAAGTCACGAAAGTATTCACTTAATTCACTTTTCATGTACTACTTAGTCAGAAAAAATATACAGTTTTTCCTTGAATTAAAAAAAACATAATTAATGATAAAATAAATAGGAATGAATTATATATATATATATTTACGGTCGTAAAATACGCTTAAATATAACCCTAACCCCCCCTTCTGTCCGAGGGCCGGGCTGCATCCATCGCTATCCTGGTTTACGGGAGCATACTTGTGATGTACTTCTGGCCGTGTTCGTCGCTCCCAGCTCACAGGACCATAGATGCAACCCAGCAGGGCTACATCCTTACTTGTCTAGTGGTGGACCCCTCAAGGGTGACCAGACTCTCACTGGTCACTGGAAAATATCTTCTGCTGCTCAGGGCACGCGAAATGTGCATGACCCTAAGTCTGCGTGGCAACATTGTCGATTTCGGTCGTCACTCTGGCTTCGTGCTGGATCCAGTCTATCTCCTTCATCATCTGGCGTCAGGGCATACCTGAAATAAACTGCATCTTCATTCAGGCTGGCAATCGATAAACAAGGAAAAACTCTGGGACATTTTTATATAACGAAACAAAATAATTATTCATAAATCGTTTTACACTTGTTTAGTCGAGTTCTTTGATCCAAGCTTCATGATGCAGGTTGTACAATCATTAATTTCCCAGCTAAGAACAAGAGCCTTTCAACTTAGCTCTTATTAGGGTTTCGCCCCCCCCCCCAGGCGGGGTGAGAGCGATGTGGACGCCTCGAATGCCAGTCAGTAAAAGGGACTAAGGACCCTAACTCCAAAAAGTCAATCGTTTTTATCAAATCAGAAATTCCTCCTTCCACCTTTTCTGGAGTTATTCTTTCTTTTCTCTTCCCTTTCTCTCTTTCTCTTCGTTCCCTATTAATTTACTCCCCTTCTCTCTTTCTTTTGTCCCGAACCTTCTCTCGGCTTTATCTATACCAATTTTTAACCCTCATTGCACTGAGGTGTTAACTTATCATGTAATTAGGAGTTATTAGTCACCCCAGCTGTCTTCCATATCGCTCAACAGAGTTTTTAAAAACAACCTTTTCATTGTTAACAGATCTATAACAGCCCTCGTTTGTCTTTCTCTTAAAAAACCGCACCCGGCACTGATGTGATAAGCGATAACTATTTATTTCCCATTGAAATATTTTATTTCTTCTGGACATTTTTCATAAACATCTGTTTTTCCTTGACCAAGTGTCAGCATGGCCCCCTAACCATACCTCATTCTCTCCCATCTTCTCTTCCTCTATTTGAAAAGCAAGATCATCTGGTGTTGCCAGGGATCTCGTCATATGTTGGTTATAGCTGACACTATATCGACTCCTTGATGTAAGGGAGATGTATATCATTTTAGTGTTTATTCTCCCTGGTGAGTGGGTTGCTGTGCTAAGACATAACAACAGGTTCGAAACATTCTCACGACAAAACAAATAACTATCGCCAGCAAACGGTGTCTGGTTAATTTTAATTTTATGGTTAATTTTAATGCATCTAAAACCAAACTTCTATCTTTACATCATCTTTCTTTTTTCCCCTTTAGAGCGTATCTCTACCAGACCTCAAACCCCCACCTGCACTGAGTTTTTTTTTTTTTTTTACTTATTACCAATTAGGCATGATTAGTCACCGCAGGTCGAACAATGCCTGGCGGCGACCCCTCACCCTTTGACCCCCATTCTTCATATCTATAAACAGAGGTTTTTAAAAACAACCTTTTCCTTGTTAACAGATATATTCTTGTTCGTCTTTCTCTTAAAAACCCCACCCCGGCACTGATGTGATAAGCGATAACTATTTATTTCCCATTGAAATATTTTATTTTTTCTGTACATTTTTCATAAACATCTGTTTTTCCTTGACCAAGTGTCAGCATGGCCCCCCTAACCATACCTCATCCTCTTCCATCTTCTCTTCCTCTATTTGAAAAGCAAGATCATCTGGTGTCGCCCGGGATCTCGTCATATAAATATGATATTTTGATTTTGTCCAGATTTCGCATAAATTATTATAAAGTCATGATTTCAGAAGTAAAAGAAAGTATTTGGGTGCCATCAGCTAGAATCGAAACCTAAAGCAAAACTGTAGCATTCAAAGCTGGTGACGTTACCACTGTGCCAACGTGACACGCATATGAACGGTTAAAAATAAACTAGGATGAATGTAAAAAATGTATGATTTTTTTTTCAATTGTGATCCTTTTTTGACCCTTTAAAAACTATTTTAACCGGCTAAAGACCTATAAAAGGACGGTCCGTAAAAAAAGTCAATCATTTGAAGCTCATAACGCCGCTCTGCAAATTTTTGTTTCAGTGGAGATAGAGTTTGAAAATATGGAGACAGACAGACAGACAGACAGACCGAAAGATAGACAGACCGACCGACCGACAGACAGAGAGACAGACAGACAAACAGAGAGATAAACAGATGTATAGCCGTTTATATATTAAATTTGACAGGTTTTGGATTACCATATAGATCGCCGCACGCCGCACATGCGCAGTAACATTTTTTCCGCTTAAAAAAACAAATCTTGTTTCTATTTAAAAAAAATAATAATTTATTAGGTTTTATCTGACAACATTTGAGGCAAAAAGACGGAAAACTAAGCTTTAGGAATTCTCCAGAACACTACTGGAAATCATCTCGTTTATTCTAAACCCCCACCCAACCACCGGAAGAATGGTCCATAAAAAATCCAATCATTCGAGGCCCCTAGTTCCGCTCTGCGACTTTTAGTTTTCGAAGAAACCGACTTCGAAGATGTGATGTGGCATGATGTTGCCCTCACGTGACCGGAAACTTTGTTTTAATCACCCCGAGCACGTCCCTGTTATCCAGATTTGCATTTTGAGGGTGCTGGCAATGGTCCTGTTCTCATAACTTGGATCGGTGGAAAGCGTGTGTCGAAAAAATTACAAAAGCAGAGAATAAAATTGCCGAACGGGACAGATGTGGAACAACATTCTTATCTGAAGCTACCGAGCAACACCACCGGGTATGATATATATATATATATA
The DNA here is from genome assembly GCF_053919585.1 of Euprymna scolopes. NCBI lineage: Eukaryota > Metazoa > Mollusca > Cephalopoda > Sepiida > Sepiolidae > Euprymna > Euprymna scolopes. The sequence continues at coordinate 103,356,423 of NC_136527.1, read as the reverse complement.
TATATATATATATATATATATATATATATATATATATATATATATATATATATATATATGTGTATATATATATATACATATATATAACTATATATATATATTAATTAATGGAAATATATATTTCAATTTATTAATATATATATATATATATATATACATATATATATATCTTTTTCAACATATCAATATCTATATATATTTTTCAACATATATATATATATATATATATATATATATATATGTTGCATAAAAGGGCTGTCCCCTTCTCATGTACTAGACATACTAGATAAGTGAAAATGATATTAGGATAAGGTTAGAATCGAACCCTGTAGGCAAGTGTTAAAAAATAATGGAAAATGGAATGTTAGAAATGAAGTCCATTGTTAATTCTATTAGAAATAGTGAAATATTGTTAATTCTATTAGAAATAGTTAAATATTGTTAATTCTATTAGAAATAGTTAAATATTGTTAATTCTATTAAAATAGTTAAATATTGTTTATGTCAGAAAAAGAGTCGATTGTTCATTGTTTTAGAAATCAGGATATTAAATATGTCAGTTAAATGAATGCACAATGCGAGTTAAAATATTAAAAAGTTTTAAAATAGGTAAGAATTAGAATTGAGGATTCTTTTGTTTGCCAAAGGCGTGTTTGGACAATCATTTGTAAATCCACGTGATATAGTCACGTTGATAAACACACTTCTGACGTCATAAACAAAGGAAATTTCTCAATATAGGATTCTGAAAGTTCGAAGTTAGAGAGTTGAGGAGGATCAGATATTCAGAGCAAATCACACACAAGATGGGCCGAGTTATGAATTATGTTACATTAAGGGCTGTCGCTTCTCATGTAAGTAAGACGACATATTAGGTAAGTGAAAATGATATTAGGAAAAGGTTAGAATCGAACCCTGTAAGCAAGTGTTAAAGATAATGGAAAATGGAATGTTAGAAATTCAGTCCATTGTTAATTCTATTAGAAATAGTTAAATATTGTTAATTCTATTAGAAATAGTGAAATATTGTTTATGTCGGAAAAAAAGAGTCGATTGTCCATTCTTTAGAAATCTAGATATTTAATATGTCAGTTAAAAGAATGCACAATGCGATTTAAAATATATTGTTTAAAAATAGGTTAGAAAGAATTGAGGATTCGTTTGTTTTCCAAAGGTGTGTTTGGATAAATATATGCAAAGCCACGTGAAAATTAGTCACGGTTGAAAAACACATTTCTGACGTCATAAACATAGGAGATTTCTCAATATATACATATTAATCTCAAACCCCAAAATATTTACTACTAATTTACTATGAAATCATACGTAATCTCAAACGCAAAAAAATATTTGCTAATCATTTACTATTAATTCACTATTAATCTCAAACCTAAAGAATTTGCTAGTAATTTCCTATGAAATAATGTGAATTGTCCAGCACCCTAACCACTACGCCACAGAGCACTGCAGCTTAGTTTAGTGATTTTAAATAACTTCACATGATAGAACTACGAAGCCAAACCGGTGTTCTCTTCTCAACTGTTCCTTGTGAACGATCTCCAAACGGTGTTAAGTGGTGGCAGGGGGAGGAGGAATTTTTAAGAGAGAAAATATTTTACCACTTCCATTGATCTTAACCGATTTTTGCCGTGACTTCTCAGCAGAAAAAGTATAGAAATCTAAGATTATCGAGGAATTTGAGAACTAATAAGCCTATAACAAACCTAAGATATTGTTCTGCCGTTTGTGCATAATGTATTTGCATGAAATATCTTGATTTTAAATCCTATTAAGGTCAAAATCCGACGGGAAAAAAGAGTTCATTTTATTTATATAGATAATTTACTATGAAATCATACGTAATCTCAAACGCAAAAAATATTTGAGGGTTCGAAGTTAGTCAGTTGGAGAAGCAGTCAAGAGTGGATGAACAGATCACACACGGTAATAGTCAGTTGAAGAGGAGGGCCCCTTAGAAGTGAAGGGAGGAAAATAGAATATGTAAATCAAAGTTTGAATTCCTGACATCATCAATCGGCCGATTGAAAAATAAAGAAACCAACTATGTTTGTAACTGTTGTCTCGGATCGTCATTCCTTGCAATCAAAAAGGGTAAATGTGTTTTATCATCATCTTGTAACGAACTCTTGTATAACCCCTTCCAAGTATTATGTGTCCTCCCCTTCTCTGTGTTAAGAACTTGCATCATATTTCCCAGTCACAAGTATAAACCATGTAGAATATTTCCATGAATATAATTGCACGTAATAGTTAACTAAAGATGATTATTTCGCAAGAAAACCGAAAAAAAACTAATAGGGAATTAATAAAAAATTAATGTTTAAAAGAATATGCAAATGAGCTAGATCTTTTGCTAGTGAATGCAATTCCACAGCCATATATAACAAAGTTGTATTTTCTTTTTTAAATAAAAAGGAAAGAGGGTTGCTGTTCCAGAAGATACTACAAGCAAAGACCATATGTGCGGGCATTGCCGATCGTAAAATACGCTTAATTATATTTTAACCAGCAAGCCACCCGGCATTGCCGGCCGTAAAATACGCTTAAATATATTTTGATTAATGCAGATTTCGTATTTATTATTATATAATTTGGGGCCCAATATATAGAAATGATTTAAAAAGTTAAAAAAAAAACAATGACTCGTTCGAGAATCGAAACCAAAACGTTTAGCTTACGATTTACTTTTTCCTTTGACGTTAATATCTGAGCTATGAAGATATGTTTGCTGCACAAACCCAAATATATAGTTTTGCACGTGTTTGAATACCCTATATATTAAGTTTTATGTCTATGGACAAAAACCGACAGAAGAGTTTGATAGGCAAATTTTTTTAAACAAATATACGCATATCTATCTATCTATATATATATATATATATATATATATATATATATATATATATATATATATATATGTATAGAAAAAGGTTTGTGTTTACTATAACCTTTTTACGCAAATATTATGCAAGTATAAATCATGTAGAATATTTGCATGAATAAAATTGCACGTAATAGTTAACTAAATATGATTATTTCGCAAGAAAACCGAAAAAACTAATAGGGAATTAATAAAAAATTAATGTTTAAAAGAATATGCAAATTAGCTAGATCTTTTGCTAGTGAATGCAATTCCACAACCCATATATAACAAAGTTGTATTTTCTTTTTTAAACATGAATTCCAATACACATCAAAAATTATTGGAGTATAGATTTCTTTATTTTGCTGATCTCTCTCTCTCTCTCTCTCTCTCTCTCTCTCTCTGTCCCTTAGTGACACTCAATATGGTTTCCGTTCTTCCAAATCACATCCTTACATCATTTGTAGACATTTATGCTGACGACACTGCCATTTATGGTAGCACATCTAAGACAGTAAACGACCATGTTCTCTCCAATTCTCTCTCCTCTGATCTTGAGCACGTAGTACAATGGGGAAAGGAGTGGCTGGTTACTTTTAATGCATCTAAAACCAAGCTTCTCTCTTTACATCATCAACATTCTGATCCACATCTGGCATCAATTGAAATGAATGGCTCTCGTCTTCAGGGGGCCTCAAGTTTTGACAAGCTTTTGGGCTTGACCTTTACTGATCTTAAATGGAACACGTACATCAAATCTGTTGCCAAGGCCGCTGGAAAAATGGTGGGATCTTTCTATCGATCCGGTAAATATCTCACTGCTGATGCTATTCTCTATCTGTATAGGTACGTCCAAGGATGGAATATTGTTGCCATATCTGGGCAGGAGCTGCTAGAAAGGACTTGTCCTGCCTTCGTAGAGTTCAAAATAGACTTTGTAGCCTCGTAGGAGATGTCATTTTCTCTTCCTTGAAACCTCTATCTCACAGAAGAGATGTTGCGAGTTTGTCTCTGATGTATCGCTATTTTCATGGAAGGTGTTCAACTGAGCTTCAATCTATGGTCCCCCCTCGCCAAACTTTCACAAGAAACACTCGTCTAGCTGTACACACTATCAATAATTCCCCCCACTCTTTATCTGTGCCTAAACCTAAACGTAGATTCTATGAACAAAACTTCTTTCTTAGAACTGCACGCCTGTGGAATTGTCTTCCGTTTTCCTGCTTTCTGGCTGACTACAATATGGTTGTGTTCAAGTCTAACATAAATAAGTTCTTGATGAGCCGTTCTATATAAGTTATCAAATTTACCAAATTTTCATTACTAATGATTACTATATTGTTCAATGTCTACTGTACACTCTTTAACCCTTATCCTTGAGTGGCCTCTTGGCCTTGATAAGTGGTGATGCCTATGTAAAAAAAAAATACCGTTTTGTCTCCCCCCCTCTTTAATTTTTAATTTCTAACTTTGGGTCACCCCAAACAAGGCACACATTATTACTGAGACATAAAGAACAATTATGAATTAGGGACCATAGCTACGGGTGTATCCATCCCAAGTAGCGATTTTTGCAGCGAAATATTACTATTTACTTGCATCCCCAAGAGGGCAGAGGTAGACACATTGTAGGTTTTTAAGGTGTGGAAAATCCAATTTTCCCCAAAAGGGTCACTCTGGATAGGAACAAAAATAAAATTGTCTCAGTCTATGAGGATTTCTCCTCCACTTACTGAGGTAAGAAAAGGTGAAGTGTAGTATCGAAACAGATACTACATTTTGTTCCTAGCCAAAAGGCCAAGTCCACAACCCATATATAACAAAGTTGTATTTTGTTTTTAAACAGAAAAATTGGTTTTTGTATGCATATTTATGCACAAAAAATTTATTTATATAAGAGTATAGAATAGATCTATTTAAAAATAATCTTCCACTTCTGTTATGAAAGATAGAATAATAATTACTTGTTAATTAAAAAAAAATCAGTAAAAGGATAGTGATTATAACAAACTTACAATGGCACGGGAAAAATAGCACAGATAAAAATGGCACAGATAAAAATGGCACAGGTAAAAAACATAATCGAAAATCTCGCAATGATTTTAGTAAAATCTTGGATACAATACATGAAATGAAATTATCAAGAAATGTTTTCAAATTAGGAAGAAAAATTATATTTACATTCAAGAATATATCTTTTCCGTTTTAGGCGATTTTAGAAATGATAACGGTAATCGTATTGGAATCAGGAATTCAGAACAGAATCAGTAATTGTATCGGAATCTAGTAAACTATTGGAATTATTCTATCCCTTATTACAACATAGAAAAAAATTATTATTGATGCAATCTTTGATTTCTCTTTTCTTGTCGTTTTTAATTCGATTAAACGACCCAGCGTCTTTTTAAAGACAAAAATACACTCGGATAAATACAACGCAAACGCTAAGTTAAGGCTGGCAATTAAACTTCACTGATAAGTACGAATATGCAAGTACATTATTATCCCCTTTCCATAAAACAGATTTTTATTAACATCGTGGTGTCTGTGTTGGTGCAGGTTAACCAAAAGTAACAAATAATTCAATACTTCAACATTGAGGCTGCAAATCTCTTGAGTTTATATACGTTCTCGGGCAACGGCGGGACACGGGTTCCTCTAGTATAATTATGTAATGTATAACATTATTATATATATGTGTGTGTGTGTGTGTGTGTGTGTGTGTGTGTGTGTGTGTGTGTGTGTGTGTGTGTGATCAGGCATAGGTGCGTGTGTATGAGACAAAGGGGGGGGGAGAATAATCTGATTCTTATGTCCCGTTCCACAACGAAGATACCAAAAGGAATTTCAGATTTCTTTGGAAGCTGTTATTCCAGGTAAACAAAAACAGTTTATGTTTACATAAACCAGTGCCAAGATTTAACGAGGCCAAATATACAAATCTCATTAACAGAAATATATATATATATATATATATATATATATATATATATATATGTGTGTGTGTGTGTGTGTGTGTGTGTGTGTGTGTTCACGCGAATATATATATATGCATATATATATACACACTAAAGTACAATGTATATATAAATATATAAACTATTCACATATTTATTATATGTATGCACCTATGTATGTATATGTGTATCCCTTTCTCTCTCTCTCCTCCCCCTCTCTCTCTCTCTCTCTCTCTCTCTCTCTCTCTCTCTTTCTATATATATATATAATATGAAGTTGAACTTCTGTGTGTGTGTCTGGTCGCGAATAGGCTCCTATATGGTTGACTATTATAGAAAACTGATCACATATAATGATAGAAGATGTATCGAGACACAGGAATGGGTATGTTTGATCTGCCATAATGATGATTCATTAAAATTGTGGGGTCTGCATACGCGCCTGGTCCACAAAGTATAGAAATAAAAAATTAAAAAATTAAAAAAAAAACGTTTACAAGTGTTTCTGATATAGATTATATATAATAATACTTTGATAAGTTTGTTTTAACTTAAATAGGGATGGTATAATAAAATTGTGGGGTCTGCATTCATGCCTGGCCTCCATAGAATGGAAATAGGCACAAACTTTAATAAAGACTTTTCATATCTATCTGCGTAAGTATACTTTGATAATTATGTTTCAGTTTGAAGAAATATGGTATAATAAAATTATGGGGTGTTCGTTCGAGCCTGACCTCCATAGAATGGAAATATGTCACAAAGTTTAACAAGGTTTTTTAATATAGATCCACAGAATATTGTGATAAGTGTTTCAGTGTGAACAGATATGGTATAATAAATTATGGGGTTTATCTATTTTATTTTTACTTTCATCATGTTTTGCTTTGGTTTTGATACCCTCAAATTCGAAGCTATCTCTTTACAACCCTTCCTTTTCATAACCTATCATACTTTCATAAATCAGAGTCCATTTTTTGTAGGCTGTTTTTGAACCCAGTCAACGCCGGGTACGTTTGCTAGTATATATATATATATATATATATATATATATATATATATATATATATATATATATATATATATATATAATATGTCGGAATAATATTTCCATTATTCTAATCATCTCTCTCTCTCTCTCTCTCTCTCTCTCTCTCTCTCTCTATATATATATATATATATATATATATATATATATATATATTTACACAGTGATCACCACTTATCAAGGCCCGGAAGCCACTCAGGGATAAGGGTTATTGCAAGTACATTATGTTAGTGTGGAGATTTGATGAAGTGTTTACTTAAGGGGGCGGTTCATTAGGAATTTGTTAACATTGGACTTGAAGACATCCAAGTTGTAGTCCGGTGGGAAGCAGGCAGACGGAACAGAGTTCCACAGGCGTGCAGTTCTAAGGAAGGAGCTTTGTTCATGGAATCCGCGTTTTGATTTAGGTACAGATATAGAGTGGGCGAAATTTTTCACAGTGGATTCAGCTAGACGGGTGTTTTTTGTGAAAGATTGGCGAGGGGGGGGGACCAGAGATTGGAGTTCAGTTCATATATATATGTATATACTAACGGGGAGGGGCGCCCGGCTTTGCCTGTGCGTAAAATACGTTTAAATATGATATTTTGATTTGTATATTATCATATAGATTATTATAGAGTCGTGATTTCAATAGTAAAAAAAAAAAATGGTGCTAAGGTTCCATCAGTTAGAATCGAAACCGAAACTCTAACATTGAAAACTCGTGACGTTACCACTGTGCCAACGTGACACGTATATAGACTGATAAAAAATTAACAATTAGAAATAAAGTAAGATGAATGTACAAAATGTATAACGATTTTTTTTCAATTTTTACCCCTTTTTGACCCATTAAAAACAATTTTTTACCCATTAAAAACAATTTTTTTCCCCTTAAAAGCAATTTTTTACCCATTAAAAACAATTTTTTACCCCTTAAAAACAATTTTTAACCCCTTAAAAACTATTTTAACCGCTAAAGACCCATAAAAGCACGACCCGTAAAAAATCCAATCATTCGAGTGCTGTAACACCGCTCTGCGACTTTTTGTTTCGGAGGAGATAAAGTTTGAAAATATGCCGACAGGCAGACAGTCCAACTAACCGATAGACAGACAGACAGAAAGACAGACATATATCCGTTTATGTATTAGATATATCTTTTGTAAACGTATTTGTGACATATTCGTTTGCACATGTTTCAAGAATTCATCGCAAACAACATTTTTTGTGTACGCTCGTTTCTGAGCTGATAGGCGGTTGTGTTGATGTCCAGCCTCAACAACCAATAATGTTTAGGCTAGCATGCATCATAAAGGCGAGAGTATAGTCGACATGATTCATTTTCATGACAACAACAGTAAAACAATATAAGAACAGTACGAGGACTTTGGCACATACGGCATAACACATTGACACATCAGATCATTGGAGTTAAGCAACGTTGAACTTAGTCAGTACTAAATGGGTGACCATTTGGGAATTCCAGGTACTGGATGTGCTCTCTGCTTATCTCGGCCTTTTTTCCCGTCTTGGGCCTCTCCTTGCTAATGGAACCAAGCAGAGGTGTTGTCTGGGATTGCGGCTCCCTTGCCATACAATTACATGCACAGCTACCGTTACAGGGGCTGTCCATTGTCTCTTGAAACTGAACGGAGACATTGCATATAAACAGTTCTAGAAGTGTAAGCCATGTTTAGTTTCAGAACAGTTTCCGATGGTTCGTTGTTCTAAACAAATCCTGAGAGGTGACTGGTTTGCAGTAGATAGTTCCACAGAGCAAAAGATTCTTACCGTGTCGAGACGGAATAAACATATGCGAAATTGCTATAGAAAGGTTTAATATTTATGGAGCAACTCTGGTTTCTGATTGGTTGGTAGCAGAACATAAATTAATTCGATTCGTCAGTTCTTAGCAGCATCGTTTATAAATAGAATCACCCAACTGTGCGGAATCATACCCCATTATAACACTGTTGTGATGAGATGTGTCTTCTAGCGGCTCTGGCTGCTGGGAGACAGGGTAGTACACGTCAAGGATTCGTCACTTGACACTTTCCGGTGGGGCAAGTTTATTGCTTGCTGCCTGAGGCGCCCCGACCGGGGAATGCCGACGGAGTTCTTCAGGCAATTTTTAAAATTGCTGGAGTGCCCCTTCTTTAGGGGAGCCTGCAGGGTTCCCACTTTCCGGCCTTGTGCCACATATATAACTATGATGTGATGTGTCTCCTAGCAGCTTTGGCTGCAGGGAGACAGGGTAGTCGTATTTATCAAGGATCCGTTCTTGAAACTCAGCCCAACAGGTGAGAGGCCGGGAACCGGCCCAGCACCTGTCGGACTGAGGGACAGTGCTTGGGTACTACCTAGGAGGTCCACCCTCCCAGGCCTTGCCACAGGGCTTTCTGGTGGAGCAAGTTAATTGCTTGTCGCCTGAGGCGCCCCTACTGGGGAATGCTGATGGAGGCACCCAGGCAATTTTTTGTTGAGGCGAGAGTGCCCCTTCTTTAGGGGAGCTCACCTGTCCTCCACCTTCCGGCCTTGTGCCACATTTTGCTGTGGTGGGCAACAAAAAAATAACTACCCCATTATAGTCCAACTTTGATGGGATGTGTCTCCGAGACAGGATAGTCGTACTCGTCAAGGATCTGTTCTTGACACTCAACGTGACATGTGCTGGGCCGGTTCTCGGCCCAGCACATGTTGGACTGAGGTACACCGACTGGGTAATACTTAGGAGGTCCACCCTCCCAGGCCTTGCCACTGGGCTTTCCGGTGGAGTAAGTTCATTGCTTACTGCCTGAGGTGCCCCGACCGGGGAATGCCGACGGGATTACTCAGGCAATTTTTGCAATTGCAGGAGTGCTCCTCCTTTAGGAGAGCCTGCTTAGTTTCCCCACTTTCCTGGCCTTGTGCCAAATATTGCTGATGTGGGCAGCAATTTAAATAACTACTCCATTATAAGACAAATATTGTAACGACAGCTTTACAAAGGTTTTGGTATGATATGTTTTTATTTTATTGAT